>NW_016690193.1:4278121-4703885 GCF_001604755.1 Lepidothrix coronata
CATATTTAATTTAGTGTCTATATCAAAATGTGCATTCTGCTTACACTGAAGCTGGTGCCAGTGCTTACAGTGATGTTGTCTGAAGACTAATGAAAGACCAAAATTGCTTCAATACTTGGTAATATGTTGATTTCAACTTTGGTACAATTAAGCTCTATTGGTAGTAAATAATTCAAACCCCAAAATGAATGTGCTGCATGTAAATTAAAGGAAAACATCTGCTGCAAAGTTTCAGGGTGTATCTGGGCTTCCTCTGCGTTTGTGGTGTTTGGAGGTAGGAGACAGCTTTGCCCTCCTGCAAAGATGGGAGCCATAAGAACTGAGATCCAAGTTTTTTGGTGCTTCTCATGTAGTTGATTTCTGTGCTTGCTTGTTGTAAGGAAAGAACATCCTGACACTTCAGGTATGTAGGCTCTGGTGATCTCACAGAGGATTCAAAACAGCTATTTTTTTTGGAGGTCTAGGTTTCAGGTTTTTTTTAATTTATTTTTTCTATCTTAATATTAGTGAATTATATTTAAACTCTGTAAATTAATAAAAAATAAACGTTTTGGTGACATAATGTGGGAATTATCTTCCATTTCAGTAAATGTGGACAATGTTATGTTATTCATATTGAATCCTCTTTCATGTAGCGGGGTACAGCAGGACGTAATTTGTTCACTTTATGAGCTCAGGACTCTCATGTTTAGTGCTAACAGCTGAGTACCCGACCTTTCCATTTTTAGGCCACTTCCTGGGATTGTTTGAGTGCTAGTCGTTTAACATTATTTTGAAAAGAAATTCTTAGTACCTTATGGTTGTTTTTTAGTGAACTTGTGCAGATTGTGCCAGGATTGAAAAGTATTGAGCCTCACCATGTTTTGCCAGTAACTCTTATTTCATGGGTAGTGGGACTGTAAAGCAGTTTTATTCTTTTTGGTATAATACAAGTGTTTAAAAAGGAGCAATTTGGGGATTTTGTAGGGGTTCAAAAATCAGCATTCACTCTCCACTTCCTCATTGGTTTTATATTTCTGTACATGTAGAATTTTTGGTATATGTACATAGAGATATATAAAATCAAGTGGATTTCATAAAAATAAATGCAAAATGAAAATGGCCCAATCAAACCTTTACAGGGTAGTTTTTCTGTGAACTGTCATTCCCCACTGGAAACCAGGGGACAAATGCTGAGCAGCTCCTTTGGTCATGCTGTAGCCCAGCTCCTGCTCAGGTGGAGAGGGGATGGTGGACAGGGATGGCAGCGGGACAGAGGTTTCAACAGACCTGTATCTGGCAGAGGCTTTCTGCTTGCATTGCTGGTGGGTTTAAAGGGGCCTTGGGGTTCAGGTGAATCTGAGACTCTCTTACGAGCATCTGAGGACTGCAATGTAGGTCAGGTCTGAAATGCTTATTCAACAAAATTCCCGAGGAAAGGATAATTAGCCCCTGTCATTCTTATCCCATTTCTGCACCTCAAATTCCTTTAGCTGCTCCCAGGAAGGACAGTCCATTTGATGTGAAATACTGAGAAAACAGACATTTTATGTTTAATCATAAAATGACATTTCTAACCATATATTTGTGATTAAGCCATTGTTTTTATTAGTCACAAGGGATAATTGCATCCAGAAATTCCCAAAGAAAAAGTTATACTGGGCAAACAATATTACACTGATGTTTCCATTATATGAGTAATTTTCTAGCATAGATCAGCCATAAACTTCCCTAAAGGGCCTATTAAACAGGAAGCAAGAAAATGGAGATGGGGCAGTTGCCAGACGTTAGTGTGTCTAGCGCTCATGTGTCCATTCATACCCTTGCTTTTTTTGTCTTTTGGCAATGTCAAACAGTTGGCAAAATCCCACTTCACAGGTAGATAGCAGACATGCAAGGGAAGGCCTATTTTTTCTGGAGAAAGGAGATTCCTGGGGCTTGGGTCCGGAAGGAAGAGAAGTCCCTGGTTCCACCTTGTTCAAGTCTGTCTTCTGAATCTCACTGCAATAGAAACAAGGATGTTCTGTCTTTCAATGAGCTTTGGGTATTATTTGGGAGAATACCTGAAATGTCCAAGATGGGAGTGCTGTTCCCAGAGCATAGTCGGGGATGACGGATAGCAAGCAGGATTCACCCTCCCTTAGCTGTGGCACCAATGCTCCTACAGACTCAACCCCTTTGGTGGGTTGACCTTGGCTGGATGCCAGGTGCCCACTCAGCTGCTCTGTCACTCCTCTTCCCAGCCGGACAGGGAAGAGAGTAAGATGGAAAACAACTCATGGGTACGGATAAGGCAGTTCATTAAAGCAGAGGCCAGGCGGAAGCTTGTGCGCACAAAAGGGAAGCAAAAGATAACAAGGTTTATTCTCTACTTCCCATGAGGAGTGATGTCCAGCCACTCTCAAGAAGCAGGGCTTCAGCATGCACAACGGTTCCTCAGCAGGCAGCCATTGGAGACAAGGAATGCCTGCCTTCCCACTCCTTGCCTTAGCTTTTATATCTGAGCAGACGTCATATGGTCTGGAATATCCCTTTGGTCGGTTTGGGCCAGCTGGCCTACTTGGGTCCCCTCCTAGGATCTTGCCCTCAATTGAGGAAGGAATGTTACAGCACTGATGCTGTGCTCAGCAGTAGCCAAAACACTGGTGTGTTATCAACTCCTATTAGCTACCGAACTTGTCTATCTCGTACTGGCCTTTTTAGCTACCAGCTAAAAGGTGCTGGCAGCAAATGTGGGTAGAGCCCTTCCCAGATCTTTGTTCGTGAAGCCTAGCCATGATGATGATTAGCTACCAGTGCAAAGCTACCGACACCCATTTAGCTACCAATGCCTCACCACTATGAGGGCTGCTATGGGGAAATGAACTCCAGCTCAGCCAGACCCAATACAATCCCTTTTGAATGCTATCTGAGGAGGTGAACAGGAGTCAAGAACTGCCCTAATCACTTGTCAAGTGTAGTAAGAACTGTTTTTTCCGTTGTAATACTTTTCTTACCTGCACTGCCATGCAAGCCAAAGCCCTACCAGAAATTTCCCTTATCCTATCATAAGAACATTTTTATTGGCAATGGCTTATTTCACACACTGATGTGTTCTATGGTATTCTGGCAAAGCAAAGAATCCGGTAGGGAGATTTTCTGTGAGGCCATGATGGGAAAAAATATGCTACCAAACATTTCCTATTGCACAGTGAGGCAGAAAAAATGATCCTGCATTCCCCATTCCTCATGAAACCCAGCTCAGATTGTGTTGCTTTCTGCTGGGCTGTCTGTGCCTGCAGAGCCCTTCTCTCCTCCACAATTTCAGAGTGTCCCTGCAGAAGCGAGGGACTCCTCTGCAAAGGTCAACAAAAAGCTTTTCTAAGGGGTCTGTTCAACAGCAAGCAAGAGCACCTGGGGTTAGTCAGTAGTATATTTCATATAGGGTAGACAATTATCAGCAGTGGCACGGGAGCTGCTGTGGCTGGATATTTGTAGTGGAGTATGCCAAGAGATACACCTTAACAAAGAGCTATGAGGAGATGTTTGAGTTGGCAAGGGTGCTGGAAGTAGTGCAGCTTGACTGGTATGACATGAGCTGATGTCTCCCTCTTTCTCCCTGGAGAGGTGGTGGTGAGGGTTTGCTTCAGGATCCTAGGTAAGGCAGCATGCTCTCTGGACGTACCTGGTGAGGAAGCTTGGAAAAGTTTTCCCCTGCTCCTTTCCATTATGTCCTCTGGAAAGAGCTTGTAGTATGTAACCAGCCATCCAACAGCCATTGTTCTCATTCAGATGACCCCATTTGTGCCCCAGAGTTATCATCTTCCCCTAATATCACGGTAAGAGCTATATTTTTTTCTTTATTTTTTAAAAAAAAACTTTCTTACTGGCAAGATTATGATATGCCTGCCCTGCTGCTTTGCTCTAACTGATCCTCACAGCCAAGGGCAGGGTCTTTCCTCTCGCTTCTCCTAGAGACCTCTGCCACTGGCTTGCACCTTGAAGCACTGGTGGGCAAACCCTGTTTCAACACACTCTGTGTTTGTTCAGTCCCCAGCTGGGGGCTGAACTCACATTTGTTTTTTTGGAGAGAGGGGACAGCACACTGTCCGAGCTGGGAGCCCGACACATATGGAAAGGTGACTCCAGCCCAGCAGGCCAAACATGCTCTTCCCCAAGCTGCACTCTCCAGTCCCCTCTCCTCCTTATTTTTCTATATTTTTTTTCCTATTTATTCCTGTTGGAGTTACAAAAGTCTACTAGAAATCAATCTCTGTGCACTCCTGATTTAAATATGGGCACATTCTGATTAACTTCTAGCTCTGTTTACATTTCCTCTTTGGTTCTTCTCGATTTAGGCTCTAATTATCTCAGTTGTAATCACTTGGTGTGATAAAGTTAAAGTAATAATGATTATTTTTGATAGTACAATGTTTTCTCTATAAATGTTGTAGCTAATAAAGACAGAATGCCAAGCTGCTTATGGGAAACAGATTTTTACGGTTCCTAAACAAATGCCTTGCATAGTTCATGTACAGATAATAAAAGAACAAAGTAACCCTTCTAAGAAAAATTTATATCTTGATTAAAAAAAAAAATCTATCCGTATATTTATGCTCCAAAAGACTGTTTTTAAAAGGTTCAAAACCTAATGTCATTGCTTGGGGCCAAAGTTGGGGACTCAAGATGTTTGCTCAGGTTTGTGCACCTCTGTGGCACTGGGAGCTGGGCTGCAGCTCAGGCCATGAAGCTCTTCTGCTGTGCACTGTGGAGGGAACAGTTTAGCACCTTTCATGCCTTGTCCCATGTGATATCCAGACATAGCACTTTTCCCTGGGGCTCTGGGTCTAGGAGGTGTTTTAAGCATGTCTATCATGTCGTTCACAGGAATATTTTACTTTCAAAAAGGAAACCAATGAGCCTCAAAGCTGAATGAAGGTGTACCACAGGGGAAATGGTGTGCTAGGGCACAGCACGGGGAATATCACTTGCAGCCCCCTTCTCCTGAAGCTGTGTCATGTCACATAAAATAAATCACATTGCAGGTGGACGATGTTACAAGTGCGTGTGACTCAATACGGAGTGTCTAGGGCACTCAGCTGGGAAAACATGGGTACGCTTGGGGAGATAGCTCTGGGTTGCAGTCCGTGCATGAAGAAGGGCTTATACACTTTATGTTAAGCTAGCCATAGCAGCTCGACACCTAAGCAGAACACAGAGACTTGTCTCCAGGCTTCTTTCTTTTCCCTGGCCACAAGCATTATGGTGGGTGTTTGTGCGTCCTTTCTCTTTGTCAAAGAGCCTGTAACTCACTTTCAAAAAGTTTGCAAGCATAAATTTTCATTTTGTTGGGTTTTTTTACCTGTTTGTGTCAGATGCAGGAGCCATGCCTGCTGCTTGCGCCCGAGATTTACTCAGATGACATTGGCAATTGAAAAGAGGCTTCAGATGTTGAGCAATCAAATGGCAGCTAGTATGTGGACTCTCTTCTTGGCTCAGCCAGGCTCTTTCTGTGCCTTAGGCACTTCATCCCTTCTAGGCTTTTCATAGTCATATGCAAAGAGGGGCTTGTGGGGGTGTGTATGTGCAGTTTATGTTAGTATTTGTCAAGTGTTGCATGATCTACAGCAGTGTGTCCTCTTGTAATAACACCAACATGTTACTGGAAGTCTTTGGACAAATCCATTATTAGAGTTGACTACTGTGATTAGTACATGGGATGGCACAGAAGCTTTGGACTAGGCATGTGCTATGTATTTATCGTCATATCTTTGCCCTCCCTGACTGCAGGGAGCTGTGAAGGCTTAGGCAAAAGGGCTGCCACAGACAGCATTTTCTCAGAAGCAGAAAATACTTGATAAATCTTTGAAAGACCAAGCAGGAATGGAAGCTGGTTTTGATAGTTCCTGTCCTGGTGGTATAAATAGTGTACAAAACAAAATAATGAAAAGAGGCCTTGACTTTGTGGTCTAATACGGTGTAATTACTAATGTAATTAATATACATCACTGAGAGTTTACCTTTCACCACCCTCTTGATTATTTAAACCAATGGGCACATTTGTATCTTGTTTAGTATCTTCAGTTTTATGAATAACCATGGGACATCTTATCAGTGGTTAGAACAGATTTGTTCCTGAAGAATGGATACTTCTGGTATCTTTTATTCTAACAAACAAAAATAATTTTCCAGTTCAGCATCTAGGCAGAAAAATGACCAACCTAATTAGAGAAAGATTTCTCAAGAGCAGGGAAAGCATTTCTCACTTTTTTTGGCATACAATGATATCAAAATTGTGAGCTTTATGTAAAACATTTAGCAAAGAAACAGCCCTTAAAACAAGTGTGCTATTAGTTCTACATTAGCATAACTAATGAGGTCCTTGGTTCAATGTGAAAAAATGAATAAAGTGCTGCAGTATGCAGCATTGTATGACTCAGTCTTTTTCTTCTCTTGGGCAAACTTCTGCATGCCAAAGGTGAGAGCATTAATTGAGTAATTTATAAATCCTGAGTGCAGCTCAGGGTTTGATGGGCACCACCACTGCTCATTCTTACTTTGCCACTGTCTGTAATTAACCTTCTGCAGCTTGAAATTCTTCATGAAATGAAGGATGGTCTCTGGTTTCCGTGAGGCTGCTCTGGCCTAAATTAAAGCAGCCAGACTCCCACTGCATCTCAAAGTCCTTACCCAGCTGTGTGGACAACCAGCGAACAAACCAAAAGGTTCATAGGATCAGCCTTCTAGGTAATAACACTGTAGGCAAGAGGACGATATGAGGCTTGTGACTTTCCATAGATTATTCCTTATGACAAATTTGGTACAAGCTCCCTGATAGAGGCATACAGTGTACCACCGAAGAGGAGACTGGCTATTACGTACAGTTATCCACACAGGTGTGCGCTAGCGCATGTTGAGTGAATATGGACTTCACATAGAAGTCTGTCCTCCTCCCCCAAGTGTGGTACCAATCAAGAGCCTGTTGGAGTCAGTGGGACCCTCACTATGAACTCCAGTGGATGGAGCTTGGACTTAACCTAGGGAGCAGGAGCAGGAGCACCTTCCCCAGCATGTCTTCCATGCCATGTGCTCCCAGGGCTCTCCTTGTGCTGCCTCTGGCACTTGCTGGGCTGCTCTCTTAGCTGATTTAGCTCACTAAAAAGCCAAAAAATAGGCAAAACAAAACAAAAAAAAAGAAATTAGAACTCTTGTGTTGGTTCCTGCCTTCTGGTGAGTCATGGTAGTGGAGGGAAGGAGCAGCAGGGCAGCCTGGGATGGGGGCATGACTGAGGCTGGGGCAGGAGCAGGAAAATTTGGTGGGGAGAAGAGCAGCCCTGCCTTGGTGAGAGAGCTGCCAGACTGTCTGGTCTGCCTGTGAAACCACAACCAAATTCCTCACGTCAGTGTCTTTATTTTGGTTATTTGGTTTGGTTATTTATTTGGTTTGAAGGAGTCTCTTTCTATCCAGTTTCCAATCAAAACATCATGTACTCCCTAAAATCTGAGTTTGAATCTGAACATGTTGCACTACAGGGACTGAAGTCTACCAGTTGTATAATATAGATGAATGCCTTTGAAAAAGCAAATCCTTAATCAAAGTTACACTCCATTTGTTTTTTAAATTTTCATTTTCCATTTAAGTAGCTGTTTCATTGCTATGAGAAGCATTAAGAGGTTTTCACATTTTTCTTCTTGTAGGTCTTTTAAAAATGAAGTTACCTTGTTATTAGTGTCCTGGCAGTGGATATTTTCAGTTATCTGCCCTGTACTCATAGCTTGGGTTGAAGATTACCTCTGAAGGGTTTTAGTTTCTTCATGCAGAAATTTGTGCACTGTTGTTTTGACTATTTGAATGTTTTCATTGTAAAGCACTGTTTCTTTTTCACTATACTGTTGTAATTGTATATAAAGTTAGCTGAAGGCAGAGAAATTCTTTTTCTTCTGTTATGTCTTTTTGTCAGCCTGAAGTTAATTCGATATTGATTTATCAATGAAATTATAGCTGCAGCTATGTTGCAACTCTTTTTTTACCCAGTCACTGAAAGAAAGTAAAACAAAGTTGCAAAATGTGGGCAGGTCAAAAAGGCCAATTTCAAAATGAGAAATGAAGGAATGCTACCTATTCTCAGAAAAAGATACACTATGGCTAACAAGCCATTTATTTCTAAACAGGTGCTGGTTTTGGTCAGAAAGACTGAAGAGGTCGCTTTTCTGCTCTGACTTCCTCCTGAGAACGTTTAACCAAGGTAAGAAAGTCACTGCTGCAAATTACCTCTGACACTCATGAACTTTTTTTTCCTGTGGGATACCTTTTCTGTTTGAGTAGGTCTTTTTTTCTCTGAGTGAATCATCATCTCCAATAATAGTGAACTCCCCAGATTACCAGATGAACTTTTTGAATTTTGATAAGAAATATGTTTTCATTCCAGCACGGGCTTCTTTCAGAGCAAAACAATACTTGTGGGAAAAGCCGGGCTTTTCCAGCTTTACATCCTGAAAATGTCAGTGATAGTTTGTTTTGAAATGGTTATTGGAACATATTCAAAGCATGTTATCAAAATGTTTTGTCTAAAAAAACCCAACCATAACCACTTTTGATAAAAGATCATTTCAAAGCATGACTTGACAAACACGCAAACCTCAAACTTCAGAAAACAGGAAAGAAATTAACATTCCAGATTTTCCCCAATAAAACCTTTTTTTTTTTTCACAAAAAAATAATCCTTACCACTGATCAGCTCATTAATCTGCTCAAAGAGACAGGCAAATGGTTATCTCTGAAAAGAGGTACACCTCAGCTGTTTCTCTGGATTCACTTGTTTCTTCTTGGTGCCATCTGGTTTTGAGGGCAGCTCTGCCCATGTCTGCTCTTCTTGGGCATGCAGATCTGCCAGCAAGCTCTTCCATCCTGCTCTGTCTCTGTGTCTGCACCTTCCAGGTATGGTAGTGTCAAGTTCTTCATCATCTTCATGTCTCTTTTGGCAAGCCAAAGAGAAAGAATCCAGACTAATTTTGTCCACTGCTAGGGTCCTTTGCACAAGATTTGGCCAGGTTCCCGTGACAAATCACTCTAGAAGCACACTGTGCTTGCCTTTTGCCTTTTTTACATTTTTCACTCTACAAACACCAGCAAGAATTCATTGGTAGTATAGCTGAGTATTTCTTACAAGTTGTTTACAAAAGTAGAACTTAACTCTCCCCCCATTTCTTAGTATTCAGTCCCATCTTTCATGAATCAAAACTGCTGCTGCACAGCCACATGCAGGTAAATATTGCTGCATCCTTTCAGACAGAGACAAGAAAGCCTAATGTTACCTAATAGAGAAAGTTAACGTATGTGGGAAAGCCGTGAAGAAAGTAAGCAGGCATTCATATGTCAGGATAAGACAATGGTTTTTTTTTTGTTAAGAAAATCTGAATGTATACTTAAGTCCTTCCAAGGTATCACACAAGTCACTATTATATCATTGATGATTTACATTTTCTGCTCTGTATCATTTTCTATTCCTGGTGTAGGAAAGAAAGTTAAAGCTAGATAAATGCTGGATGTGCTCAAACAGCATGCATTCAGCTTCTAGTAGCTTAATAACCACATTTTTCTCTCTCTTTTATCATCATTGTTATGTGTCTGTTAACAAGAAACTATTCAGCAGAATCATAGAAGAGGCTGCCTAATGTTTTACTGCCAGATTTGTGAGAAGAAAAAGAATAGGACAGAGAGGAATGATTTTGAGATGTGGGGAATAAACAGAGGCTTTAAAATTTAACTCCTGTCTGTCATAATCCTAATTAAAAATGGGTCTATTTGATGTCTCAGTTCAGAACGTTGAACAGTGCTGCTTTGTGTCTGTCACGGTGATTGATGTCTTTTTCAGTAATAACCCAGTAACACATACAGAGTCATATACCAAATCTGTAGAGTATGCTGTCCCAGAGCAATTAAATGACCTATACCCAGTTACATCAGTGGTGATGTCCTCTATTTGGGTTGCTGAAAAAGCAGACTGATGACAGGGTTTCTGC
This sequence comes from Lepidothrix coronata, assembly GCF_001604755.1. Taxonomy (NCBI): domain Eukaryota; kingdom Metazoa; phylum Chordata; class Aves; order Passeriformes; family Pipridae; genus Lepidothrix; species Lepidothrix coronata. The sequence continues at coordinate 4,288,103 of NW_016690193.1, forward strand.
TGAAGCAGAATATTCAAGGGACTAGATAGAAATAATAGCCCTATGAATATACATTGAATTTAATAATAGTTATTAAATTCCCGTATTTATTCTATTCCCTACTGATTTTGGATTGTTCTCCTCATCACAGAAACCATCTTCTCTGAACATTCCTCAAGGCAGCAGAAATGGAGTGACAATAGAATCACAGCTAAGTGCAGCATACTCATCATGTAATATATCTGATCCTTTCCTAGAACTGGTAAGAGAAATGGGGTATATCCCACTGAATTGGTTGTGTTCATATTACAGGCACAATGGTTATGAAAGGCAGATATTAAAGCAAATCACTAAATTCATATTAATTTTAGTGGGATTTGACTGGCCCTAGTGGAAGCCTGTGGCTTTGAGGAATTGATATCTACATTTTTATTTCACTTTTAAACAATTCCAAGACTCTCATTCATTTCTTGTATTACAGCAACCTTTCTCAGAAATATTTTCTCATGCTATGCAAGCTAGAATGTGGCTGTAGTTTAAGAAGCAGATGAAAGAGAGCATTATCCACTTTATTCCTAAAGGAGGTATCTTTAGCTGATCTTGTCTTGAAGGAACATTCAGCTCTGCACTGTTGGTGTCTGAAAGAAGAGCAATCATAATTTACGTGACAACTGACACTAAAATACTATGCAATATCTTAATTTTTTGCTTATTCATTAACTAGATTAGTATAGAATTAAATACATAATTAAAACACTGCAAGATTGAGTAGATAATTCCCTGACAGATAATCCAGGTTATTTTACTTCAACAGCCTTCACCTGACCAGACTTCTATGGTGTAGATTTCATTTTGAGAAAGGTAACACCTTGAAACAACTGGCAAGTGATGCCAGATATCACTCCAGGAGGCAGTATTGAAGATTATCATTTAGAAGGCATCAGCAACACATTCTTCTCTTTTGGCATGACCTAGAAGTTACAGTAATTTAGAGTTCTTGTGAGATTTTCACACATTGACATTGAGCATAATTCCATGCTGTGTTAATGAAAGTCACTGTTAATGGATTTATGTGGTTAGAGTTATGGAATAAATAGTATTTAAGATTTCCTTTCCACACACAAATAGCTGGAATGCTACACTCTTAAACATTTCAGTGAATAGTTGGCATCCCTAGCCTCTGTTTTGAGAAATTAGGGAGGAATTGGGTAGTCCAGGTCCCACGATCTCTCTGTAGGAAAGTCAAATATAGATTTGATTCAGCTGAGTCCTTAGTGCACTAACCCCTTCAAAGCACTGTTTCTCATTGGTTTAAGGAATATGTGAGAACCATATGTTTTTCCTCACTCAAGGATAGTTGCTGAACTTTCTCTGCATGGCTGAAGATGATGTGCATAAAAGGGTGCAGGTTTGGACTGGTAACAAAGGTCTAGACTGGTTTTGTTTCCATATAAAGGGTGCATGCATAGATTTCTGTTACTGCTATGCATCAATACACAGTGTGCCAGTAACTCTTCCTCAGAAAAGATGCAGTTTGACTTTCTGCAGAACCATGGCATGCATGGTTTCTCAAAACTGTGCCTGGGTGACAGACTGGGGAATGAGGTTTTGGTCTGCTTCTGGCAATGGATTTGTTGGAGCCTGGAGATGATAGTGCTGCTGGAGTAACACTCTTCTGGAAGAAGAATTATGTTTGTTGTGTTTTGCTATTTTCCCGCCTCTGTGAACCATAGGCATGCTAATTGTAAGGTATGTATCTCTGGTTAAAGGAAAAGATAAGCCCTAATGGTTGTCCCTTTCGTTTCCTTGTTTGGAAGTGGAAGTGCTGCGTAGAGCTGTGGATGATTTTTCTAATGCATGCTCCAGTGTACAGTACTTACTTGGAAAGGTTTATTAGAGCTAAAATAAAGTCCTGAAGTTGGCTTCTGTGAGCTTGAAGATCCTGTTGTACCTGCTGCTGCTGCTTAGCAGAACTGAGTTTCCAGTCTGAAACAGGTTTTTTTTAAGACCAGTGACATTTGGTCTGTCTTTGCAGATTATTTTGAAAAACCCCACACTTTAAACTCTTAACACTGCAAGCTACTTGCTTCTTTTTTTCACTTTGATCTTTGGTGAATTCAGTTGCTGCAGCTTAGTCTCACTGTCACTTTTCATAGATCTGAGACAAAATGTGATTTTTCTGTACAGCCTATAATGAATAGAAAGAGCTGATGTGGTTTAGTTTTGCCTGTTATTTCACCAATTTCATTAGCTAAGTTAATCGTGATTGAAATTCAGCAGAGACACACAGAAAATCTTGTTTTCTCCAAAATAATTGAGAAAATTCACTACTTGCCATCTCGACAATGTTATGTGATCAACTAGACTTTTTGAATATGAAATGAGTTCTCTAGGTTAGGAAATCTATTTCACCTGGGCTACAGCAGCAATTAGTTATTAGAAGCAATTAGAAGGAGGAAATGTATAGTTTAGAAATCCTTTCATGTTTGATGTCTAAGAAAGGAAGTAGCCACCATGAGTTGTGTGCAGTGCTGACTAACTCCAAAATATAAAGTTTTCATATGTGAAGGTTTAAGGGGTAAACTGTTTTTCTGTGAATTTAGTAAATGTAAATTTAGTATATAAATTCAGTGTGCTGAATTTTTATGCCAGACTGACCTGAAAAGTCTTGGCCTCAGACAGTAAGGCAAAATTGAAAGCAGGAAAATCTTTAGAACTCTACAGGGACTCAGTTGGGTTTTCCCTGTGAGCCAGAGGATGATGTCTCAGTGTAAGGACAAAGCAGTGCATAGTTTTAATTTATCCTGCTGCTCCTTCATTGCAACGCAAATTCATTCCTGGACATTAACATTCTCTCCTTGCTCTGCTTGGTGTAATAGTAACTATTTATGGAATGAACCCAACAGACTGTCTTCTGCTTGACTGCTGGTGGTCTTAAAATGGAAGATATATTAGTAAGCTGATGATATCATTGCCTTTGTGCTGGTGAATATAGCTGGCCTTGTACTTTCATAGCTTGGCGGAGAACAGTTTAAAAATTATTTTGGCTGATCTGTGGGTGCCATTGTGAACTTACTTAACTCCTATTCCCATTTCCAGACCATTTAATTTTAAATCTCTCATGTGGCATTTGTTAATCAGGATATATATATAATCAGAAGCAAATGAAAATTAAAATAATGAGAATACAAAAAAATCTGTGATTTTCTGTTCATACATTTTCATTTTTATTACAGTAATGAAATGCTTAATAATGCGCTCTTCAGCTGGTGTAATATATCTTAAGATGGTAGAATTAGTGCATATTTTGGAAAACCCCAATGACAATAAAAGGATACATAGTTTTATGACTAGGTAGCAAATTGGCACTATCACCTGCATGCTAAGTGCAGTTAAAATAACGTAACTAATGATATAATATGGGATAACATATGGGAATAAATAAAAAGGTGTTGCACGGGTGAAGACATGCCTGAAGTCCATATGTAGTTCAAATAACATTACAGTTCTGACTCAGGCTCATGAAATTGCGGAAAGTGAGAGTTAAGGCTGCCTCTCTGTACTTAATATGCCTTGGTGCCTTTCCAAAAAATATTTTATTATGTGAGCTATCCCAGTGATTTTGGAACGTAAGAAGCATTGTGGACTTCTTTGAGGGTTTGACAGTGAATTTTTCCCATAGACCTACAAGCAAAGACTGAAGTCCAGAGAACTAGGAGAAAGCTCTTCAGTTCAGTTTTTGGGCTGTTGCAGGCAAATAACCTTTCTGTGCAGCCTGATACCCCTCATATGACTTAAATGTTTTGTTTAAAATTTTGACTGTGATTAGAGTTCAGAGATCTTCATTTTATGTCCCCAGAAAATGCTTTAGTCGCAGAGAAAGTTGCTTACACTCCTTCTGCATAGGCAGTTAGGCAAACCTGCAGTCAAAGCTCTGTTCTTCCTGACTCAAATCAAAAGCTTTCCCCTAAAATTGCTGAAATCGAAAGGTGAAGTCAGTGTAGGCTGGTACCCCATTTCTGAGCTATTCTGACATGATGCCATGAAAAACATGGTTTCCTTCTCCTATGGGACAAAAGTAACAATCAAATCTTTAAGATCTGGCATGAAATAAAGTGACTGGTCAGTGCTTCAGATGGTGATGCTAAGAGAAAATGGGGATTTCAGTCTCAGCTCTTACATGCTCCTCCTTACTTCAGTATCTGAGCCTCTTGCACACCCTAATGAACTGGGTTTATAGCTGTCTATTTTAAAAATGGGACTGTGAAAGCGAAAAAATATGTTACAGAGCTGGAAGTTGATTCCTCTTCATGCAAGTACCTTATCCAGTGCAATGCTCCCAGGGTCTCTCTTCTCATAGCTCCAAATTTTCTGCATACAGCTAGAAGGGTTACTGATTTGTACATCATTTCCTTTAGTTTGTCATTTTGTACCTGCATGCTTAGCGTGCCCAGTTTCCTCATTAATAACAGGAATAAAAATAAAACCTGGTTTCTTTAGTTGAGTTGAGAATAAGTGTAACATACCAGTCTCCTTGACATCGCTGGCTGTTCTGTGGAGATCAGAGTTGGTATTTCTTTAGTTTAGCTGTTAGCTGTGTTCTGAAAATTAATTCTTTTGTTTTCAGTTTTCTTTTTCTTCTTAGATTGAAACAAAATACCTTTATACTTACCACCAATATCTCCCAAAACTTTAGGAAAATTAGCAAGGTTATAAAATCTACAGAGTATATATGGTTTACTGTTGCAGCTGCACTTTAAAGGAAAAGTAATATACTCACTTGTACTGCTTAGAAAATCATCATTAAATTAGCACTCTTTGAAAAGTTTCTGGTGCCTAGCACAGTTTCTAAATATTACAATCAAATTTGGGTATTCCATTTTTAACACTCCAGTCAATTTAAACAGTGTTGTCAAGATCTGAGTGTTCACCCTTTTCTTTACAACATTTTCTGTCCTCTTCTGTTTCCTCCAAGGGGCTGAGAAATGGAGTGCCTTAGAGGTGCAGAGTCCCCACAGTGCCTTTACAAAGGTTGGTAAGGCCAGCTGCCCATAGAGCAGGGGTGAGCATGGTCATGGCTGGGGGTCCTGCATCCTGCACAGCTCCCCCATGGGCTGAAGACCATCATGCCTTCAGTAGTTATGGGATTGTCTCCTTCAGAGTGCCTTTGGAGAGTTCCTGCCTTCACTGTGAGAGCCTGCATCTGAATTTCTATCCATCTCACTCAAGGTGCTGAAATAGTTGTTTATCCAACCCTCTTCAGCTCAGTTAAGGGGTTAAGGGCATACTTCAAATGAAGCGCATTACTGCCTTCTTGCAGTATTAAGAATGAAGAAGAGAAACTTAAAGCAAATGAGAAGGATTTGTGTTAACTGTTGCCAAGGAGTCTTTCTTAAATTCACACATTCCATAATATCTGAGTAAAAATAATATTGAATCTATTCTTCAATTTTCTTGCTTTTTGTTCATCAACACTAGGATGAAGCAGTTTACAGTCACCAGAAATGCCTGAGTGAGCTGAGTGAGGCAGAGATATTAGAGTTGCTCTTGTCCTTCCATGCCCTTTCCCCTGTGTTTATTAATCTGTATGTGCAAATTAAACTGAAATTAAACTCTTAATTTATCACCATGTTGTGGTGACAGCAGGCGGGATCAGAACACTTTACAAACACGTAGCACCACATTAACATCAGAAACAGATTCTTCCCCAGAGAGGACAGAAGATTTTGAAGAATGCAGAAAGATGCCACAGGGCTGTAATTCCTCTTGTTGCTTAGAAAACAACTGATTGTTGTTGAAACACTTGGAGGAGGAGGTGAGTCCAATAATCTGCAGAACATATGTAGGATAAGGCTTTTCTACTGTCAAGAGTAGAAACTTGAAATAAACAACATTAGGAAAAAAACCCAAACACGTGGCAAAAGAAAAAAGAGAGAAAAGATGTCTGGTAATAACTCAATGTGACTGCCCAGAGAAATGAACTGCTCCAAGGAGCATCCCTCTGGATGCAGATCATCTATGCTACAGAGGGCTGCAGACTTTGCCATTGTCTGTTTTTGCAGGGGACTGAGCTGCCTCTTTGTCTCTTCCTGAAACACTAGCAGGTATTCCAGGATCGGTGAGGGCCATTTATGCAGTCACCCTGTGGTCCTGCTTTAGTAAAGCACTTAAACACATGCTTAAGGGATTTGCTGATTTGGATGCTGTGCTCTCCACTGGCTCCCTGCACATGTCTCCTGGCTCATTGACTGTTTGGCTCTGCAAGTGCTTTAAGATGCTCCTGCCATCAAGAGCTGGGCCCCTCTTCTCTGCGGCATCAGAAGTGAGGCAGGCATGCTAGTGTTCTCTCAGCAGGTAGGTCTTTTCTCTGTTATTTTGTGGTGGGAGATGAGCTTGCTGGCCCCCCATTCATTCCAGCAGGTAGGAGCATGCTGTGGCCCCACTGCATTGTCCTGTCCTTCTGAAAGTCCCATAGAGCATGGTTCCAGACTTGCTGACATGCTGTCTTCTGCCTGCCATGTACCTGCCAGTGGCACTGATCTCCTGAAGGTGACCACCCACGCCATGGACTCCACTCTAGTGCTGTCATCCCCTGGTCAGAGCAACCTCATGTTGCAGAGGGTCCTCCACAGGGTTGTGCCTTCTTTTGGTGGCAGTGATGAAAGGAGTGGGAAAAGGCTTCACTTAAGTAGTTACGTTTTAGAGACATTTCTGCGTTAACCTTATTGCATTTGGGTGAGTCGTCTTTCTTGTGAGGGGGGCAGGAATGAGATTTTAAAGCCTTTGCAAATATGACAAATTTAAAGGTTACTGTCTGTATGAAGGCCTTAGACACCACTTTTAAATGCCTAAATTCCCAATCTTTGAGAGCACCTAAGTGATTTAAGACCTAGGTCTGAGGGCTTTGGCAGGAGTAAGTTTCAGAGCTCCTAAGTCACTGCTCTTTTAAATAAACCCGTACTACCTCAGGATCTTTTCAATATATTACCCTCTTTCCTGTATTACACTTCAGAGGGCAAAATCTTCATTTATGTTTGGATTCCCACAGAGACTGGGTAAAATGAGTTTATTTATTTACTCCTGCATTGCTTCATCAAAGAGACCCCGACTGGGAGAAGTTGGAGGTCCCCATTTGTTATGTTTTGTCCAGCCCAGAGGTGACCCAGCCTGCAGCAGTGATACTCTGCAGGGAAAAGCAAACTTGTCAAGCTTTGCTTAACTCAGCCCAGCATGTGGTTTAGCACATTGACATGGGTCTGACACTCTTTGGAGACTGGCCAGGAGAGTCATATTGCCTGGCAGAAGCAGGATACATGTCCCTCCTGCATTGCTTGTGATTTGTGTGTCAGGTCAGCACCCTGTCAGGCTCCTTTGCTGAGACAGGTGCTGGTGTTCTTCATACAGCCACAGCTCCTTCCTTCATGGGAGCAGGGCCTGTGGCTACGCCAAAGCCTCTTTGGAGATAACTGTACTGACAAGCCAAGGTGCAGTTATATTTTCTCCTCAGAGATCCACACAGGCTCATGTGCCAATGACTGGACTGTTGGTTTGCTGTGCCACAGTGCATCCAGGTGGGATCTCCAGACTTCCCTGTGAGAGCCTAAATTTGGGTGGTTGGAGAAGCTGCACCCACAAGCTAACACTGTGTGCCAATATACCTTTAAAACTGGTATTTCAGGCCCCCATGAAGAAGTTAATAAGGAAGTCTGAATTAGCAGGATTGTTTTGTTTGAAGTTTTATTGATAAGGTTGAGGAGCTTCAGAAGAGGCAGACTCAGAATTTTGGATCTCTGTTAAATCAAGCCTCAGGTTTGGATTTCCAGTCAAGTAGTGCTGGGGCAGGGCAGACATACAGAGTCAAGTGCTGCAGCTGGACACTGTTTCCTTGCACAGTGCTGCATTGAAAAAGCAGGGAGCAGAGAGAAAACCATGCCTGAAACTATTCTGAAAACCAACATTTCTGCTAATTTCACCTTCAAGAAGCAAACCCCTCCAAGGGCTTCATTTGAGAAAGAAATATTTTTCCTTTAAGAAGCTTTAAAAGAAAGGTCCCTCTTGACAGAAAAGAAATCCTGGTGATTTAGCTAAACAGAGTGTAGTGTACTCAGCAAAAAAAGAGAAAAATGAAAGTGTTAGCAGAGCCTTGATTATTGGTGACAGAGGAGCATTAGCCAAGTTATAATGGATTGTCAAACTAGGTTCATGTTTGTTTAGCCTCCCAAGTTCTTTGCACTGAGTCAACACCTAGCCATCTGGGATGGGAGATGGGGGGAGTAATTTTTTATGAAAAAGAATTATGTGAAGATCAGTTAAATTTATGTTTCTATTCTAACGGAAGAAGTGTTTAAAAGGAAAACATACCTTTCAGAGTGAAGCATTTGTTTTTGTTCTCTACAAGTGCTTGTTTGAGTTCATGTTTGTTAAAGGGGTTGTAGTTAGTAAATCATGACGGTTTCCCCTGGTAACATAAAAATAGGTGTGATTGGAAAATTTGTAGCAAGAAAATAAAACTGCCTTTCACCCACTTGGACTTCACTTGACTTGGTGAGATATTTGTAAGCCCTGATTGACTTAAAAGTACATTTCTTTAGGAAAAAAGTACAATTAAGAGAGAATTTTTCCAGGAAGACACATAGAACCTGCAGCAACAACAGTGTGAATCATGTATTCACCCAAGGACACAGCTATTCCCAAGTGGTGATGTTTACTGATGAAGGAAACACAAAACACTTGAGTACAATAGCAAGAACAATTTGGAAAACAAAGATTTTTTTATAGCCAATATAATTTGATTTTCTAGCCTTCTTTTCTATACAAGACCCACTGACTTTGATAGGCATAGCAGAATCATCTTTAAAATTATGCTAAGCTCTTGTAAGTGTACTTGTGTGTGAAAATAATTGCGCCTAGTTTTATACAACACTGGGACCTGTGCTGGTCAAAAGCCCTGGGTAGCAAATGAATAGACATCAGCCAGTTTGAGATGGCTTTGGGTCAGGTCCTATTTTGCCTTGTCCTAGTGAAAAAAAGAATGATATGTCTGTAAGCAACTTTAGTGGCTTTGTCCTCCACTACTCCGTAAGGGAGCCAGAAAAAGTGCAGTTATTTTCACATGTAAGGACACTGACAAGAGTGCGTGGACAGGAGGAGGCCGACACTAACATTGGGATGAAGAGTTAACTTTAGCTCTCCAGTCTCACTGAGGCTTTTTTAGGGCCACAGGTGACCATGAATGACTCTGCATTACAGCTGACAGAAGTGTTCAACTGAAGATGCATCTGTTGATGTCTACAGATAATATTTTCTTGTGCTTGTTGGTTACATCCAATTAACTACCAAGGGATTTCCTTGGGAGTCGCTATGCTACTGCCTCTGTCTAATTTTGAACAGAAAATTCTGTTGGTGACAGAGTCCCAACGTTTTGTTTTGCTGTCATGCATGTGGGCAGATTTAGTGACTTGCAAAATTCAGTATATCATAATCAGTTTCTGGGTCATTAAAGAGACTTGGCAAACTTTTGCTGTACTCTGTAATGTGTTTTCTGTGTTTCAAGTCAAACCAGAATGAGAGCATTGACTTTGAGTGTTCTGATTTATTTCATCTGTTTTTAGAAGTTATCTTTGGTTTTGTTGCACATAGGAAAAAGGAAAAACCCTGGTGGAAGATTGTGCTCATAAAACAAAACAAAAAAAAAAGGAGAAATTATTATGAAACAGGAACATTTGAAGGCATGGTATGTCAGTCACTTAATTCACATTCAAATTAAACTTTTTTTAAAGTAATATATTCTGTCTAACTCTGATACACTAATAAAAAAGGTTTATTCAGCAAGGGTTAACTTTCTTTTGTGCACAAGGATCTAATTCATTTAAATCCCTGTTGAGTTTTTAGCACACAAATGAAGTGTTATACGGTTATGCTGGAGCTCTTGGCATTGGGTGAATTTTTCCCATCGTAATGTTGACTTATTAGACATGTGCAAAGCCTGTCCACCTCACTGTGGCTGTCCCTGTGTAGCAGAAGGCAGCACTGTAAGGAGCCTCAGTGTGGATGGAGCAATCCAAGTCTATGTGCAATGAATCTCCTGCAGGAGGTCATGTCCGTAGGGAATATTGCTACCCATTGGGGAGGATGGTGGATTTTGCTGGGTAGGTGTCCTGACCCAAGGTACTTTGTATTTTCTGAACTCCAGTAAGGAGTTTACAGATCTTACAGACCTGGGAAGACTAAGAAAATGCTTGTGAAATTTAAAGAAAACTGAGTGTTTCACACACTGTTGGTGGGGTCTTTGGTGCATGCAGATTGCTTTTGGTAACTGCTGGGATGTTATGCCATGAAGTATTTTAGCGTGGTGATGCTTAAGACAGGGCTTGCAGTTCTAGTGTATGGATCACAGAGATCCAGGGGTAACACCAAACCTAGGCCTGGTTTCTAACACGCTCGCTGTAACTTAAGGTGCAAAGTTGGTATTTGTTGTGGTGTTGTGGCATGTTGAGTCCTACCTCTATATATGTCATAATAATAGAAATGCTACCAATTCTGTAAAGACAAGTGTGTATGTGAACTTCTCGTTATGAAAATAGGCATTATTTGTAAACTTCATCCCATTGAGTGAGAACAGAGGGGACACTAATGCTTCATATACAAATGCTGGGCTGGTTTTCATTTAGCAGGCCTTCTTTGTACTCTTTTGGCAAGGTAAAATGGTCTTTATATGGTTGAAAATATAAATTGCATATCAGAAAAGGCTTTTTTTATGATGCCAAACTAGTAGAGACTAGAGGTGCCAAACTAAAAGAGAGTTGGTGTAGAGAGGGCCAGACTTACTGTTTGCCTTTCCTTGGCCTTTTCTCATCAACACAAATCACCTTGTTCTAAAACTTTATCAGCACATGAACTGGAGTTATAATTTGGTTTGGACTGTTTCTTCTTTTGGAAGAAACCATTAATGTTCCCAAAAGAGAAGCAACACAGCACTTGTGTTCTATGATGTTCTTTATAAATGTGCAACCAGGTGTTTACAGTGTCTGTGCTTATCAAATATCTCTTGATTGGGAAATTTTTGCCTACGCGATAGCCCTGCAGGCATGGCAAGTCTATAAACATGATATGTTAAAAGAAAAAAATTAAAATGTATCCTGGTTTGTGAAATCAACAGAAATCTTCCTTCTGGCTAAATTTTTATTTCATAAAAGCACCCTTAAGAAAATTATTGCTGTAAGTTAAATAATTAATAGTAAAAGATAATTTAGGGTGGGTCCCGTGTTCCTTGCATATTCATTTGAATATTCAATAAACAGAATTTAGCCTGAAAACCTATCCAGAAGCATGCTGGGTATTTAATTCTCAGTGGTAACGTTGCATGCAGGAAGACAAAAGTAAATGAAGGGAATAAAAATTACATCTGTTTTTGACCAGACAGTCCTGTGTTTACAGCTAGACACCCGTCATACTTTTATTTTCATATTTTTTTTTTAAGTATTAAGTTAGAAGAATATGAATCATACAGAGGTCAAAGATCAAGGTCATTTTCCTGACACCAAATATTTTACTGTAGGACTCACAGACCACTTACCCTCAGCAGCATGAAAATCTTCTCAATTGCCCTTAGGCTGTTGTGTTGTAAAAGGTTGCAATGTAACACATGCCTCCTGCTTCCCGGTTTCTCCATGGAGCAATACAAAATAGCTTTCCCAAAAAGTCCTTGAAAATTTAGAATGCTCCCTTTTCATTGTCACAGTACTTTGGAGTCACCACCTCCTTGATAAATGTCTCTTCCCCCTTATTGATAAGTTACCAGTGTTTGGCATAAAAGTATGGCTTAACTGTTACCTGAACTTTTGATTTCAGTATTAGGCTGCAGAAAAGAAAAGCAGAGATGTTCTGGGGGTGGAACAAAAAAATAAGCAATAAAAAATGCCTTGACTTTTGACATTATCTATATTATGTGGCAATATTCACCTATTTCAACTTTTTGCTATACAGTGGAAATGAAGTCTCTGCTAAGTGGGCAAATGTTCCTGAGTTATGAAAAGTAAAAACCTGTTAGGAAAAAGAATGGCAGCAAACAGCCTGACACTGAATTATACTGTTGATGATCAGGTATTTTAGCCACCAAAAGTTTCTCTAAGCATGGATTATCATAGAATTACTCTTATTTTCATTTCAAGCTGTACCGTCTTCTGAAACAGATTTATGTGTGGATGAGTCTCATTGGCTAGAGGTACATACATGCAGATCCATCAGTTCTTCTGTCCTCAGCATCTGACTTGTAAGCTCCTAGTGCTGAAAATAGGAAAAAAGAAATCCAGCTTAGAGACCTAAGCTCCACACTCAGTGAATAAGCAGAAATCAGTATGTAAGAATGGAATAAAATTATTGCAAAATCTTGTCCATAAATGTCAGTGATGAAAATTGCTAAGACCTACAAAGAAATAACATAAATACAAAACACATAGTAGAAGGAAAACAGAGATACTCTATAGACATATCCAGAATCATTAGATTTTGGAACAGACTTTTTTGGGAAGTAGCCGAATCGCTATCTCTAAGGTCTTTCAAGAAGAGATTAGACAGAATCTAGGAAGGATAGTCTGGGCACATTGGAGCTTGATTCAAGAAAAGACAGCACATACCTTGTGGGATGAAATCATAGAAATGTCACGCTGGGAAAGATTTCAGAAGATTAACTTACTTGGTCCTGCTATGGACCTACTGACAACATGGTTGCTTGTAAGGATTGGCTCTAGCTATTTTGTGAGTGTGCTGATACTGGAAATCCATAAGCAGTTCAAAATAATTCTGGTATATTTAAAACTAAATGTTGATATTTGGTTTTATTCTGAACTAAAAGACTAATACCTGATATATATGTATCTTTAGGCTTGATAGATCCTTTGCTGTACTGCACAGTGTGACTTTTGGTGTCTCTGAACTAAGGAGGAGAATGCTGTCTTGCTGAACTATTATGTAAACAATAAATATTAACATGCATTAAAAAATTTATGAAACTTATGTCTATAAAAGTTTAATTGCAGGTTAGACTGTCCTCAGCTAGTTGTTATGGACAAAATGTCATGTTACATCACTTTTGAAATTAGCGTATTTCTTTTTTGGCTGTATGCTTCAGATGAGTTCCACATGTACTCCAGATTTAACAAATTCATCATTGGTATCTTATTATCACTTCAAATTACTTGACAGTTAGGTCAGGTCCAGGATTCTCATTTGTTTTTCATAGCATGGATCACATTTTAAAACAGAATGTCTTGTGTCTCTCTCCTCTTCCATTCTGCAGTTGTGAAACGCCCTTGTGGTGTGGATAGTTATTACATACATGGAAAAGTGAAGTTAGGAAACTATTTCATGCAACTTTAGCTTCATAACAGTTCAATAGCTGGGACTGGGGAGAGCCAGCTCTGTGTGACTAGCCAGTTCTCCACTGCAGGCCATTTCTGAGAACATCTGACAATATCGTTTTATAATATTTCACTTCAAACTTGTCTGAGGTCATTATTTGTTGTTTCTAAGGATTCTGCCTTCCTTGAATGCTATCTCCCTTTCCATCTCTCTTTTCCTCTCTGCTGACAAGACCAAAGCTAGAAAACAGTGTAAAAGGCAGCTCTCTTCAAGTCACAAGTTACTGGCGTTGTCCAGGTGTGAGAGGAGAGAGACCAACAGGCCAGTACAGGCTTTTCTGAGTAGGAAACTGGAAGAAGGTCTGGTCAAGTATTCCTCACTATCCCTGCTTTTTGAAAAAGTATTTAATTTTCAGCCAAACACCTCCAAGGAAACTGGTTGTTTTTTTCTAGAAATTACCAGGATTTCACAGAAAAAATGGACTAAAAAAAAAAAAAAGGTTTGATTTGGATATACTCCTATGTTGTCTGGTGGCTGATATAGTTAAGTTGTCTCAAGATCCAGCTGATGTCTCCAGCTGACAGCTGGGGCTGCACCTCTGCCTGTACTGCAGCCCTGCCAGCACCCCCAAGAGAGTTGTTGGTGAGGGAAGATGGGGTGCAGAGAAGTCTTCAGGGTATCCATCTTCTGAGAGACCTGAGGCTGGCCACAGCTGTGCTGCGCAGCCCCAGGGGATTTTTGGAGGTTTATAGGGATGTCCCTCTTCTCTTCCATACAGTTTACTACAGTGGATTTTCCTCTCTTTCAAAGATAACTAGCAAAATGGGAGACTACTACTTAGAGCCATTTTCTTGGCTGTGCCCAATAAAATATGCTAGCCAGGATTAATACATTTCAATAACCCAGTTTAACCCATGGGTTTTGTACAGTTATTTATTGTTTCTGTCTCTTTTCATAATGAAGAGGTGCTGCCTGCTCATTGTAATAAGAAAGACTCTTTGAGGATTTATCAAGGGATTAAACCGACCAAGTTTATTTTGTTTTGTTATTAGGATTGTACAGAACATGATATAAATGTGTACATTGCCAATCCAAAATGAGTACTCCGTTGCAAGGATTGCAACAACGGGAACTGAGTAAGCTCTGCCAGATGCATTACTGCATTTGTATTTGTACACACCTATTTACAATAAGCCATTGTCACAGACAGGTTATAGGAATAAGTGGATGATTGGTCTGCGCAGAGGGCATTTCTCATGTCCCTAGGGTGTTAAAGGCCTCAGAAGCCCAGGAAAATTCCTGCATTCCTTTTACCAGTGTCTCCCAAAGCAAAGATCTGCTGCCAGCTCTGCTTCAGAATGTAGCACCTAGGAGCACCATCATGCCTCTGCCAGGTTAGGCATCTCTCATGGGAATATAGTTCACAGACATGCCATTTAGTTTAAATATAAAACGTTATGGACACTGGCTAAAAATACACCATTTTGAGCAGTGTCATACAAGGGTTGTACTGGGGATGTCTTGCTGTCTCAGTCTTTCATAGAATCCTTATGGAAGCTAAAAGTAAGGGTTCTCTTGGAGGTGTGATGTGAGGAGAAAAGCATCCTGTATTTCAGCTGTTCTTTAATGAAATCTAATATGTGGAAATTATGAGAGCGGATGACGCTGTGGGGTGGATGCTTCTTAGAAGGCCAAACCCACTGTGAAAGTCTCTTTTAGTACTAACATGGAAGCATAAGTTTATATCTCAGCGGTTACTCACCAGTTCTGAAAAAAAAAATTAGAAATTGTTTCCAGGTTCAAATTAGACAAAACAATGTGCACTCTGTGACACACTGGACGTCAATTTTATGGCAAGAACCTCGGGTTTCTTTGGCACTTCTAAAGAAGAGCTCTACAGTGTACTGAAAGCTTTGTGGCAACTTCATAAACATTCTCAAACTCTGGAATATATTGAGCAGTGAGTTATTTGATTACTTATATTAAGTGGATTGAAACTGCTCCTTATATGTAGCTTAAATGAGGCTTGATCTGGAGTTTTGGCATGGTGAAGATGGAAGAAGCTTGAGACAGAGAAGGGAAGATCTTCCTTATACATTGAAGCCAAAGGACTTGGAAGAGTGTTTGAGGGATTAAATGAATAGCCGCATGCGGCTGTCCCTGTGAGAAACATAAAATAATCATTTGACTCTCCCTATTTTTCCTATATTTGCTGTAAGCACTTATTTTGCCTGTTGGATGATGGGTGGTCTTGGGCTATGCCCGTTGCAGGAAGTGTAGAGTGTGCTCCGGGTGATCTGGAAGATGAGCGAGTGCTCTCCAGAAACAACGGGATTGGCCCAGGCACATCAGACCCAGACAGGACTAATCTACTTAGATGGAACTCTTCTGGGGATGCTGTGGTGTGTAAGGTAAGATTGTCATTGAAACAGTTTCTGGTCGGTATTTGCTAACATAGACTCAAAATGAAAAATATGTTGGAAGCTGAAATCAGTATCAAAATGGTTTTCCTCTTTCTTTTGGACTGAATGGGATTTTTTTTTTATGATTACTGCTTCAAATTTGAGTATTTTTGAGTATTAGAACCTTCCTGTCAGATTAACTCAATGCCATTAATGGCTTAGCTAAACCTTTTGTTGAGATCTGTAACTGGATGCAATACCATTTCCAAACTTAATATATTGCACCCAGTTAGAAGCAGGGTCGAAAAAAAAAATCTCCCCTTCCCCCCAATGAAATAAGGAGGGGATGAAGATAAAAACAGTCCAAATATTATATCAAACCAAAGAACATTTCACTTTTGTTTGATAATCAGGCTATATTTTGTAAGGCATATGATGGGAATAAAGGCAGTCAGGAGTAACTGTAGAAGTGCAAATGAGTGTGTTTGCAATGGAAGAGTAGTTGGATAATGTCCATCTCATAATAGTTCAAGATATGGCAAAGGAAATTGAAAGTCTGGTAGAAAGGATTTTTAATAATCTATGAACTCCAAGGCAGCACTTTATGATTGGGGGATAATGCCTATAACACCCTCTGTTGCAGGAAGGGAAAAATAATCTGGGCAGCTTGTTACTGTCACCTCAGTAGTATGCAAAGATTTGAAACAATAAGGAAGAAAGATAGAAAAGCAAGTAGAGAATGGAAAAAAATAAAAGAGTTTTTCAAAGGTGAGTTGTACTAGGTTAGCTGATATTTCTCTTTTATGAGGTAATTCCTCTTAAAAGGAAGTGAAGTGTAGAGATTTAATCTAGCAGGGTTTCAGGGCCACCGAGTTGTGTGAGAGTCTGAAATAACCTGAGGGAAATGGGAATTTGTAGGCAGACTGTCAAGTGGTAAGGAACAGGTTAAAGAAGAGGCCACAAAGCTGCCACCTGAAAGGGCAAGGGTTGAGGTGGAGGAAGAGAGCCATGGCATTCCTTGTGCACCATCTGGAAAGCGTTCCCATTTAATCATGCCATTGATAACTTTGTTGACAGAAGTCACAGCATAATAAAATTGACACTAAGGAAACCAGTTGGGAGTTGTTGTCTGCTGAATGAAGTTTTGAAATAATATTTCAGCAAAAACAGATGGATCTTCTGGTTGGCATGTCAGCAGTTGGACAAAATATAGCAACACGAAGGGCAAGGTGAGGGAAGTTAATACCTCAGTACACATTTCTTTGATGCACCATTCCAATGTAACCCCCCATGCTGAGTGAAAGTTGCTTGCTTTATTAAACGGTCTTTAATCAGGTGATCCCATGCTATTTTTTCTCATAGTCTGTCAACCAAGTTTCATACAAAGACTCTTAAGTTGTCCAGAGCTACTCCTAGAGTTGGAATGAGAGGTGCATCAGGCAATTTGTTCTGGGGGACGCTTGCTTTTTCTTCTGTAGAAATTAAAATTGTGGACTGGATGAAAAGCAATGCAGAAAGAAAATGGTTAGTGGATATGAACACTGTTGAATATCAACATCAGGAACAGGACTTTCTTTCTCTGTCTCTAATGACAGTGCTGCTTAAGCCAAAATTTCCATTTTTGGGAAAAAAAGAATCACAAGGATTTAAAAAAAATATTTATGAAATTTCAGAAAAAATGAAATCTGTATTTGGGAATGTTTTGATTGTCAAGAAAGTTTTGGCTGTTCTACTACTTGCTAAAAAGACTGATTTTTTAAAAAAAATTTAAATTTCCAGATGTTTGGAGGGGAGCTTAATAAACATTGGTAAAAATATTTCAATATTAAAAAATAGAATAATCTAATTTATATGCATACACGCTGGATTTATATTTCTAGTTAGTACTTTTTAAAGTTATTTAGAATGATGATAAAGTGTCTGTATTTTCAGCTTTAGCACAGGAGTTTTTCAGAGATGCTTCTTATAAGAGCTTATTGCTCAGGAACTATTTTCAAATTACCTTCTTTCTTCATTGTTCTGCTCTAGACTGTCAAGACCTACTTTGCAGTGACTGCTACAAGTTAGTGTTAGGCTGGGGAATGTATTTCCAGAAGTTGTGCAGATTGCTGTCAGGAGAGAGATAGATTTGCATTCCCTTGTGTTCAGACATAGCAACAGGGAGAGATGAGATGTAGGACTTGTGGTTTTGGTTTTTTCTATAATCACTGGTGAATCACTTAGAGAAAGTTTTGTGTCACTCTATTTAACTCACAATTCCAAATTAATGTGTCAACCTACGTGCATATGTTTCAGAGGGCCCATCAGCCAGTTTATATTGAATTTGGGAGTAGAGACACAAAATACAACAGATTTAGGTGCTGAATATCAGGCATCTGACTTTGAGAAAAAATAATACTACTTTTAATCTGTTTTACTTTAGTTTCTTCTTAATGTGAGATTCCAAGTTGCAAACCAAGATTATCCTGATGTTTTCCTTCCCATTTTTCAAGGGAAAATTCTTGCTGGCTTCTAATCAGCAGAGCTTTGGACAGAGAAGGACTGAGAATAGAATGATTAAGCCTTGGTCAGAACCTCTCTTGCTTCTTCATGGCTTCCAGAACTCCATTCTAAGTCACTCAGATACACCTCCAGCACCAGGAATTAATTATCTGCTGACAGAGACAGAGTGAAAAGCCATTAGTTTTAGAAGAGCTTTTCCCCCTTGGAATTCCATTGCTGGTTGACTCTCTGAGAGATGATGTTGAAACTGAGGATAAATTCAGTTTCAACATTTTCATATTCTTTGCAGTGACTGCCAGGAAAGCTCTCTCTTATGCAATAATGGCCTGGACTCCTTTCAGCATTTGCTGTGGTCGTCACGGCACTGTAATGATCTCAGCTCCATACTTCCCAAGTGCTGGATGCAATCTGCTTGGAGGATCCTAGGGCTGAAATTTCAGCAGCAGTCATAGAATCGCAGAATGCCCTGAGTTGGAACAGTCAAGGATCATTGAAGTCCAACTCCTGGCCCTGCGCAGGACACCCCAAGGATCACATTACGTGCCTGAGAGCATTGCCCAAACGCTTCTCGAACTCTGGCAGGCATGGTACTGTGACCGCTTCCCTGGGGAACCTGTTCCAGAGCCTAACCCCCCCTCTGCATGAAAAATCTTTTTCTAATACCCAGCATCAACCTCCCCTGACACAGCTTCATGCCATTCCCTCAGGTCCAGTCTCTGCATTGTATTCACAGAAACCCTCCTGAGATGGACACAGTGGCTGTACGTACAGCATACATACATACACTGTACACAGCAGTGTACCTACTCCAGAGCTGCACAGCCAGGGTACTGGAGGCAGCCTCATGGGCTGCAAAATCCAGCCAGCAAATGGGTAAATAGTGCTGCAGGCAGCTTTGATGTGGACCTGAGGTGGAGCAGCCCACAAAAGCTTGCTCACATGCCTACAACAATGCAGCCTTCCTTCCCACCCAGTTTCTTAGTGCTGCTGTTGATCCTGCTGCACACATGGGCTCTTTGTACCCCCACACCTCCCAGGAGATGCAGACGCCAAGAAACAGGCTCTTCTGTCATCAGTCTCTCTCTATTGTTTCGAATATTATCTAAACACCTGATTGGTTTTGTTTTAATGTAGAAATATACACTATGTGATTCAGAAAGTGAATTTCATAATTCCCCTTTCACTCTCCAGTTTTTAGGGAAGGCTGCCTTGTAATAATTTTCAAGAAGTTGCAGTGATTTCCCCATCCCTCTCGGACAGCCATGTTACTGACTGCTCATTCCAGAAGGCGGTGATATTGTCTAATGGCTGGAACGCTGTAGCCTTGTCATGTTGTTTATGGCACCTCTCTGTTACTGCCCATATGACCTAAACCATGAGGGCTAAGCTATTTCTGTATCACTTTTACTGTCTGTGAAAGAAGGTTAAAAACACCAACTTTGTGGGATATTATAAAGCTTTAATGGCTCAAAAGTACTTTGAAAAGATCAGGTAAATGATAGCAAATAAATGCCCAGACAGTTATTAGAGTTCTCTAATTCTCTTCTGGCACACAGTGTCTGGCCACTTCGAAGTGTCCCTTATATGTTTGTTTGGGTTTTTTAGTAGCTAAATTGTCCTAATGTGAAGAAATGGGAATAGTTCATGCAAACACAAAACCCGCTGAAGACGGAAAGAAATAGTACTTAAATGACACAGAAAGAGAGTGACTCAGTAATTAGCTCTTGGAAGGGAGCATTTGATAGGAAAAGTGGATAAATTTAAAGGTCAGTCTTGGTTACAAAATAATCTCCAAATTACTTAATGTATTACCAACCTTTATGTTATTTCATCCCTGTGAGGCAAAATGATCCCAATTATTCAAGCAGCAGACTCTTCTTTTAAGAAATCCAAGCAATCCAAAGCATAATTGCCTCTCCCTTATTGAAGGCATATTTCCACAAATCTCATCTCTCTCTAACCTCAAAGTTACTACGTGGAGATTATAATGAGAATGAAACTTGATATATTCTTTGTCTTCAAACTGGAAGAATTGTGGTACCCAGAGGAATCAGGACTTTGTGATTTATGACTCCTCTACTTTGTTATGAAGAAATGTTAAACATCTTTAATACATTATGTATCATGTTATCCAAGTTTGGCTGCTGATTGCAATACTCACCCTTTATTCCCTAGAAGAATTTACAGAATACCTTTCTGTAACTTCACACATTGCTATCAGCCTTGCGGTGCTATGCCTTATTTGTACAATTGCAGGTTTTTCCAGTTGTCTGGATAATTGTACCATCTGAGGGATATTACCCTGCTTTGTAGTCTGCAGATTCTTCTGAATCATTTCCTATGTTAATGAAGTCTTTTATTTTTGTATTATAAAAAAGCCCCATACCTGATTTATGCTAAGCACATAGTAAGTTATCTTTTCAGAGGGGTCCGGCACAGCCCTTGACTTCACTTAGATTAACACCCAGAAAAATTCCTTTTCTGCTTGAAAGGGAGTAAGTGACAAAGTGCTGTTGGGGTGTTGGTGATAGTATCAAGCTGCTCAGCATTTTTAACAGATAATACTGAAACCTGAGACAAACCTACCAAAAAAAAAAAGAAAAGAAAAAGAGAAAGAAAAGACCACTCAAAATAATTTAAACTGAAACCTTGTGTAAGCCAACAACAGGACACCAAGCCGGGAATCAAACAGGTCTGTGCTCTGTTCTGCCTTTTGCCTGAAAATCATGTTCTACCCCAAGTCATCAGTTTAGCCAAGAAGCAAAACACTTTTCTTAGGAGACAGTGAGTGAAGCTGTAAGTACTGCGAGTAGTTGACTGCGAGAATGTTGCTTGATTGTTTCAAGGTGCAAAGTTTTTAAGTGTTATCTTTACTTTGTCAGCTTTAATTTACAATGCAAAGCTGACTGGTTAAAAGAAGACTTGCTGTTAGGTCATGTCACTTCCTTTCCATTTCTTTTCGATTTGCATTTGGTTATTAGAGCAAAAGTGACTATTTTTAGAAGCTTGGGGTGAAGACAAAACAAAGCACAACCAACTAACCAACCAACCAAAACAACCACCACAACAAAATAAAATCACCAGAACAGTACTATACTGCTGAATCACAACTTTGCTCTTCCAGGATGTTTCATTTTCTTCTCGTAGTGAGAAAGGGAACATGGTAGTGGGAAGCCCCTCCCCATTCCTTAATCTCATGGAAACACACTTCTATATGTATTGTAGGTGTCACTTTCTGCAAAAAGGAAAAAAGTCACTTAACTAGAGACATGAGCTGAAGCCTGGCCTGAGAGCATATGGCCAAAAATTGATTTAAGAAATGTAGGAATTCATGGGTCTGCAGCTTGCCATCGGCAGTGCACTGTGATGTGGCACATCAGTGGGGACAACGGCAACTGGTCATTCTCCATTTCGGTCTCACCTTGTCCTGTGCACAGGTGATGAGTCCAGTCAGCTCACATCCCATCACTAGGCTGAAATGGTCTCTGGTTCTCTGCTGCAGCACTCCATCTCTCTGTGAAATGCAGTCCTGGAACCTGTCCAATATAACCTTAGGTTTTATACATTGCTGAGAGGTTTATGAGGCCATCTGTGCTTAACCAATGACCTGGTACAAAGAGGCTTCTTCAAAAATTAGACAGTATTTCCATAAATATAACTTCTGGTCTGAATTTCTGAGTTTTGCTATTTATCTGTTCTAGTGAATAATGGAAATAATCTAAGTGACAGTAAGGAAAAGGCCATGAATTAGAAGTAATATTGAGTTTCTTTTAGTATGCATACTGAAAATGCTGTTTTCTGGAGTTTCCAAATAATGAATTGTAATTTGAGGCTTTTAGCAGTGTGTTTACATGCTGTCTGTCTCTCTGTCTGTCTGCCTGTTTTTCTATCTGTCTATCTGTCTGTCTATCTCCAGGAGCCAAAGCAAATCTCATTTTGTCACTGCTCCCTCATTTAATTTCTCATTTCACTTTGGTCTGTTCAGGATATCTCTGAACTCTCCTCTTGCCATCCTATCCAAAGGACTTTAGAATTATAATGTACAATTTATTAAATAATTTCTGAGAGACATTGGAGTACAGTTTTCCCAGTTATGATTAAGGAACTGAAAGTGGGATTCAGGTGCTAAATAGTTTCCAGAATTGGCCTGCCAGGTTTTAGACTATTTGGCCTGGCTGATATGCGTGTTGAAAAGCATTGCAAGAAACCTGTATGAGCAATGTGTTTTGAAATCCGATACTAAAAAATTCATCCAAGGACCAATGTTCAACACTGAAAACATTATCCTTTTTTATTTTAATGTTTCAACAGACATTGTGGTTCTATTTGAAATTTGATATTTGGCTTTTTTTGGTTGGTTTTATCTTACCCTGTCTTAAAAACTGCCAGCTTAGTAAGTAATTAATTCACTCAGCATGAGTGGATTTTATAGTGATAGAAGTATCAACAAAGGTTTTTCTGCCAAGACTGTGGTGGTGTTAAATGCTGTGTAACTCTCAGGGTGAAAGCACATGTTGCAGCAAACTGAACAACTGGGATCTAAAGGTAAACTTTTGGATTGGTATGGAAGCATTTAGAAAATAATCTTTTTCAAACATCCTGGGTATTTGTCAAGTATATGTCACACGGAAAGATGCATTTATCTTTTGAGAACTGTGCACGTATTTCTGAGTTTACCAGTTTACTTGGTCACGTACTTGTGAGAAGAGATTGATCTACAAATTAATTATTTCATAGTTGCTGTATGTTCATTGATAGTTCCTAAAAGACCAGAAAGAGGTGACATCTTATACCCTAGGGCAAGAGCACAGGACATGCCTATGAGTAGGTAGAAGATACACCAGCTTAGAAATGAAAGCAGTAATAATATTAAAAAAATATCAAGGTGCTAACATCTTGTGGCAGTATTAAGAAACAACCTAAACCAGGACCAAACATTGTTGGTTTTTCACACAAGATAATGCACATGATAAAGGTTTTTTCCTGTTGTCCATTTTCATTGAGCAGTTGAATTTTGCAGAAAAAAAGAAGCACATGGGGATTTTGGCATTGGTGTGGCCAGTTTATTTGATTGATCAAGTTATAAGTGCAGTGTGAAACTGTGCTAAAAAGCTGTAGCTGAAGTGAGTCCTGGCACCCATTTCAATTGGTGCTTTGCTGGAAAGATAAGAGAAGGCCTTTGTGTCCAAGCCTCTGTGGTATTTGAACCACCTGCTCCCTCTCCTTGCACTGGAGGAAAGCACTTTGCTTCCTGGCACATTTTGTTTGTGCCACCCACCTTGTGTCAGGGACCCTGGCAGCTTGGCACAGCATGACCAGCTCCCAACCAGACTTCATGCTTGGTGGCTGCTGGTCGCTGCTTCTGGGATTAGCTCACCTTTTTGTCCAGGGACTAGCTCATGGAAAACGCGTGGCTGGTCCCTCAGGAAGGCTGTCTTTCCTAAGCAGGACCAAAACAGCTCATAGGGATGTAAATGTGCAGCATAGAGCTCTCAAAAGGTTAAGGGATTCCCGAGAGCAGCCCAGCTTTTAGCAATTTGGATACTAAGTAATCCAAAACTCTTGGGCTTGCAAAAGCTACTTCTTAAATTGGTCTCATTAACTCTTTTTATTTGCATGCCTCAACAAATACTTGTTGTACGTGACGATTTAACAGAGATTCTCTGCTTTTCTGATTACAGATTTATGATTTTGGATATCTGTTACAGTATTTTGTGGTTTTCTATTTTTGGCTTAACCCAGGCCAGTCAAGTCAGTCCCTTGAGGTAACAGAGGAACTACAAAATATCACTTAGCAGCAGGAAAAAGCAGTGCTATACAATACCAGTGAGGACAATTTTAGTGAGTTCCCATCTCTGAATTCATCAGGTTTCTTGGAAGAAAAGCACCTTTGTCCTGAAAATAAAAGATATATGTCCACAAAGGGCATCAAATCCCCCTAATATGGCAATTTTAATTTAATTTTTATTTTCTTAATAAATGTTCACAGCGTAATAGAGAGTGAGTTCCTGGATACTACAGACTATAAATTTCTCAGTCAGCCATTCTCTGGCAGTATTAAAGAATGGGTTTATTTTAATTGAAAACCATGCTGGGAAGCGTGGGATCTTTATATGCTCAATTCAGATTTTCTGCCCACAAGGAACCACCTTATCCTCAGGATAACCTTTTGCCTTTCCCCATCCCCGTCCCTGTGTTGGGCTGCCCTCCTGGAGGTTCTTTCCCAGGCATGGAGAAGGAAAGATGGCCATCCCTGCAGCCATGGTTGCCTCTTCTCACCCCTCATATGGCTGCTCCCATTTACTGGCACAGTCCAAAGTCTCTCAGCTGCTTTCCTCGCCATCCCACTTTGCTACTCAGGGCCATCTACCTCATTTGGGCTCGTGCAACCCGGCTTTGTGCTACTGTTTAAGCGTGCAGAGGTGACCCTGAGGTGTCAGGGCCAAGAAGTACCAAGAGTGTGAAAGTAAAGGTAGAGGGATTGGTGTGCGCAGCAACATGCAGCCTGAAAAGGCATAGAGAAATATCAGAAAATGCTGATTCCTGGGCCAACAGGCATTTGCAGGAGAAGAGAAATTTCAATCATCTTAAAAGAAAAAAAAAGGAATCTGGAGTATTTCAGTCTGCACATTGATAATTTATTACAAGCTAACATTTGTAAGCAATATATCTGACAGATTATTTAAATCTCATTTTCCATTGCATTGACGCATCCTAGCAGTGTTCCTCAGGTCCTTTTATGCCTGAGGTGCTCGTGTTTCTGCAGTGAGACAAGTGCTTAGGGGCTGGGACTGTTCCTGCTGCGTCAAGTTTGATTTTGGTCTCAATGTACTCCACTGCCACGAGAGTGGGAGAAGCCCACCTTCCCTCCTCCTCTTGGACGGTGTCCCTTGATATCAGTGCAAGCAGACCCTGGTAGAAGGGTAGGTGAAGGACGCTGGCTCCATCTCTGATTGCTTGCCATGTGCTCACTGGGGTCTGCACTGGGCATTCCTGCTCTGGTGCCAGCAGGATGTGGCCCATCATAGATGATTATCATGGCCAGGTACCGGGAGTGGTGTGGAGAGAGATTGTTACACTGCTGGGAGAATTTTCAGGCTTGGTTTCTGCTGTGATTAATTGTGAAAATAAAACAAAACTAAACAGTTTATTTGCAGAAAGGAAAGCAAGTCCAACCTAAGAGTTGCTGGGCCTAGAGTCCCAGTGGCTGAATTCCCAAATATTCCCAACTTCACAAGGATGCCATTGGCCTCTGGTACCTGCATGGCTCAGGAGCTCATGGCACTGCCAGGAGTTCTCCAGGATTTGAGGAAATGTCTGCTTCTTGCTGAAATGGAAAATAACTGGGACAGCCCTTCAGTTGCAATAATCTGGACACTATATCCCCTCTGCCTTCTGGAGCAGGGTCACAGTGTGCCCAATGGGGCACAGCTCCTGGGCAAGAAAGCCCTCTCAGCTGAGGTGGCAAGTGTCCAGTCAAAATGGGACCGTTTCGTTGACTGCCCCGAGTTCAGTATGTCTCCTGTTGGGTTTCCCTTACTTAGAAAGGGCCTGTGTTGGAAATAAGTCGATGTGGAGGGAGGCAAACCACTGGGGAGTTATCCAGGGGGCTTCAGGGATGAGCAGGATGCTGCTGAGCACTGTTGCTGCTTGCTGGGAGCCACAAGCAGCCAGGAAGGAAGGATCCAGGCTGCACTGATCCACGGTGGGGCCAGCACCCATGCGGAGCAGCCCATGGCCAGGAGGAAGCAAGTGCTGTGCAAAATTGTCTCTGATCTCTCCTTGCTGATACTGGGGCACCAGCAGCTACCTAAAACAGTAAGTGCTTTTTGTAAGTGCTTACAGAAAGATGCAAGTTGAAAGTTAGTGTGTGTAATCAAGAAACCCAATATACCAGGTGGAAAAAAACAGTTGTAATTCAAACTGAATTTCTGTTACACAAAGAGTTTTTAAATTATGGAGCAATTTCCAAAGTCAGCAATAAAAAGGGCTGCATATCAGCTCAAGAGAAGACAGACAAATTTATGGAAAATAAGGAAACCTGAGAGACAGCCACTGGCTGGATTTATGTAGTTGGGAATAGATGTTGAGATATAAATGTAGTGTATGATGTCTATATTACTGTCACAAATGCAGATTTAGATGGACCATTGCTTCTGGCTCTGACATACCTATGCTTAAGTAAAAAACAATTGCTTCCATAATACAGCAAGCAACAATGGAATGATAAAATCTAACTGTATTGGAAACAAGCATTCTGTATGAAACTTGTGGTTTGCTGTCCATTTTGTAAGACTTAATCTTCTCTCTACAGCAGGAATTTTTTGGCAGCTCTGGTGATTCCACATTGTGTATGTTTTGCTGTAGGGTATAACCTCATTTTGTTCCTAGTTTTGATACAGAGGATGGAATAAGTAAATATGAGCCCATGTAAAGTATATACACACAGATGCATACACATACACACACAAATATATATATATGTGTTTAGCAGTAGGTATTTGTGAAACTAGATGATAACAGATGGTTCTGTGACACTGTGAGCATCCTACAAGCTACGAACAACAATTTCCTAGTGTGCATAAGCTTTAAGGTTTTTGAGTTTCTTATTAGATTTTGTTGTTGCTGGTTTTTTTTTCTTGTGGGTTTTTTTTGTGGTTTTGTTTTTTGTTTGTTTGTTTGTTTGTTTGTTTGTTTTTAATGCAGCCTTCCTTATTCTTTTCCCTTCAAGCCTTACTCTTGGGTGACTGTTAATGAAGCAGGAGCTTACTTATTCTGGTCCATATTTGTAAGATAAGTTCAAAGCACTGAGGTTTTTGGTGCTCTGGTCCACTTTCAACCTCGTTCCTTGCAGTTCCTGTTGCAAAGAAGATGTGGGTGACATGGGTCTGGCCAGGCCACCAGCCAGCAGCAAGCAGTCAGAGTGGTACATCTAGATGTTACACTTTAACCTGGATCTCAGGCTCCACGTGGGATGTCAGTGTCATGCCTTGAGAATGGAAGGGTTTATCTTAACATGTCTAACTTCAGATGAAGCTGCATGCCCACAGGATAGCTGGGAGGTCTACATGGAGAACCAAAAGCACTGATATGTACTTTGAATTTTTGTACAAAATATTATGAAGAAAACAAGAAGTGTTTCTTGGGTTTACTGTGTATCAGAGTTGAGGAGTTCTCCCTGAGATATTAAACCCTATCTTCCACAGCACCCTTAGGAGAGATGCTTATAAATGCTTTTCAGGGATATATAATCAACATGGACCTTAGTTTTTATTCTTTCTTGTTAACCAATTATATTTTTTTAAGATAGAGATTGTGAAATCACACTGACTGATTTCTGAAGATACATGCTTTTTTCCATTCAAGACAATAAAATGCATTATAAGTGCCTTTTTAATGAAAGAGAAAGCAAGACCTTCATGTCCTGCAACATCTGCTGGGAACATAATCTAAATTGAAAACGTATGCTGTTCTGGTGCGGAGAGGGAGTGACAGTTCTTCTAGTGACAGGAAGTATCCAAAAAAGTTAATCCTCAAATCAGTAAAAAAGATGTATGACAGGAGGAAAATGAGCACATAACCTTTCTTTCTTTCTTTCTCTCTCTCTCTCTCTCTTTTTTTTTTTTTTTTTGAGGATGTGGAATGGAGATGGACAAAGACAAGGCAGAGATGGGTGAAGCAGGGAAGTGGGATTATCTGTGTATTGACAGAACTGTTTATTTGTTCCTGGCAGAAGCAAATCCCAGTATATATTCTCTCTAGCTTTTTCTTGTTTATAAAGATGGAAAGCCTAATCTGTCGCCAAGACCCATTATCCCTCGACTTGAGTGAGACAGTACATCTTGCATATTGAATCAGGGACTAGTATGTGTTTTATGAGGATGGAAAGGAAAAGATGTATTTACTCTTGTAACCTTCTCCTGTTTATTAGTGTGTATAGTTCTACCAATACCAAAATGAGAGAGCTTGTATTTTAGCCATAGCAGAACAATGCAAATAAAGAAATAAGTAGATAACATCTGTTGAAAAATAATTAAATTAGCCTGTACTCCACCACCTGTGAGAATGTGGGATGGTTCTGTGATGAGGTGCACAGCATTTCTAAAACTTCTGGTTTTGATGTGCCTTCTGGTTGGCTTGATTGTACCTATGCTAAGTTTAAAAACATTTCTTACATGTGCTTTATGCCTTGCCTGAGCTCAAGCATCTCTAAGTACTTCCAATCTCCTCATAAATACACCTTTGTATTCTGCCTAATATATAAACATCACGACCCATGTCTGAGAATGTTGGGAATTTTATTAGGTTCATAAAGTTTTAGTTGCGGTCTAGCCCAATGGGTCCAAAATAAATACATGCAGGGAGCAGAAAGAGTAACAATTTTGTACTTATTTCTTCTTCTGTCCCCTGAGAGTTTCCACAGTACTGGTGAAGCACTTGCTGCATTTCTGTGGCTTGCTATCAAAGTACCTGCAAGCCAGTAAGCGACAGACAGATGCAGAGAAGAAAAGCTGGGGAAAAATATCTGAAATGGTCCTATTAATGCATTTCACTGATTTCCTCGGTCTCTTTCCATCTAAAGGACTGACTGACAAAAATTTTGAATAATTGTGAATGACTTGTGACAGCCATGTTCCCTCTGTTGCTGCTCTGAGTAAAGCTGCTTGGTCAGGACAGCTTCCTAAGCCCTGTGGATGGAGTATGTAAACAATCAGCATGGCAGGATGGAAACCTCTCTCTTAGCATAGAGTGAGATCTAACTCTTGGAGTGGGGTCTTCACTCTAGGGTGGCCCTTTCTCTGGACAGAGAGCTGTCACTGTTCCTCCATTAGCACAGAGCTGGCTTTGCCTACAGCATCCACTGTTAGCATCTGAGGTAGATACAACAGTACAGAAAACAAGCTATCAACAATGCCAACATCTTCACCTGAGCTTGGGGTGAGTGCAGTTGTTGATTCAGGATCTTATACTCCATAGATATTTCAGGTATCTCTCACTCAGCAGAGCCACCATGCTCAGGACATAGAAGGTACATAGGACAGACACTGTTGTTCCTTTCCTGTTTGTGGAAAGGTGTTGCATTACCTTGAGACAAGCCTAAGTGCATGCAGCCATCACACCTTTTAAAACAATTCTGTAGTGAGCCTTAAACCAGTCAGAAAAATATAGCCCTGAAAACTTTGTGAACCCAAGGAATCAACAAGCCAAGGCTTATGTGGGAATCAAAACCATGGTTTAGGGCAGTTACAAAGCTAAATTCATGAATTTTTGCACATCCATTGCACCAGAGCCAGAGATACCACCTCTGCAGGAAGAATTGGGAGGTAAACCTTTAAAGATCAAGCCCCAAAGCACTTACTGTTTGTTTAAATGCACTGCACTCATTCTGTTTCAAGGCCATTGGAAAATTATTTCTGGAATGTAGCAAATGGCATAATACACGTTACAGATCCCATTCCTAGTTAGCTACAAAGCTTACACTGGATTTGCAGGGGGGATAGAGGCAATTCTTGTTGTTCAAGAATTTTTATAGAGGAAAAGATTTTTTAGAGCAGATAACTTTAACTGAGCTACGATTACAAACCAAGTAAGACCATGCTTTTTTTTTTTTTTTCTTTTTCTGAACTCACAGCTGCACAGTCAACTCCTAGGCTTGGAAATTTTTCAGAAAATCAGAATTTTTTTTGAAACTTCTGCACAGCTTTTTTACTCCAAGATACTTGGGCTCTTGAAATGCCTTGGATTTGACAGAAGCTCAGAAGTGAGTTCCTGCCAGGTATGGCCAGAGGTGAGAGCTGCCAGGCCCTTAACACTAGGGCAGATATTGAGAAATACATTCAGTGCAGGTAGCTTGGTGTACAGCTGCAGTGAGAGCATTGGGAGTCAGGCAGGGCAGCTGTGGGCTCACTGGAGCCGCATGCTGTGAAGGGGCTTTGGTCCCAGCAATTAAAGTCTCTGGTGGTGGGAGCATGACTGCCAGAGTGCTCCTCAGTGGTCAGACAGGAAAGTGCCCTTAACAGCAGATGCATCCATAAGGAGGCAGGAGAATGTTTTCATGTGGGCTGAGGAATCATGAGTCTTACTGTCCTGTGCTGTTCTGTAAAAAAGTGTGTTTTACAGGACCAGCCTATTGAACAGCTCTAAGAGGGCAATGGACGGGCATGGAACCCAGGTGGAGGTAGACGCCTTCCTTCAACAGAATGTAGATGTTGGTGAGACCCTAAGTGCTCATATCACTGCTGTGCACTGGCTGATTTCCAGTGTCCTGCTCCTCTTGCCAGTCCATGGCCCTCAGGTTTGCATGGAAGGAAGACTGCTTTTGCTGAATCCAGAGCAGGGGCAGCAAGTGTATGCCCTCCTGGGCTCCTTCAGGCATGGCAGGTGAGCAGAGGTGTACTTGCTTCACCCTTGGCTCAGCACCCTGCAGGGAAAAGATGGAAGGGAAGAGCAGCCAGTGCCAAGCCCCTGGGCAGGCAGTCCCCCTGCCCTCACACAGCTGGTTTCCAGCAGGCCAGGTGATCCTGCAGGTCAGCAAGGCTTTGGCTGCAGGCCCTCAGACAGCTCCTGAGCTTGTAACAATTGCTAAAACCTTCTGTATCTTCCACTGTTTGGTTTTTGTTTTTTTTTTTTTTTTTTTTTTTTTTTAAATGCAAGTGCAAAAGCCCAAAATTACTAATGTTCCTTCCAAGGCAATGACCACAAAACAGAGAATCAAACCCACAGAAATGCTTTCTTTTAGAAATTACTCACATTTCATCAAGCTTTGCTTATACCAAGGTGACACAGCCAAACCCACTGACAGTTCAGCTATGTGGCCTGAGAAACTCAACTACACTAACAAAGCTGGTCTCAGATGTAGAGCAATGCTTTTCATCTTTGTTAGAATACCACATTGCTACTCCATTCCTAGCCTGTCAGCTTCTCATTGGCTTTTCTGCCTGTCCCACTGGAAATTTGGCACATATTGCCAAGCTCCTTGCAGCTCCACAAGTTAACTATTCACCCCAGAATGCCTTAGAGATGTGGAGACAACTGTTTCTTTGCTCTTCCTTTTTTCAGAAATGTAACTAAATCTTCCTATTGTGTGAGTTACTTTTTTCTCTTATTAATAACACTGTATTTCAATTCATCCTACAGTGCAACAGTGGCAGGGGGCTGCCCAACACTTGTACTCTTAAAAAGGGAAAACAATGTAAAGAGAGGATGTCCCTGGAGGGAGATCATGCCCTACCCCAGCTGCTCACACATGCAAGACATATTTTTTTTCAAGGACAACAGCCGGTTGGGAACATGACTGTTGTTCTTGCCCTTGGAAACACCCCTCTTTGCCTTGCAAGTATTTGGAAACTTGGCTTTCACTACTACAAGGGTAGCTAGGAACCTTACTGGTTTTGAGCACTGGGATTTTAAATTAATGAGTGTCTCAATGGCCAGTGGTGTGACACACTCAGGGGTGGGACACACTTACATGCCCCCAGGGGGCAATAAAGTTTGAAGGGAGGGGCCAGTTTCTTTTGCCCTGTCCTGACTGGAGCTGAACAGTCTCTGACAGATGAAGAGGTACTTGCTCAGACAGTGAGTAGGATCTGGCAAACAGTTTTGTTGTTCTGCTTTTGGCAGTTAAGCAAAAAACCTCAGTAGTCTGGTAGAAAGCTAAGCAGTTAGATTACTTACTCAACATCGATGTCCTTGGGGTATCTTTCCTATTGAAATGAATAACATTTTAGAGCATACAGCTTGAGCGACAGCTTGGAAAGGTAATGCTGAGGTTACTAGCAACTGCTGCGAGATTCAAACAAAAATAATGGCCAGCCACAAAAACCAGAAAGTTCTACAAATTCTGCAGATAAGTGGAGGCCGCTGGACTCTATAGAATGTGCCATAGGGACCAGAGACCATATAGGAAGAGGCAGGAAAAACATAAGATGCTTGGCACAGCAGCTCAGCTCTTCCCTGCTGATGTGCTGACACTGAATGTCTCATAGCATAGCGGGTGTGCAGTTTGGATGCTTTGACGCAGTCCCAGGGTCAGTATTTGCCTGATGCTGTCTGTGTTTTCAGTCTCATCCTTGGCCCCTTCAGATAAGAAATCTTGGTGATAAATGGCTCTTCCAGTGGCCTATAATGAAAGCAATATTCTTCTTCACAGAGGTGTCTTTATAAGGCATCAACCAATGCAAATGCATACAATTCTGTCCTATTTCAGAGTGTGCTATAAAAAACATGAACTGAGCTGTGCATAAGGAGGAGTTTGAATGACAATATATTTTTGACACTGAATCCTTTAGATCAGCTGTTATAGCTACGAGAAGAAACTCCTATATACTAAAGGAAGTTGCCCTTAGAGTATATAAGAAGGACGAAAGGATGGATTTGTGTTGAAAACAATGGACTGAGATTCAGGAGGAAAGGTTCAGATGCCAATCTTTTCACAGGCTTCCTTTGTGTCTTAGTTCTCCACCTGTGAAACAAGGAAGCAGTATGCCAGGGAATGTACATATAAGCATATCCTTAGAACTTAAGTCTTAAATTAAGGTTTTGGTGAAGCAAGCACTGGCATTTATCACAGTTACGATGATAAACCTGTCCAAATAGCACACAGATGCTAAAATGATGGGAGCAGTATTTTCACATAAGTAAAAATGTTTTCCTGTAAGCAGAACAGAAACCATCAGTTGTGGTGATGTCATTGTCTCAACGTGGTGAAAGCAGAGGTGCACTTTGTCATGGAAGAAACGTGTCAAAACCCTTTCATTGGCAGAATATTCAATTTCTTGTTTGGTTACTGATTAGAATCATCAAGCTATAAAAAATAATAAGATTGGAAAGGATGCTTGGAAGTTTTCTGGTCCAACCCCATGCTGAAAGCAGAGCTGACTTCACAATTAGATAAGGTTGCCCAAGGCCTTGTTTGGTGAAGCTATGCATCTCTCTGGGAGCAGAGATGCTGCAGTCTCTTTGGACAATCCATTCCTGTGCTCAACTGCTCCCTGTGAGAAAAGTTTTCTTTTTTCAAAAGACAGGTAAGAAAATACCTATTTCTCGTTTCCCAGAAAAACTCAGGTGTACTTTGGATACTTCATTCTTTAAGCATCTTAAAATGCAGGTAGCTATGCACATGCCTGGTGACGAAGACATTTGCTTTTCAGAATTTTGACCTACTCTAGTGTTGAACAGTTCCTGACAAGGGCTAGGAACAGTTTCTCTATTGATTTTTCTCGAATATTTGGTGAAGTTTTTCTTTACGACTTTTTAATGATAATTCAGTCATTAAGACTCATTAGCTGCTTGCTTTGAGATTTGGGATTCTGCTGGGTTTTTTGTTTGGAGTGGTGGGTTTTTTTGATTTTTACATTTGGCCAGAAAATGTACCTGATTTTGCTTTTAGCACTGACACTGGGGGGAAAAAATTCTTCTGCTGTAAGGTCTCAAAAATCCAAGACCTGTCACTCTGAGAGTTGTAGACCTGTGAGTAAAATTTTTCAGGTAGGACAACATGCAATGTGAGATAGTATAGGAGATAATAAAGGAAACCATTATAGAAAGGGTAGGATAAGAGGCAAAGTGGTTGTAGATTACTAGGTTTGAGTAGCTGTTACCGACATTTTGGTTCAACCTAGCTCTAGCAGGTTTAACAAAAATCACAGGATCAGAAAATACCAGCATGAAAGACACATATAAAATGAGACTGTGAGCAAAATTTTAGTAGAATGAGTGTGAATATTAAGTGGCCAATAAATGTTAGTTTTTGTCTTATTTTGAATAAGATCACATGGTTATGATCATATCCAGTTGCCTTCTGTAGATTTAGATGTCTGTGTTGTTGCTGAATATGGTAAAAGATGAGTATGTCTCCTAGAAGATGTTTCTCTGTTCTAGGATCCCTCTTCTTTTATCCCTGTCCTGTAGTTTTTACCAGCATTTCAAGGCAAATTTTTAGGATGTGAACAAAGGATGGCATATAATCTGAGACACAGAGATTGTTTTGTTTTTCTTCTGATTCCTAAGGGAATGGTGGGCAGTATCACTTTAAGGTCTACAAATCGAAGCTAACTATCAGTCATTAGCTAGTTTTTAAATGCTACTTAAGCTACAACAGAATGGGGGAAAGGAAAGTTTCTTGTGTCACTTTCATTGGCCTTCAATCACAAGTTATGAGTGCATTACTTTCTGGTCATTAATTTTATTATGTATAAGGCTGTCAGATATTTTGGGACTTGGTGATTTATGTTTTCTGAAAAACACAGAGCTTTCAGACGGCCGGGTTTTTGGGACTGGAGTAGCTAATGTAGCAGAGAAGGCACCCATTTGGGGAGAAATCTGTGAGAGATATGGTCTGCATATGAAGAGGACGGGCTACTGCCACAATAATTGTAGTATTACGGATAGCTATATAAAATAACAGATGTGGAGAAGTGGGATGCCAAAAAAGACAACAAGATCTCAGTGGGAAGGTTTTGGCATGTTAACCTTAATGATCGAGCAAGACACCATGAGAAAGGAGAATTTTTTCCAGGAATCAAAAACCAGGGATGTGGTTGCTGAAAGCAAGAATTCCAGGAGAGGGAAGGGGGAGAGAAAATGTCAGATAGAGATGTACAGTGCATTGCTGGAAAGCTTAAACCTTAAAACATTTGAGTAAGGGCATTCCAGTTTAGAAATCATTGTGTTAAAGGATAATAACCTAGCCAAGAGAATCCCAAATAGATGGGAATTAATTGTGTTGCATGCTCTACTACTACTGCCATAAGACAGCAGACTCCCTGTAGGCAAGGACTGGGTCAGGAGGTCATTTGTGAGGACCTGGTGTGTGTAACACAGGTATTTCAGCCACCAGTGGGAGACTGCGGTAGGCTTTGTGTTTCACAGGCAACTACACACAGGCATAGCTAGAATAAGCAAGATGTCTTCTGCCTGTGGCAGACCATTAAACGGACATCTTGGCTGATTCATAATTCTCAGCAATGAAGTACCACAGGGATATTTTTGCTGGGATAACCTTGTTGGCTCTGCAATACTGCTTTTTTTCTGGAATGAGAGTCCAATTATTATTGGTATGATTCTAACATACTTAAGGCAGTCACTTTTCCCACACTCTAATATTACAGTTCCGCATTTTTGGTATTAACCAGTCAGATGTGTTATAATTATGAAGCAGACATTGGTTTTAAGGCTTGCAGACCTCTCTCATAAAGCTTTAATTTCCTCAGCCATTTGCAATATTTGTACATCTGTCACATTCACAGGGTATCTGGACAGGGTACCACCAATGGGCAAAGTTGTGCCAGTCACAATACTGAGTTATGTCTGTGGATTGTACCTAGTTAAGCCCTAAGTAGTGCTTGACAAGTCACTGGCACACGATCCAAGTCTTTCCTATTTACCAGGGGTACAAGTGGTTTGTGGTCAGTCAAAAGTTGAATTAACTTTTTTTATACATTTTTCACATGTTTCTGTTACAATGAGACACTTCTCAGTCTGCAGAGAGTGATTTATATCATCAGCGAACGTCTAGGAGCAGTATGTAGCAGCCCCACCAGTCTGACCAGGTAGCAATGCTGCAGGTGGCTATGAGTAGTTATGGGAAGAGAGCACTGATGTGCTTCAGGTAGGGCTTTCACTCAGTTGAAAACATATTCTTGTATTATATTCAAATACCAGGTTATTTCATTTTCCAGGAGTTCATTCCAGGGATATATCACTACCATTCATAACCCAACATTGATTTCACTTTGACATAGATTCAGGAGTGTACATTAACGTATTACTTTCTTAGGCCAATTTACCTTTTCTCAGTCTGCCCTTATGCCTAGTTTTCATGTGTGTTATCTTAATAGTTCAGCTAGTTTTGATGTAACCCATTGTTTAATGCCTTTCAGACCCAAATACCAAGTGTCTCTGGGAATCTAGACCAGCTTTTATCATGTTTCTCTTCTCAATGGCAATATCCCAGGCTTTTTTTGTACAAGCAACTATCCCTTTCCAGGTGCTGCAGTAGCCTTGTCATTTCCTTTGGAATATATTGGGTGCAGTAGTGATGCCAAAAGGAAGTCTGCGGGAAGATTACCATCCAAAAGGCATAATAAAAGTAGTTAACTTGGCGCCATCTGGGTGTAGAAGCATCTGCCAAAACCCATTTGCGGCATCTAAAAGGGGAAAAAAACTTGAGCATTCATCTTGGAAAGATGTTGTCCACTGCAAATAGGACAGTGCTTCTCTCAAGCACTTTGTTTTGTTGATTTAGGTCAAAGGATATGCTGACTCGACCGTTTTTGTTAAGGCCTTGTAACCACTGGTAAATGCCATTCAGTGGGTTTGGCTATTTCCTCTGTAACACTGACAGGGCTTGGAGTGTTTGCTCCTGCTTTTTGATTGGGAAGCACTGAACTGAACACATCATGACTCTCTAGACACTGTTGGGAGCTGTATTCCATTGTGTAATGGGGGGATGAGCTTAGTCTTTCTTCCAGTGCTTTTGTGTTGCTTTCTTTTGACAAATATAGCGATGCCATTGGTGTATCGTCTTGAACAATTAGTTTTTGAACCCCTGGGAACAAATGCAGCTCCCAGAGTGTCCTGTAACATTATAAATTAGTACAGACCTTACTGGCGTTAATGTTCATCCATGAGTGCAAGTGATGCAAGTGACCCAGTCAGTTGTTACTTGTTTTTAGCTGGTTCTTTCCCACTTCTCATTTCTGAATGCTTGTCTTGTGCCCTCCCTCAGGGACTTTATTCTTGTTTCTCCTTTGCTTTCATACCCAGGAGACTGCTTTCTAACTGTTTATTGCCCCCCTACAATCTCTAAAAGTCTAAGAGGGTTTTACTCACCTTTTATTGCCCAACTTACTTCCCTCCATTCCTGCTGGAGTGGACACCACCAGTGCTGTCTCAAGGCCTCTGTTGACTGAAGCTCTCCTTTATCTCCACAGGGATGTCCTTCTTGCACTAGAAATCTGTCCCAATGTAGCAGAATATGGAGGTGTGATGGCTTATAGGAGTTTTCATCACAGTCAGCTAATAGTTAGCCAGGGCACAAGGACATCAAATAGATGCCCATTTTCCCATTGTTTTCCCTGGCAAAGAATTAATTCACTTTGCAAAAAAATTACTGTAAAATTTCTTCCATTTCCTCCTGTTGATTTATCCTGTGCAGGAAGGTGGATAAGTTGTGAGTTTGCACACTTTCGGCTGAGACTTTACAGCCAACAGCATTGCCAAAAGCCAAGCACTGTCATAGCCAAAATGTGGGGTTTTAAAAAATGAGACTTGATATTGATTGCCCTGCATTTTACTTGACTGGAGCAAGGGGTCTGGTTTTGGGAAATCATCAGGCCCCTTTACAAAGATCAGGCCTCAGTCTCATTTTAAAGCACTTAAAATTGAAAATAAATCCTGAAAATGCTGACTTAAGCTCCTTGTATTATACAGAAAGCATCAGAAACTTGTTTGACCCTCAGAACTGAAATTTTCTTCTTCCTTCAAGTTCCAGACCTATATCCTGAACACTTTCTTCATATCCCTCGATTAAGTACTTCCAGTTGCGCTTCTCAATGAATAAGGGAGGTAGAAGTTGACTGTATCTATGCATGTGTGTGCTTCTATCTATATCTATGATCAGGATTTAGGTGGCTCAGTGTATATGCATGTATTCTTGCTAATTCTGCCTTTATGAGCCTACAAACTTTTGTTTAATGCTTTTATTGCTGAAACCAAGAGGGAATAAGATGAAATTACTGCAGCCAAGTAGAAAACTTAAGATATGGGAATTTCCTTCCTGAAGTAATACACATAGGATTATGATACTAGAAAACAGAGATGAAGCTATGAAATCTGAGAAACAGATTTTTTTTTTCATCTTTTATGTGTTTTTGTTTGTTTGTTTTGTTTTAATGTGAGAAAAAGAAGGTAGGAAAGGAAAAGTGGACCCTTTCCATTCCTGAAATTTATGCCCCTCATAGATCACAGGACTCTGCACCACCATGAATAACTTTGAGTGCAAAATGCTGTAATTTAAAAGCTGCTTTCAGAGAAGTACATATTTTTTATGTTTTATACATTCAGAAAACTTCAATCGTTCATTTCTATTTGCCTGTTGTGCACAATTAAAATTGAAAATCAAAAAAAGCAAAAAGGAATTAATAGAGTAAATGTCTTTCTTTCTTTTTTTCTCTTTCTTTCTTTCTTTCTTTCTTTCTTTCTTTCTTTCTTTCTTTCTTTCTTTCTTTCTCTTTCTTTCTTTTCTTTCTTTCTTTTTCCTCCCTCCCTCCTTCCCTTCCTCCCTTCCTCCCTTTCTTCCTTCCTTCCCTCCTTCCTTTCTTTCTCTCTTTCTCTCTTTCTCTCTTTCTCTCTTTCTCTCTTTCTCTCTCTCTTTCCCCTTTCTTTCTCTTTCCTTCCATCTTTCTGTCCCTTCTCCCCTCTTTGGTCTTTCCTCCATAAACGAGACTGAAGATGAGATATCACTCATGCTATGGACTGAATCTGGGCATTTAGACAGATAGCTCAACATATGGCCAGTGTGGTCACCTGATAAACAATGGAATTTAACCATCTGCCCAATGTTAGACAAAGACCCATGGGATGACTGGGGCTGTCATTTGAGATTGTTTGCCCAGATACCTCCACCTGGCCTGCCCTGAGGCTTTTCATAGAAAGACCTAAGGGGAATATTTTCCCTTTGCTGGAAATCTTGGTGCTGTCCTCCAGGACAGGGGCTCTGTGTGCCTCTGAGCCCCTCTGCCCCCTTCCCTTGCACCAGCTCATCCTCTGTAACCCCAGTACAGACCCCTGGAGCTAACCACCAGCTCGTGCTGCTGGTGGCCTCACAACATCAGGGACAATGCAAAACGCATATGGTGGGTTGTACATGATTTTCTTGGCAAGGCAATTTGAGGAAAAAAATTTTGTGTGGTCATTAAACCTCAGACATGGATGGTCCAAATGAATGCTGTTAGACAAGGGAGTGGCTAAGAAAGATCATTATCATTCAGTATGCTTTTATTTTAGGTCAACTACTGAGTATTAAAAATCTTCAAATTTTCTTTTGAGAGATCCTCTTGGTAGAGTCTGGTTGCATTATGACTTTTCATATCAATAACTTGCAGTAGGTTTCTCTCAGAAACCGTCTTGGGATTGGAGACGAGATTAGTTTTCCTCCGATCCCCTTTGATGGGTATTTACAACTCAAATGGGGGCACTTTTGAAAGAAAGCATTTAGTTTTCATCTTGCCACAGTGACAGTTAATCTTAGTATATTGATAGTTATCTAGTAATTTGTATTTGCCATATGTTTTTCTCTTTAGGTCTAATGTTAAAGTTTTGAGGGGTCACTGAATTTGGCACACATGATTTTTCACTTGACTGTATCTTTGATTGTCGGGCTCAGTGTTTCTGAACACTAAAATATTTTAAAGCGGTACACATAGGTTAAGATATTTATCTTTAAATATTTGAAACAAGAACAATAACAATAAACCCCAGCAAATTATTTTTTAATGATCCTTTTCTAGTTTATGACTGGCTTTGCAGGTGCCATAGTCCTCTCACCTGTACATTGCCGAGGGAAGTCCCATGCAGATAGAGGTTCTCACCAAGAGGTGGTGCTAACAATTACCACAGTCGGAATAACGTATTTGTAAAATCTACTATAATCTCTTTGCAACTGTAATTAAAGGTTTTATGTGGGCATGTGTGCTTATGCAGTAGTATGGCATCCTCCTATTTATGAGCTGTGTAATTGCACGTTTAGTCCTTTTTCGGTGTAGGAAAGCCACACTATAATGTGTAATTATAACCTTGGTAAGTATAACACCATTAAAGTTACAATAAATGGTGTGCACAGCATAGCAATGATAGGGTGATGACAGAGTGACATGCTGTAACCAGCATGGCATAATAAGAAGAGTCTCATTGATCCTTCTATTAAAAAGGCCGTTCTCTGTAGCAGCTAACTTTTGGTTCCCCAGAAGAAGGGGATGTTTCTAAGCCTCACAAAAGCACTGGTTGTGTCTGTAATGGTGACATTTGCTGAGCACTTACCAGGAGGACCTAGAGGCATCAGGGCGCTGGGGGTGGCAAAGCCTAGGGGGTCCTGGCATGCTTTGGGGCCAGCAGCACTGGCCGTGCCACCAGTGGACCTTTCTGCGGTTCTTGCCTTGGAATGCTTGTCCAAGCCGAGCCCTCTCCAAGCAGAGAGCACCGCCTCAGCCTCGGACCCTTAGATTCCTACAGTGCAGCAAAAAGCCTTTATCACAAGCAGGCTGGGACTGCTGCAGGTGCAGAAAACTGACCCTCTCTTTGCCCCCTCTGCTTTCCCATGGGAGGGGAGTGAAGCAGTAGGTCTTCAGCATTACAGGGTGCAGGAAGGTGTGGCAGGCACTGTGGTGGGGGTGGTGGAGGACCCACCAGTGCCCCATGTCACTGATGGCTGTGGTGGGGAAATTGTGGTGGTTTCAACGAGGGAAATGTCTAGGTGAGATGCTGGAGGCTCCCCTCCAAAGTTTCCTGTAGGTGGAAACAACCAGCAGTGTTGTGAAAAGCAGCCTAGGGGAACACAAACTTTGCCCAAGAGAGCACCAGCTTTGCTTGACTTTAGTATTGCTGCCTGCAGTGAATCCCATGCTCATATCTGTGCTGGGAAGTTTCCACTACTCTAGGACCTGTGGGATGCTGTTGACCACATTGGAAGTGTGTACCAATTAGCATCACTGAGGGAACTAAAATTCTCAGTGTGGGTATGTGGCATAAACTACACTGCAAATTGAATTAAGCTCTCAAAAAATCCTTCCAGAGAGGACAGTTTATTATCAAATCCCAGACTTGCAAGCACTTTTATATGGTATTGCAGAAGAGAGCTTTAAAATGGTCCTTACGGCATTTTTAATGGCGGCAAATCCGAGGGCTGGTTCAAGGCAGCTGGTCCAGTGGTTCTCTTTTTGCATTGGCAGGAATACATCACTAATCTGAAAGCTGTCGAGAGTCTTCTTGTGATGCTTTTTTTCCATGTTTGTGTTTTGTATTTTCTGGCTGAGTTAGCCTGTAAACTTACTTATTGTGCTTCATATTCATTGCAATGACATCTACTGTGGAAGGGAGAGAGAAAGCTATTAACCACAGGCTCGCCTCCTGCTGACTGCACTCAGAGATGGCCTGGGAGAACACTTGCAGCAGATGTTTCTGCTTTATAGATCAATGGAAACTTTACAGAGATATTTCCCTCTTCGTTCCAAAAGCAAATGCCAGCAAGTCTGAGATCCAATAACTTTGTGCTGGACAGCAAGAATTTTATTTGGTTCGTTATATTTTTTACGTACACACAAGCTAGCTACCAGTAAGTTGTCTTTAACTTTGCTTTAAATGGCATCTCTTAGAGCAATAAAGCTGCTATCCACTTGCAGGGAGCAGTCTGGCTGTCTTTGCCCGTGCATGAAGCATTAGTGTAGGCTACAGCCTGGCAGAGACAGGCACACATCAGACACAGACCATCAGCCATCATCATGGAGTGGTGTTTTCTGGTTCTGAGTCTCCCTGGACTCCATGGAACAAGTATGTATTTCAAAGAATAAAGTAGAAATACGCTATTATATCCAAACAAAGGGGAAAAATGCATCTCTATATTTCTGCAAATTATCTTCTTGCTTTCTGAAGGATGGGCTGACTGGGAAAGAAGCAATATGGATTGGAAGGGAAAGGGAAAGCTTAACATCTGTGCCTACTCATGAATCCACAGAGATGGGAACACATTACCCTTTTCTTTTCTCAGCACAGCAGTCCTGTGTGCTACAGCTTTGAGTGCAGTTGCTCCCAAGCCAATTGCAAAGAGGAAATAAACACTTTTACTAGTTTGACCAAGAAAACTCATCTATGGTTTCAGATCACCAATGTGAAACCAGTGTGAAATGGATACCTTCCAGGACTCCTCTTTCTCTCGTACTTTGCTGCTTGTGTAAAGGAGAACAGACAGCTGAAGCTGAAGGAGCTGCTTCGTTTTCGTGTGTGTGTTTGCTGCAAGGGTGATAGCATCTGTGGTAAAGAAGCTCTCATACATCCCACTCGTGTGATAGACATGGAGACTCTTGGCTCTACAGACATCTCTAAGAAAGTGAATTCAGCGACATATCTTTAGTGATGGAAACTTCAGCTGTGTTGAAACCTCAACTGATGTTGACAGAAACATCAACTGTCCTATCAAAGAAGACTTAAGTTAGTGGGAATATTATTTGTAGCAGAAAGTAACAAAATAGACTTCCAGGAATTGCCTACCATAAAGGAGCTGGAGATGTCCTTTGACTGAATCAGGCCAGATCTGGAGATATTTAATGTTCCTTTCGTGTTTAAGGATCCGCATGTTTGGAGGATGAAGATCTACTCCTAGCATCATCTTTTCTCGAAGGACATCTCTTTTTTGAATGTGTTATAGCCTTCCACTTGGGGAGAACAGAGAGAAGCAAGAAGACCCCAGAAGCATGTGCACAGACTGTACAATAACAAGAGTTTCCTATAATTCAGTTGGCATTTCTGTATTTGGTCAAGAGGTCCATGAGGCCATGAAGTTTGAGAGAGACAATTTCTTTTACTGGTGGACTTTTAAATGTCCGCTATTGTGTAACACAGTGATGAGTCCAAGCAGGTCATGCCAGAGACTTGTAAATGCAGTTCCCTACCTTGTAGTTTCCCAGCTAAGCTTCATTGTTCTAATAGCATTTAGCAAGCAGGATTGAGATTAGAAAGGGTATGAAAAGCTAATAATTTTCTTATTAATCAAAATAATCATGATCACCCAGTTTACATTCTAGCTACTCCTGGCTTCAGAGAGAGGCCCCATGAGCACTGGGCAGAAGCAAAACCATTTGGTGCTGTGGGGAGCTCATGCTGCTGCGAGTATCCTTTTTAGTAAACACACTCCTCATCTTCCTCCTGCCTAAGGTATGGATAAGGTGCTTGAGATGGTTAA
Source organism: Lepidothrix coronata (assembly GCF_001604755.1). Lineage (NCBI taxonomy): Eukaryota > Metazoa > Chordata > Aves > Passeriformes > Pipridae > Lepidothrix > Lepidothrix coronata. The sequence continues at coordinate 4,331,297 of NW_016690193.1, forward strand.
TTCATGGTTAGGCAGAACCACCTCTGGTTTCCCATGTGGATATACAGCATCATTTCCAGTGCATGGCAGCACCTTTCAGGATGCCCCATTGTGTTTTATAACTGGCTTCTCTTTAAATATTTCTTCATGTACCAGCAAGTCCCTGATGCCCCTGAGCTCACTTTCTCATAGCATAGGCATCATTGATTTTTCATTTCTTTTTGAAAAAAATGTCTGCAGCTGACAGCTCATATATCCCTCTTCTTATTTTATAATTTAAATGTACTGCATATAGATGTGATTAGCTCTCTTCCTCCTTTGCCAATAGGTGCTTTGTTACATTGATAGCTATGCTCATTGGCCCATTATGGTGGTATAAAGGGGATTTGCATCTGTGTGTTTGGGACTTCACTGCAGTTTGTTTAAAACTCTCAACCACTGGTGGGTGCAGCCTGTGGTCACATACTGCTACGTGCAGTGCTTATTACAGGTAGAGAGAAGAGCAACCCCCTGTTTAGTGGTGCTGTCTTCTGCTAATCCTCTCTCCAGGAATGAGAGTTGTGGAGCTGTATGAGGATGCACTCAGACGCCACATACTCCATGACAGGAGGGGACTCCGCAGGTGCAAAACTTGGAGTGGGTCACTTCCCAGGGCTGGGGCTTGAGATGTAAAAGCAAGGCAAGTCCTGTGTCCCTGTAAAGGTCTGTAACAAAAGAGCATCCCAAAGATGCCTGGTTGATTTCCCCCACCTGCCTTACTGGGTAGCAAATGACAATTTTCCTTGGAAGGTGAAGATCTCCCTCTCTCTCTCTCTCTCTTTGGAGGAGTTACTACTGTAACCCTTGGAGGAGTTGTCAGTTCTTCCTTCCACTGAAGGCCATAGCAACATCATCCACCTCTGGTCTTTGCACTTGCATTTCAGACTCTTGCTCTATAGGCTGTGTTTCTTACTATGATCTCTCTTCTATGTTTTTTATTTGATATACAAATACTCTCTCTTAGTAACAATCTCCACTGTTCCCAGGGCAAGGTTGTCATGCTCCTTTCAGCAGTAGCAGTAGGTGATGTAGTGTCCTTTCCAGCTATTATGAGCCATCAATAGGTGAAGATTTGAAACCTTTGATACCTAAATACCATAGTCAAACCTTATTCTCTTTTACAACACATTGATATTTTTATTAGTATCTGTGAGACATAAGCTCATGCTTTTAGGAGGACCTCACCAGTACCTCTCATGGGAGAGTCCAAGGGCTTCTCAGTTTTTCACTTACTCTCTTAGCAGCTCAGGGCTGAACTTCTTCACTACAGTCCTGTGATTAACTGCCTCAATGCAGCCAGTATTTTATGATCCTATCTGCACAGACCCATTTTCAGGCTCTTAGGTCAAATAGCTGGATTAAGCATAAATTTCCTTTTTTCATTCATTATTTTGAGGGATGTCTGTCTTTTTTGTACCCATCTCTCCTGATGTACCTAGAGTGTGATGGTCCTAGTCCTGGTACCTCCCTGGCCCTTTTACTCTGTTCATTTTTCTCCTAGGAATGTATTCATATTACACACAAAGTGTATTTTTAATTTTTCAGCTTTAGGCCAGGACTCTGTTTCTTTTCAGTCTTGTGCAAAGGCTCTGCTCCTCCTGTTTTCCTTCTGATCAAAATTTTTTTTATGTAAACATTTGCACACTTTTCACCATCAAAAATGTAATGCGTTCATTCAAATCATCAAAGCCATTGGACTTCCAGTCCCTTTGGAGAAAAGGTCTTCTCCTTTGCTGCATGAACACAAATATGTGCTCCATTTGTGCATTGATACCTGCCAAAACCTTATATCAAGCACAATGAAAACATTTGGCATCAACCACTTCCTCAAAGACTTCTCCCCTCCAAGGGGAAAACTCCATTTTTCTCTGTTACATTCTTTCAATAATGTACATTAATGAAACTTTTAAAGGTTTGGCTGTGTTTCTCCCCCTCTGCAAAGTCTATGCATTCACTGCTTCTGTTATCTCTCTGCCTTCTTGCCTCTCTTTTCTCCATTTGGTAAGACCTGTGCTTTAGCCATTAACACCGTTTCCTGTGGTTTTCCTTGCAATGTTAATGTTACTCTTCCTGGCACTAGTCTAGTCTAAAGCTTGAACACTCCAAGGAAATGTTATGATGGATCTGACCTCTTTATCCAAATGCCAGCTGTCTCCTTGGTAATGCCACAGCAAAGGTATCTCGGAGTACAATTCCTCCTGAATTCAGGCTCTGCACGCCTCTCTGACCTGACTGTCCTCAATAGGATCTGTGGCTCTCTGGGTTGGCCAGAGCATTATGAGATTCAGTCTCTGTGCATGCTGGGATCCTCAAGTGTCCTCCTGTGGGACTCCATTCCCATACCAACAACTTAATAGCATCTCAGACACCTGGAAATAAAAATGGGCATTTTCTGAAGGGGCAGAGCTGCCAGCCACATCTGAAAGAGTATGGATTTAAGTACAGGACTGAGTGTCTTCAAATAGGATTGTGCTGATGGCTCTATCGCTGTTCATTTTTGGATATGACACCACCTTTACCATGACTCTGCTGCCTTATCCATAAAATGAACGTAACAATATTAATCTTATTTGTAAAGTGTCCTGAGACTCACTGGCAAAGGAATTGTGGCACTGCAGAGCTAAGTTGACTGAAATGAGCGAGCTATTTTTGCTGAAGACTGTAGATTCTCAAAAGCCTGAGCTAACTGAAGCAGCAGTTAGACAACTGGAGAAATAACTGTGTCGGGAGTTATATTTATGAACAATGGCAGGGGCATATTACTCATGTGAATAATTTATCTGACAAAGACATATAGTTTGCACCATGGACTGTAAATATTGTAGTCTGCTGAATAATTTGAGAGATGAGTCAATGGGATTTGGTTAAGATCCAACAATTTTTTGAATTATTGAGTTCCTTACTCTCAGACACTTACTTGAACAGCATGAGCTGCCAAACGAGTAGGTTCACACTCACTCCAACTGGAAGTTGCCTTCTTAGAGTGGGTTTGAGAACTGGCTTAACATGGTTGACAGAAATCTGGTCCTTCAAGGATCACCGGCTACTTAACTGGTGTTACAGGCAGTAAGCAACTGAGTCTTGCCTTTTGCAGTAAAACTTGTTTTAAAGAATGGGAACTTGTGGTAAAACCTTGCCTCTTGTTCTATGTGGCTAAGGGACTCTTAGACTGATCTTTGTGTGACACTAAAGCTTGAGCATTTTACAGTAACTTTTGCTCACATGAACATTTCTTATCACAGTGAACTTCTGTGAACAGCACAACAGCTAGCCTTCATAAGGCATCATTCTGAATTTAGCTTAGCACCCTTGAAAGCTTTCAAACCCCGTGTTTGTTAGTTCCTGGCTCCTCACTGTTTTCTGGTTGAATAAACCTTTGTGGCATGAATAGTGCTCAATAATATCTTTTTGAATATGTTTGAATGAAAGGAGGGCCTTAATAGTTTCTGAATGTTATTCTTTCATTCAGAGTTGGAAAAAAATCCTATATCTCATGGGGACGATGACAACCATTCCCTTCTGTCAACTCCTCTCTTTCAGCATTTGATTTCACAAGATGAATCAAGTCAGTGCAGGAATGGCTGACTGGTTTCTGTAGGACCTGCTAGAAGTGGCTCGGAAGAGTGTGGTTATGCTGAGTCAACTCTTGTGGGGAGAACTGCATCACTGGTAGACAGGACCTTGCTGAGGGCTCCTGCAAGACATGGCTCTTCATCCTGTTTTATTTCTTTAGAAAATTCATGTTTCAGTGAGAGTAACTATGTCTTGTGCACCACAGGTCCCCTTGATCATGATCAGATCTGTGCTCCCCTCCTATCCAACATGTCAGAGCTGCTCTTTCACCTGCCCAGATGAGCTGCATGATGCAACCCTCACAGTTTGGGCAGGTCCACCAGATCTTTTCCTTCACATCTATTTCATTATTATTAACTTCCTGTTTGCACTGCCCTTCCAGACAGCAAGAGAAGCAGAGATGCTACTCCTCACCAGAGAGGGACTGGTTGAACTCTCATGAGTTCCCTTGGCCAGGAGAGTGGGGCCAAGCAAATATTTCAGGAGGAAAAAGTAGCATGGGATGATGAGGAGAGTAAACTTCTTAGAAAAAAGCAAAGCAGTCAGATAGAAGGGAAAGAGAGACTAAAAAAAGAAAAGTTAACTGTTGGAAGAAGAGGGGGTAATTTGCTTCTTAAATGCAACTAGCAAGAATAAAGACTTCTGTGTCCTCCCAGATCTCCTACTGCCTGTGTGTTCGCACGAGAAGAAATTTCTTCATGACCCTGGGATTCAGTTTTGATGCACCAAATTTAGATTTTTCAAACTAATTTTTTCATCTCCAGGTTAAATGGGTCATGAGACGTATTATTTGGCATTTGGAGTTAGAGAGGAGAAGACCCACAGGGAATCATAGGCTATGTGCACTGTTAATGTGCTGACCCCTCACTTACTCACAGATGTGCAGTGAAAATACTGCTATTCAGCCCTGCTGTGGGCATGAAATACTGAATTTCAGAACTGAATTTACTGCTCTTAAGTGAACACTAACCACGTGCCCAGACAAAAGGAATGCATTTGCTTGGTCAGTAAACATGTTTTTATGGGCATTAACAGAATTTGGCTTCCATTTTCTCCTCACTAGGCAGATTTTATTTAGTTAATACCAGAACTGTCATGGGCTGTGCTGTTTTATTCTGCACCAAGCACTGTTCTCTGTGTTATTGTGCTGGAGCTCTTCTTAGGGGTGCTTCAGGACAAATCCAGGCACAGGGCATGAAAAAGCTCAGCTGCCTTACCGGCATTGTAGCACCCTCGGCAACTTACTTGGAAAGCTTGGAGCTGACTTTGCAATTTTTGGCCTTGATCTCTGGCACTAAAGTTAATTGGGATAATTCAGAGTTCACACCCATCTCCCTGAGGAGTTGGTTTAAAAATGCATGTAATGTGAGTTTAAAAATAATTTCTCTTGATTGGAAGTATTTGAAATTGTTTCTCTCTACTGGTTTTAAAAGGTGTCATTTTTTTATGAATGCTGAGATGTTGATTAATAAAATTCCAAAAGCATTAACTCAATGGAGTGGACTCCAGCTTTTCCTTTTTTTTATTGCTATGATTTGTGAAAATAAATGCAATTAAAAAAAAAATCCCATCAGCTCTGTTAAACTGTATCCTCAGCAGTCTCCCTCTTGATGGCCTTACCAGATGTTTTACAGTGTTAGACATGGGGCTGTTTACTCTTTTCTTAGGGCAGGGTCGAGCAAAGCCTTGGCTCAGCACCACGAGCCTTCAGCTTGTGGCTGTTCGTCTCAGGCGTGCTGAACCCTAGTCTGTACCCTGGGAAGGGAGCGGGTGGTTTAGTCTCCCTGCTTTAAGGGAGGAGCAGGTTTTTGGCAGCCACCTTTCGTTGCCCTCTTCCAGCCTCCTGATGGCAGCTTATAGGACGTGGTGCTCAGGTCCATCTTCTCCATATCCCATAATTTGTGAGGCTGGTGAATGGAGGCTCTGGCTGTACCCAGCCAGGGCCACCTCCCATGCAAGGATGGCCATGGCCACCCAATGCTGGGACACCCACAAAGGGAGACCCCTCTCCGTTGAGGCTGAGCCTCTGGATTTCCTCTTCCCAGGTCTACCATGAAATATACTCTCTCAATGGAGTTGGAGAGGCTGCAAGCCTTCATATTTGGGAGGGAAGAGGGGGATTGAGGACTGTGGAGGCAGAGGCAGGGACCGCTTGTGCACACAGCTGTTGGCCAGGGAAGGATTTATTGCCCTGGCTATGTTTGGGATGCAGAGTGGATGTAGACTGCTCAGAATAGCCATCCACTACACATCTAAACGAGCTGCCATTGGAGATTCATTTGTAATCTGGCCTTCATTCTTCCTGAAGTTTCTTTTTCCTTTATACTGCAAAGGCTAAAACATTGTTCATATTAAAGTGGGCCTGGGGACTGAAGACAGAGCTGGTTATTGAGTGGAATGGACTGATGAGGAGTGGGTAATATATTTAAAGACTGTGTAGGAGCCGCTAGGGATGATATAGGTTTGATTTATTTGATTTAGCATAATTTACAGTACACTGGACTATGTTGTGATTCTTCAGGCTTTTTATCAGGAAATTTGCATTCAATATTTAAGGATCTCTGGGCAGAAACATTCTCATTCTTCTATTATTTTGCCTTTAAACATATCATGTACCACAGAAGAATTTATAAGTGTATAAAGGGTTTTAATAAGTTCAGATGGCCAAAAAAAAGAAAAAGAGTTTGAAATCTAAGATCAACAAGGGAGAAGGATTTCTGCTTTACCCCTTCCCAAGAGCATGGGTGGATTTGTTAAAAAAAGGCAATGCCGTATCTGCATTAATTCTCCTTTTTTTTTTTTTTTTTCCTTTAGGACAGAGCCAGCCTTGGTAGAGTCACTGTCATCCAAAAACTAGTGTCTCAGCTGCTGTAAATCAGCACTGAACCTCTCTGTTTGTGCCCACTTATAACCACAGATCTGGCCTTTTGTGCACCTCCTTCTTTTCTGAAATGTTCTTTGATTTTAGGGCTGGAATTTTACTAGTTTAATACATGATAGTCCATTTCTTTGATACTCTAAGCATGATTTTTACATTGTAGAAACATTGTGGTTTGTAAGTTAGTCCTCTAATAATTTTATCCTCTTCAGAGATCATCACTAAATGGAGATACCTCAGATGAAACTGGGGCTGTCATTAGAGCAGAAGTGCTGTGGCACAGGCTTAGGTCTCTAAGCACACCATCAGGGGAGACTAAATTGTTTTTTCCTGGAAGTGTAAACTTTCCCGCACACAGAACAGGAGGACAGGTTGGGGTGGTGGTGCCCAGTTTGTGCCCTGCTGAGGTATGTCACGATACACTGAACATCTCAGCCGATGCTATATTCAAAACACCTTAAACATCATAGAAGGATCTCCATCTTAAATCTGTGACATGTCACGGTTTCAGCAGCTCTGCTGGACTTTCCCTAATGTGATTTATTTGTAGGCACAGTCCACGTTTTTGAGGTTTGCATCCCATTAAAGCATAGTGGGCTGCAGCCCTTGAGCCCTCAGCCTAAAGGTGTTCAGTTGGGACAGTTGAATCCCTGGTGATCTGCAAACTGCAACACTATTTAAATCCTTTATTGACAGTCAAGCACACTGAGTGTTTAAAGTTTTAACAGGCTTAGAGTTAATTCTGGAGTCCACCAACATCTGCATACATCTGTAATTTTGAACACCTCTTACTTGGTTCGTTTAGTATATTGTATCTAAGAGTGTTCTTGAGACTTTGGCAGCTCCATGTAGAGTTTCATGATTCATCTGTGTCTTTGCCAACTGCTTCAGTTCTTTTTGTTTTGCCTCTTACTTTTTTTCTTCACCCATTTTCCCCATTGGAAGATGTTCTTAAATACTTAATCAGGACTGTGTATTTGGAATGCACTTTATCACACACCTGTTCTGTGCCAAAACCCTTTACACACTCTATTAAGAGTAACTTTCCACATACTAACATATTTATTTGTGAAATGGCTTTTAAAGCCGGTGTAGATGGCAGAAGGCTAAGTGTGATGGGCCAAATCCATACTTTTGGAGGAGCCCTGACCCTTTCTCACAGCTTACATCCCTGCTATGGAGGCAGGGCTTGCTCTCCCACAGTCTCTCCCTTCAGCATGCCAGCAGTGAGGGCAGGGCAGCAGCAGATTGTTTTGAGGGGAAAAGCAATGGGCTGGGAGTTGTGGGAGGAGCTACGGAGGGGAAGGTGTGGGTGGGTGTGGCAGGTCCCCAAGGTGTCATTGGGTGCCTGATTTCTGGCCAGGGACATTTGCTTCAGATGGGAGGATCCTGTTGAGAAAAATATAGGACAGTTGCCTGGAGGCAGATGGAGAACACAGAGGCTTCCAAAAAACCTCTTTGTGCCTTTGCCCTGGACAGCCCTAAGAAGCTGGGCTGGAAGCTGTTGGGCTGGTTTATTGTAATAGAAGAGTCAGTCTTCCTTGTGTGTATGAACCTTTTACTTTCTGGCAGCCCTTATCAAAATAATCCTGTTTTCCTCAAAACATGTGAATGTTTCTGGGCTCTTGAGAAAGCTGAGTGCCTGCGTTTGTCTCTTCAGGCAGCTAGAGGTGGCAGGGGCACAACTGCAACATTGGCTGCACTGGTGGCTCTCAAAACTTCCCCTGTTATTTTTGTTGTCTCAGCCTCCAGAGTGCTTTAATTAGGTGGGAATCCTAGCTTTTGTTTTTGGTTTTGTTGGTTTTTTTTGGTTGGTTGGTTGGTTTTTTGGTTTTTGCTTGTTTGGTTTTTTGGTTTTTTTTTGGTTTTTTGTTTAGTTGGTTGGTTTTTTGGTTTGTTTCTTTTGTGGGTTTTTTTGTTTGTTTGTTTGTTTTTTTTTAAACAAGTTTCTAGCCCTTATGGTTGTGGTTAAAGGAGCTTGAAAACATGTAGTATGCTTTGGAAGTGCTAAAATCAGAAAGCGAACAAAGAGATCCCAGCTAGAACTACAGGGACAGGAGATGTCTTTTTTTAAACTCTGGGTTTTTTCTCTGGCTTGCAACAGTTTCAGTCCTTTTATGAGCCTTATAGCATGGTGTGAGGCCATGGCACAGCTTGCCTGATGTGACACAGTGGGAAAGAAAGTGAAGAACAAGCTCAAGATGTCCTCGCCACGTGCTGTACTGCTGCTGCCTCACTGCCTCACACAGATATTTCCCAAGGGCTGGGCTGGTGCAGGGGATGGTCATGTTGGGAACAGTAGGCAACCAAAAATTTAAGTTAGAAAAGGAGTACTTGCATCTCATAGCAGGTCAGCTTGCTTCCACATCATGTTTCCACCCCAAAACCTTGTAATGATGCGTTTTCAGTGCGGCAAATTTTGATACCTCCAGCCTTGATGACACATGCTAGCAAGACCTAGTGCACACTTCTGCTGCGTTTGGCAACTCAGTAAAATTTGTCTTTATCAGTGAATTTGGCAGCATTAGCCTGAGAGCATGTGCCCTCTCAGATGTCACACCTTTCTGAAGGGGTGGAGCTTTCGGCACCCTTCATGGCTGGGCAGTAAAGCAGTGAACATACAACAAGATGTTCCCAGCTCTTATGAATTAAGGTCTAGGAGCTATGTTTTGAAAAAAGTGTCAGATCTGAGCTGTAGAGCCACTAATTGTCAACAGCTTGTGCTCTGTTGACACTGGGGTTTGGTTTAAATTATTCCTATACTGAAATAGGAGTGGCTGATACTGTTGTACTTACACTGGTTGATGTGACTCAGGCAGACAGGTCTTCTGGGCTGATAAAAGAAATTTTAAACTGAAAAGAGACAAAGGGTAGAAAAATATACAAAGTAGAGCCAGTCCCATCTTAAAAAAATATTAACTTACAAAGAGTTAGTTTGAGCAGGTTTATATTTATCTGTCTGATATTTATCTGTCTGACATGTGCTTGGTATAAAGAACTGGTGTCTACTCTGTCAGTAGAAGTATTTTATCATTGTTAATAACTATTTGTTAACTCTGGCATCTCTAGTACGCCAGGCAGTGTGCAAAACCCAAGGAAAGCATAGTGTCTCCCCAGAAAGCTTATACTAATCTATTCTGTTGCAACAATATTTTTTTAGTGCTATGTATTAATCATTCTTCTAGCAGCATTTAGTGCAGGGGTTTACACCTCCCCATTTATGTTTTCACGAGAAACAAATTTGCCACAGTGAAAATACTATGCAGTTCAACCTAGCTGCGTTTTATGGCAGTTTCTTTCAGGCAAACCACTGAAAGCCATTGCTGCAGAGAGGCCCTTAACACACATTTAACTTTGAAATCTGCCTAAGCGTCATTAACTTTAATGGCCCTGAGCACATACTTTGGGCTAAGCATGCGTTGAAGTGCTCTCCTGAATGTGGACAGATTAGGGCCATGCAAGATGTTTTGGTGAAAAGTGGTGTAAACCATCAGAGGGATTAAAATCTCCAGGGATTCACTATGGAAGTGGGTATCATATGTTCTGTCATGAGGGGCTCCATTCAGATGCTTCATCAGTCAGCATGAGCTGACCCTCCCATTCAGGGCCATTTTTCCATCTGAGGTATACCGAAATCTCCATCAATCCCGGGGACCTTTAGCAACAATGGGCTCTGTTGTGCTGTGTGGAAAAGCACTGTAGTGCTGCCCGACATGTAGGAGAAATGACTCCTAAGAGAATAGAAGAAATCATGATGGGCCAGTAACATGAGATAAAGAATTAAAAAACAACAGACCCTCATTATGTCTGACTAAAGCTAAATCTGTAGTTAAATAAAGGAATATAATGGCAAAGAAGCAAGAAAAAAAATGAAAAAAAAATGTGTGCCAAAGAAAGAGGATCATCCAGTCTCAAGGGGAGAATGGCTGAAAAAATATAGTATTGGAATAACTTAAAAATATAGAGTAATGCCTAATGAGGTTCTTCGGGGACCATTTATTAGACTGCATGAGCGGCTTGATTCAAAGGGAGCTTTGCCCACAATCATAGTCATGTTCAGTTTAGTCTTATTTATTTAACACCTGAAGCCAGCTTGCATCCTCTGTTGAACTGCGATCAAGAAGCACTGGAGATGCATGATATTGCCCTCCTGTCTCTTTGGGAATCACAGTACAGCAGATCCATGATAAAACTTGCCTGATGGCAAAGAACTTTTGATTCTTCACTAGGTCACTGCCCCAAAATTACCCCATGTGGATTTTTTGTGACCTGCTGGGGAGTCAGAGGCAGAAATCCTTTCTAATGCAAAGAATATTTGAGCTAACCTTTTTTTTTTTTTTTGGCACAGGAGCATGGTGCAGAAACGTTGTACAAAGGAGGTGGTGGAGGGAGCAAAATATTTGGGCTGCCATGAGCTCCTTGATTGACTCACCACATCTCATATGGCTTCACCCTAAATTTTTTAAGAGATACAACTCACTACAGGGATTTCCATGTTCCCCTACAATACCAGACCTTGTATCTTTAGAATAAATTCAAATGGGCTTTGGCTATTCATTATAGAGAGCACAGGCAGAAATCAACTGTTCCTTAGGAAACCACCTATGCTGTGCTGGATGTTATGGAAAAAACAACATAAGCAAAGCCATAGGAGACTCTCTTCAAGGTTTATGAATGACTATTTTTTGTCTGATGCTTGAGAAATAAGTCAGGTTGGCACAAGCTGTTTATCAAAGACTTTGCTGAATGCACGAAAGCCCTGAGAACAGAAAGACTGTGAGTGGAACAGATGGGCGAAAAAGCAATTTTTTTCCCTCTGGTATGGTTGTTTTTATGTAAACAGACACAGACACAACTATAGGTAAGACCACTTGGAGAAAACAGATGTGTAATGGCAACTGTATTCATTTAAGCCTCCTGACTCTCTAGAGGCAGGAGGCTTAAAAAATTAAAGTCCTAGAATCCTAAAGTGGTTAGATTATGAGTGTCCTTTGTCTTCAATCTCAGTCAAAGTCACCTTGGTTTTCTGTTTAGAATATACCATCATAAAAAGGAAATATTCAAAAAATTAGTCAACCACAGCATGGCTTTGTAGACTGCTTTAACTTGTGTGACATGGACAAGAGTGTGATTCATGTCCTCAAACAGCTCAGTTGGTTTGTAGAGTTATTTACTAAACACGTAAGAAAATGGTTTGTTTAGAAGCACTAAATGACAAGACTGAGAACTGGAACCAATAAGAAAGAAGGGATAAATAAAATATTAGGCAGCCAAATGACTGTGGCTTCATATATGTAGTCTCAGCTTTTCTTTGATTTTCCCCAAAAGAAGTTGGCAGTGACGAGAGTAAGGCTGTGAACAATATAACAATATGATGTACTCATGCCAAAATGTAAATACAAAAGAAATATTCTGAAATAGGCTGTATCAAGTTATCTGCAAGAAGCAGAAAAAGGTGAAACACACTTTCAGTTCCTTGGAAACAAAGAGAAAATTCAAATGCAGAGCTCAAGTGTTTAACTTTACATAGATATAAATTCCTTATTAAAAATTTAATCCCAATCAGAGAAGAACAAATGAATACTTTGATGATGATATGATGGATGGGATTTGTGAGAGATATGTTTCATGACCCCAGTAAGCTGAATAAAAGTAAAAACACCCCAAAACTCAGAATATGCCTCACACATTTCTTTCTCAAAAACAAAGGGTAAATGAGGGTGTACTGATTTTCTAATGAATTTTAAATTCCACAAATGGGAGTCTTTTAGGATCAAGATATTAGGTGAGCATGCAACATGACGTTTTTATAAGGCTCTCAGATACAGGTCTTAATGCAAGAGATTCCAACTCCCTCATATGGACAATAACTTCTCACTAACCCTGGATCAACACAGGTACTAGAGAGAATATGTAGGGAGGAGAAAATAGTCTCAAGCCAAAGTCTGACCCTGTGTGCCTATATATGTAAAGCACCACAGGCATAAAGAGCCTTCCTTTCCCTTTCCCTTTCCCTTTCCCTTTCCCTTTCCCTTTCCCTTTCCCTTTCCCNCTTTCCCTTTCCCTTTCCCTTTCCCTTTCCCTTTCCCTTTCCCTTTCCCTTTCCCTTTCCCTTTCCTCCCCTTCTGCAATCTGTTTTCATAATAAAACAAATATCTTATTTGTATTATTTTCTTACAGAAGGCCATGAAAGAGTTATGTTTTTTCAAAGTATTTCAGTGAAAGCTCACGAACAGATCTGCAGAGGTTCAGCAGATGTTCAAATATCTGATCTCTTTTTCCTCAACTCTGAATCAGTTGAATAGGAGTTCAGCCCAGTCATCCTGGAAAACGTGAAGTTTATCCCCAAGTTAATGTCTCTGGACTCATGGCTTAAACAAACTGCATGCTGTCCCAGTGAGACTCAGGGTCACAGCAGTTAGAATTGATGGGTGTCTCCTAAGTTAGGCAGGTGTAGGAGACACTAATTTGAAGCACCAGTGGTTGCTTTATTTTTAGAGGAGGACTGAAAGTTTTACCCTCTAGCATTGCTCCTTGGCCCTCTCTGGCCTATGGCCAAAGTGCCAAGCCAGTTTGGAGATGAAATTGTATTTTCCGTGGGCCTTGGTCACTACTCATATTCTCTTTTGTCCTTTTAAGTCAAAGTATATATCGTAACACTGACACAAATATATACCATTGATACATAATGTCCTGTAGTCCTCCTGTGGTCTTTGATAAAATTTTCTTCACTGCTCGTTTTCCTAGCTGAGACCTGGTTAAGGAAACAGATGGGTGATTGCACGTATGTGATGTTGAGCTCTGAGAGGCAAGTTGAATGCTCTGCTTTTTGTTTAATATCAACTCAATCTGACATCACTGGGACTTTGTTCCTAGGAGGTTCTTTTTGACTAAAGCAACTCACTGGCTTCCAGCAGGTAAAAGACAGAAAGACAAAGTAGTCAAATATAAATACTCTGATGGTCTCCTCTCTTCCAATTCTAGTTCACAGTTTTTTCAGCCAGATCTTACTTTTTTAGTGGCTAAAATTGCGGTCAGTCTGTAAGATTAAGAAAACATCACACATAAAACATGTACCTGAGTTATTTTTATTAGTTTCTCAACTTAGCAGAAATTATTAGTTTTTTTGCAACACAATCCCACAGCAGAAGAGTATCACAGTATCTTCTGACAGGCAAGTGTAGGAGGCTGTAAATTAAGTGAAATACATTTATTGGGATCATCCGGTTTTACTTTATGAGAAAGCTGATTGTCTCAAAATAACCCTTGCTACCCTATGTTTTCTTAAGGTCGTATAGATAGGACATCTGGCAGAGGTTCAGTCCCAGTGCAACCAATAACATTATCACTGACCAGCCCAATCCTGACTGGGTCAGCTCATTCTCTATAGCAAAAGAAATCAAGCACAATTTCCCAGATGCTGATATTTCAAGGAGTACATGACATAATTCCCTTTTCAGTAAATATCTAAGCCAGACTGATTGCAAGACCTCCACTCCAAAGACTCTTTGTGCTAGTAAAAGAACATTATCTTTGAAAATGATAGTCACTATTTCATTGTGAACAAGGGCATGGTAGTCTGCCCCTAAATTAAAAACTGTGGCCAGATCCCATTTGTTCTGTACCCCTGTGGGTTATTGCTATAATCTCCAATTGACAATTATTGCATTTTATGAATCCATGAGGAAATATTAATTTAATTGACAGCATGTCCAGTTTTGTTATACATCAAAGAGGGTAATTTATAAATTACATCAGCAATTCTGACTTCATTCAAGGACATTTCTGCTGCCAGTCCAGGCTCAGGCTCAGACTCAGTAAGCCAGATGGCAGCTGCCTGAAGGTACTATATGATGCCCAAGCATCACCTCCCAACAAAATGAATGTTTCTCTTTCTGAGAGCAAAGGGCAGCTCATTCTCCACATTTCTGGGAGGAAGATTTGCCTTCTTCCAGAGAGGGACAGCCTCCAGAGCACCTGCCTGGTGCTAGCTTGACCCACATTACATGGTGTTGGGGTTGTCCTGAAGGAGAAATTCCTTCCAGGCCTTTGAAGTAATGTGGGCTGCCCACCAGCCTCAGTGTGGTGCTGCTCCTTCTTTATGGGTACTTCACTGGCCTTGGAGATGCTGTTTATGCATGGCTATAGCAGCCTTCATAAGTGTGATGCCGGAGAAGCTGCTTGGCAGTCCTCTCATGGTACAGGTCTCAGCTAGAAGCAACCACCTTCTTCCAAAGCACTGGGAAGCTGGAACACCCTTTTCTAGTTCTTCACCATTTTTGCCTCCAAACTTGACGGCTCTGAACCTTAGTGCAATTGCTGTCCCACAGAGTGTAGGAAGCTCAGGGAAATGCTGTGTGTAGATCCTGAGCTGTTTGCATGAGACACCATCTCCTTCCTTTTAGGGGACCATAGATCTGGAGAGGAAACTTCAGAATAAACAATTTGGCCATCATTGATTTGCATGTTTTTTTCTTGCTAGGCCTCCTCTCTCAGACACATTCTATGCTTGTAGCACATGAGCCTCAGTCTACCTTCTTCCTTCTCTGATGGAGATCCCATTCTTGCAGCTGCAGATATGATCTGAAACTGTTCAGGATGCTGCTATGGCTTGATTTTTGTTCTTCATTTCCACATTTTCTTCAGGAAAGAAAAAAAAGCCACTGGGGAGCACAGTGAACAGAACAAGACAATGCCCAGTATTACTGGGAAAAGTGTGAGAAAGGAAGAACTCCTTATGCTATCGAGGCAGGAGGTAGGAGCCTCTTGCCAGCAAATTCTGCCACCACAGCAGTGCTTTGCAAATGTTGTGGTCATCTGCAATTGGCGCTCTCAACTTAAGTGTCACTTTGTATCACTGTGTAATTGAACTCATAAAGTTGTCCACACCAAAAGTGAGCTGAAAACGTCCCTTTTTACAACTGGGGACTTTGGATGCAAGAAATATGCTGTCAAAATGTAACAGTCCAGCTTATGGCTTGACTGAATGTTTTATCATCTTTGAAAGGCATGACAGCTGGTGTGAACTTTTGTATCAGATATCAGCATTCCCTGCTCCAAATACTTCCATGTGACTGGCTTTGGTTAAAGAAGGCATCTTGCTGAATTTAATTAGGTAGAAGAACAATTTAAGGGCAGATACCACCCCTTCCCCTTACTAAGGAAGATGGCCTGGAGCATTGCTTTGTGCCGAAGAGTCTCCCTAGCACAGCTTTCTGGCTGAGAAAACAATGTCCTACATCCAGGAAAAATATGAAGATTGTATCTGTGCCTAGAAACTGTCACACTGGTATCTTTATAAATTGTACTTGATGATATGAAAACAAAGTGCCTTAATTTAATTATGTATGTTTTCCTTGGTTAGTGTAAGCTGAGTTCTGATGGGGGATATGAGGACCTCTATGCTATCAGGCTGTCTTGAAAGGCAGAGGCCTCGAAGCAGCCCCTGTCTGCGCTGCAGAGATGTGCACACATGCTGCAGGGCCATGGGGTACTCACCAATCCTCTCTTTGTGGGATGACTCTTGCTCTTCCCATGTGCACTGTACCCACAGCTTGAATGGTGACATTTCAATTACAGCAACAAAAAAAAAAGGGAAGGCTATACTTGGGACTGGGAAAAATATCTGAGCAGATGATTAGTTCAGCAATTTTCTTTCTTTTCCTTCTTTCTTCGTGAATTGCCTGCAAGCAGGTAGGACTTTTCCAGATGAACTGGTGAATGACTAAGTGATTTTGGTTAAAGGCCTTCCTGAGTGCTGCTCTCTGGGCAGACCCACACCCTGACCCTCTTGGTGTGCAAGGACATCACATCCTCCTGCCACAAATCCATAGGCAGAGAGAGCTTGCCCTGGCTTGGTGCTGCTCACTGGGCTGGTGTAGGGTAGGGAATGCAGGAGCCCCTGAGCCACGTGGCTGGTGTGCCCTCACCAAGGAGGTAGATGAGGTTATAGTACAAGGATCATAATGGTCTCTGAACTTTCTGAAGATCATACAGAGGAGGGAGGCTCTTTGCAGCTGTGTGTCTTAGTATAAGTTACACCAAGCGCAGAAATGCATTGTGAAGAAAAAAAAGTGCTTTCTTTTGGAATTTAAAAAAATACATAGAGAATATGAAACAAGACCCTGCAAAGTTTGGGAGAGCTAGTGCTGCCAGTGCACTTAAGTGGGAGACATCTGCAGTTAAGAGATGTATGAACTAAGAGGCACAGCAAAACATGTCTGGTAACATTCTGGCCTGAGCATATTGAGGAAGACGTAGGACAGATCCCCCTTGTCATACTGAGCATCCTGGGAAATGGGAATTGCACCTCGTAGCATGCACCGAAAATAGCAATATTTTTTATAGGGTGGCAGGCACTGAATTCCCAGACAGAGCTGAAGCAAACAACTGGGAATAACTGGACAAGAAAACAAATGGCTAGAAAGATAGCCATCAAATTCCGTTTACTCCTTTCTCTGGCACTTAATTCTCTCTGTAAAACGTTGACAATGTTCCTTAGACAGAAGGAGACTAGAAATGGAAAAAGTAAGTGGATAGACTGTGGTTATGGCTTATTTTCTTTTCCCAACAGGGGAGTATTGTGTAACGGAATTTTGTTAAAGTATCATTTTTATTCTTAAAATAGTTATTATTCTTCATACTGCATATGAAACAAGAGCTATGTTTTGGGTCTAACATACTTCTTGATAACAGGCTGTGAGATTTTTAAAAAGTAAATAGAAAAAAATTACTTTTTATTAAATTCATTCTAAATTAATGTAATTTAAACTAAATTAAAATTAAATAAAATGTAAAAGGAAATATGAAAAAAACCCTTTTTCATGTGTACTTGGGTCAAAAAAAGATATCTGTAGACTCAGGGGCTCTGAGTGCAATATTTTCTGTCTTTTCTTCCCTGATAAATGCACTACAATACTGGAAAGAAAGACAAGTAAATTTTGAAGACAGTGACCAGATTCTGATATCAGGTATAATCTAACATTTCTGGATTGCTATGTTACCCACAGTCAGAATGATATCCACTGGGAGACTGAGGGGCTCTCTCTAAATGACATATCCATGAGCTGATACAAATACAGTATCAACACTCAAAATGTATAATGCAACAACCATCCATGTGTCTGAATGTTCCTGTATCAAAACAAGGCCACTGTGTTTCAAGAAACCTAAAAGCCCTGAAAGAGGAGAGATCTCTTATGGTTACACTTCAAAAAAATACAAGAACTCTACATCTAAAGCCAAAAACTAAGTGGCAAAATTCCCAGCTCAATCTTTCTCCTTTTCTTTTCTGTTTTGTCTTTTTTTCAGTCTGGTTTGGCTTTTTTTACTTGCATTGGTGCAGAAATATTATCAAAAAAGCATCTCTCAAAGTGATTTCAATACTTCCTAGAGTCCTGAAAAAAGATATATAAATCTGAGAAAAATGCTGAAGGGAGGGGAAAGTAGTGGAGGGAAGTAGCTTTGAAAGACTGTGGTTATTCATGGGCAGGTTTTGTAGCAGGGTCAATGTGCTTCCTTCTGTTCAAGACAAAAGGTTTAAACAGTCCTTTCTCCAAATATATTGCCAGCATAAAAGACAAAATGTTGGACCTAACTCAGTTTTTATTCATTCTACCTCAACTTTTGGAAATTTAGTGTGAGAATAGTTTCCAAAAATAGGTAGAGAAGTTAGAGGATTGATGATGGAGATGGCAGCATTCATGGGAAAAGGGTCAGGTCGCCACAGCACTCCCTTCCCTTCTCTATGCCTCAGAAAACTGTCTGTTTTTTGATGAGTTTTGGGTGAAAATGAAATTCTCTGGTATTATTAATTTTGTTTTCCTTGGGTCACCTTTCCCTATATATTAGTCCAGCAAAATAAACAAATACAAGGAGTCATAGTTTTGATTTTGAGGTGGATATGTGTGAAATACTTTGAGTCAGGACGTCTATGCTAACCATATGTACTGTTATATGTGTGTCTTATAGACAGATGACCATGAACAAGAAAATGCAATCAATCATGCAGTCACTTTCTTTCCAGCCCTCCACTTATGTGCTTATCCCTGTAAACCATTGATACGCATAAATCTGTTAACAAAAGTTGGCATATTTCTATTGCTTTTGTATTTTTTCAAATCCTTATGTAACACAGGGGATAATACTTGCCTCTCATTGTTTTAAGTGGCAATAATCCACTTGCTAAGTGGAAAAACTACAATGGAAGCGATTTTAATTTAAAATCCCAAGCAGAAAACAGATTATTGCTGAAAAAACCCAATGTTCCGATATCCAAGTATTATAAGAACCCCTTTTTTGAAACTAAGTTGCTTGATAAAGCAAAAGGCTAATAGCAGTGATCTTAAATCAAGTATAATTTAGGCACAGTTTTGCATAAACTTC
Organism: Lepidothrix coronata; assembly: GCF_001604755.1. Lineage (NCBI taxonomy): Eukaryota > Metazoa > Chordata > Aves > Passeriformes > Pipridae > Lepidothrix > Lepidothrix coronata. The sequence goes on from NW_016690193.1 coordinate 4,350,150, forward strand.
CCTGAAATCCTTTGCCAGGTATTTTATTCTTCAGCTGTGTGACACTCCTTGCTAATGCAGCTGGCCACACACTCCCCCCTTTTGTCATGTGGAGCTCCAAGTGAAGTCACCAGCTCCCCCTCCATGGTGACATCTTGAAAAAGAAAGATCCTGAAAGATCCTGAAAAATTAGCTGTGTAAGAAAACCTATCAGCTCTAACAGGACTCTTTGCCTACCTTAATGCTTTCAAAATAGAGATCTGCTTCAGCTCTCCCAGAGTTACTTCCGAATGCATCAATCACATATGTATATATAGAATCATAGAATCTTGGAAAAGACCTCTAAGATCATCAAGTCCAACCCTTGATCCAACACCACTGTGGTTACTGGACCATGGCACTCAGTGCCACATCCAATCTCATCTTAAAAAACTCCAGGGACGGTGACTCCACCACCTCCCTGGGCAGCCCATTCCAATATCTGATCACTCTCTCTGTAAAAAATTTCTTCCTAATATCCAACCTAAACCTGCCCTGGCAGAGCTTAAGACCATGCCCTCTTGTCCTACTTCTGGTTGCCTGGGAGAAGAGACCGATGCCCACCTGGCTACAACCTCCTTTCAGGGAGTTGTAGAGAGTGATGAGGTCTTCCCTGAGCCTTCTCCAGGCTGAACAGCCCCAGCTCCCTCAGCCTCTCCTCATAGGACTTGTGCTCAAGTCCCTTCACCAGCCTCACTGCTCTTCTCTGGACCTGCTCCAGCACCTCAATATCCTTCCTGAACTGAGGGCCCCAGAACTGGACACACCACTCCAGGTGTGGCCTCACCAGGGCTGAGTACAGGGGAAGAATCACTTCCTTGGTCCTGCTGGCCACACTGTTCCTGATACAGGCCAGGATGCCATTGGCCTTCTTGGCCACCTGGGCACACTGCTGGCTCATGTTCAGCTTCCTGTTGATGCAAACTCCCAGGTCCCTTTCTGCTTGGCCGCTCTCCAGCCACTCTATCCCCAGCCTGTAGCGCTGTGTGGGGTTGTTGTGGCCAAAGGGCAGGACCCAGCACTTGGCCTTGTTGAACCTCATCCTGTTGGAATCAGACCATCTCTCCAGGTTGTTCAGGTCCCTCTGAAGAGCCCTCCTGCCTTCCAGCAGATCAACACTCCCCCCCAGCTTGGTGTCATCTGCAAATTTGCTGATGATGGACTCAATCCCCTCATTCAGATCATCCATAAAGATACTAAACAGGACTGGTCCAACACTGGTCCCTGGGGGACACCACTAGTGACCAGCCACCAACTGGATGCAGCACCGTTCACCACCACTCTCTGGGCCCGGCCCTCCAGCCAGTTCCTAACCCAGCAGAGAGTGCCCCTGTCCAAGCCGTGGGCTGCCAGCTTTTCCAGGAGTATGCTATGGGAGATGGTGTCAAAGGCTTTGCTGAAGTCCAGATAGACACATCCACAGCCTTCCCCTCATCCAGCAGGTGGGTCACCTGGTCATAAAAGGAGATCAGGTTGGTCAGACAGGACCTGTCCTTCCTAAACCTGTGCTGGCTGGGTCTGGTCCCTTGTCCATCCTGTAGGTGTTTTGCAATTGCACTGAGGATGATCTGCTCCACAACTTTGCCAGGCACTGAGGTCAGTCCCTCAGTACCTCGCACTGTACTGAGTGACAGGACTGTAGTTTCTTGGGTCCTTCTCGCAGCCCTTTTTGTGGATTGGCGTGACATTTGCCAACTTCCAATCATCTGGGACCTCCCTGGTGAGCCAGGACTGGTGATAAATGATAGAGAACATCTTAGCAAGCTCTTCTGCCAGTTGCCTCATCACGCTAGGATGGATCCCATCTGATCCCATAGACTCGTGACAATCCAAGTAGCTCAGCAGGTCACTGACTGTTTCCTCCTGGATTACAGGGAGGCTATTTGGCTTCCTGTCTCTGTCTACTGGCTACTCTATACCACCTGCTGACTTCTGAACTGCAACCATGCAGCACAGCACAAATCCTCTGAGGGAAGAGGTGACTAATAAGATGCAGGGGGATCATGAGCTAGTTAGAAAGTAACATTAGACTTCTGTTGTCTTCATTAGTTAATGTGATATGTAAATGAGGAATATATGATATGATTTGAAGCCTGTCTGAAGGAAACATGCTAGTGGAAGCGCTTCAGAGGACGTGGTTTTCCTAATTAATATGCTCTATCTTTAAGAATGGCAGTCAAGTCCCAGTTTTCTTCCATCATCTTGTGCAACTTGTCTAAATCAACAGTTGTTCCGGGGATGGCAAGTGTTTGAAATTTGAATAGGACCCACTCCATTAGCCCGATTTTGTACTGTCACACCCTGACTTCCACACTGCAAGAAATCCTAGCCCATTCTTCAGCTGCTGGAAATGGACTTTACAGTGTATCTCAAGCCGATAAGAAATTCCTTAATCTGCTGATTTGTCCCAAAGCTAGGGTTAGCACAGTGGACATTTTAAAGCAAATTTAAGACAGAAATGTCAAACAGAGACACCAGGGGTTGGATTTCCCCATTGTATTGAGGCACCTAGGCTAGGGGCTTGCTTTTTGACCCTGCTCAATATCTCTCAGTTCCCATGGATTTCTGTGAAGATTGGAAAGTGGTCAGTATCTTTGCAAATCAGTCCCGCAGTAAGGTGGTAGTGGCTAAGAGCAAAGGAAAGTACTGTTAGACATCAAGTTATCAAACTATTTAAGCTTTCTGCTGTGTGGTTCTCATTGCAGTGAAAGCTACTGAACACTCGAGTAGCAAAGCGGGGGAGGTTCTCATCACATCTTCCTGCTGACTCCCCATTTTAATTTCTCATATCTTTCATTTGTCCACATGCACAGCCTTCCTGCATTTCTCCTATGTGAGGCCTCTGGGAAGTGGTTTTTATTTTCAAAGCAGGTAGAATTAAGAGAGAAATGCAGAGACAGAACACAGCCTTCAGTCATGTCTACCTTGAAGTTGATGAATTGAATTTCATTCTGAGTGAACAAATCTGAGAAAATTTCAAATTTTCTAATATTTTCTTCAGCAGCTTAATCCTTAATGTCATACTCCAGTAGTTAAGAAACAGGAACACACCACAAATCTTAGGGATCCAGTAAAAACAGCAGACATTTTTGATGAAAAAATGTTGCAACAAGCTATTTCCCAGACAGCTTTAGAGCAAGAATTCTTGGTAAAGATACTTTTGTAACTGAAAAAAAAAAATAATAAATTGCCCACTGCAATAAGAAGAGTGCTGTTTGCATCTTATATACAATTTTTAAATTTCATGTTCCTTTTATTCAGATATACTCCTGGGTAATAGTAATACCATGTCCATGGATTCTCAGATCTTTTCAGTGTGCTGTGAAAACATCTGCTAATACTCATCAAACTCCTCTGTGGTTTGTTGTCCCCATTTTACAAGTTGAAGGAATTACAGAGGCAGGTTAAAGGACTTGCCTAAGACCACACAGGGAATTGGATGACAGAGTAGGTACTAGAATCATAATTTCCTGGCTCTACTTCCAATAACCTCGTGCCAAGGAAAAGGCCTTTTTTTCTAACGTAACACCTTGGTTATTTGACTTTGTTCTTTCTCTCCTACTCTTGCTCCACCTCACTTAAAATGTAATTGAAAAAGAATTCTCCCCTTTAGTGTGCAGCTTTCTATTTAATCTGTGGTGCCAAAAAGATCAAATGAATGTTGTCACCACTCCAGAAAGAGCAGGTAGAGTTTATTTAGCTCGTGATGGCATTATAAAAACCTCACAGATTTTTGCCAGGGATGTGACCTCTTGAGCCCTGATTTAACTCACTCATATTAATCAGGCTGTTCTGCACAGCTTCTCAGGCAGCAGAGGTGCAAAGCTGACAAAACAGCACCCTAAAACCACAGTATCCCACTATGGATGTCATCCAGAACGCCCCTCTCTAGTCCTCATTTTTCTTTTCCTGTAGCTCTCCAGCCAAACATGTCTCTCTTTGTGACAAATGTTGTGATGGGGTAGGAAAATGGTTACTTTGCTCTCCTAAATTAAGTCTCCAGAGAAGGTAACCTTCTTTCCATATTTTAAAGGTTATAAAGGTTAAAGGGATTTGATATTAATACATCCTTAAGGGAATTATCCTCAAGATAGTTATTTTTTAAAAGTAACTAACCATTGCTCTTTTACAGATACCTTTCAGTACATTTTTTTGGAGGAATAGTTACCATCATCCCTGCAGCAGGTACTGCCTTATTCCCATCGGATTTTGTCCAGTGCCTTGTTAGCTGGAGAATCCAGTAATATCTAGAGATTCATGAATTAGAAGTGGTGTGAAACAGCCCTATAAGAGTCACCGCAACATTATTGTGAGATGCATCGTAAGGTGTTCCTGCATTTTTTTCCCCTGTAACAAACAGAATCCTTCAGTTCTGGGTTGTGTTGGCACAGGAGTACAGATGACTGATAATGCAAACCAGCTGTGCCAGGGAGCTCGCATCCTGTGCCTGGGCTATCGAGGGTTCAGCCTTGGCCATGCAGTCCAGCTTGGGCAACACTGCTGCCAGTGCCATCTCCTGGCTGGGTTGGGCCATGCTAGGAAAGGGTGCCACTGTACCGGTGGCACCACTAGTACTGGTGACATGGAGCACTTGGGGGTCTTATGGTTAATGGAGGTGCTCCTCTGATGGAATTATGCCATCCAAGCCATTGAGTAAGGGTGAGTGTGTCCACACTTACTCTCATCTTTTCCACCCCCCCCCTCTCTATCTCATACCGTCATCATTCTCCATCGCCTTGGCATAAGCAGGATCTGGCTACCATGGGGAATTCAACTAGTACCTGGAAATGTGTGGATTCAGTGCACAAGTGCCTTAATGAAAGCAGCCCAGCTGAGCAGAGAAACACCTCTGTGGAGGTTGCAGGTATGACACCTCTTACTTGGATTAAGTATACTGTGCATTTACACAGCAGGATCTGTAAAGCTTTAATTGAGTCATGTGCAGGTTAAATGAATTAGCCAATTCTTAAGCTGCCTTAAATGTGTTACTGTTTTTCATCCAAATTATAAGGAGCCTTGCAATAGCTGAGTGGTGTATGTGGCATGCTTCTTTATCTGCCTCTACAGTTGTTCTTGCATGGAAATGGATTTGCTATAATGCAGAATTCCTTAGTGCTACATTATCTTATTATCTCTGACCACAATTTGGACTGCATCCTTCCTGTGAAATACATAAATACAGTATCAGAGTTTTTAAAACTTTTAAGCTTCCTAGAAATTATTACTTAAAATAGTTTACTGTTTCTTAAAATTGTCACAAATATAGCATAATGGCCTGCTGCCTGAGGGCGAGGGCTGCTCCCTGGGGTGATGTCTAAGGAAGCACTAGTACTCACTAATACCCATTAGCTCATGACACTGTTCATGCATGGTATCTATGAGTAGTTGCATGCGGACGTTAAAAACTGAGTAAGAGATATATGGGTTTGTGCTTGTCACCATACTAAGCTGCAAAACTTGTGCACACTGCTGTTGTTGTAAAAGTGACAAGAATGGGACACAGGAAATTATATGGCAGAGATTTTTCATGGCCACATCCAGACCAGCACAGAAAGTGTTTGTTAGTGACATACTTTAAGAAAAAATGTGTTTGGCACAACAGAATGGATTAGTTCAGCAATACATGTTCAGCAGAGAAGTTCAGGTTTATATCTAAGTAAACAAATGGTTACTTATCTTCTCTTGTACCAGGTGGGATGATGTGCATCTTCTTTTACTGCTGCTGCATCATAATCCTCAATACTTATATTATATGAACATGGATCAAGTTGTTTTAGTTTTTAATCATGCTTTTTAAGAGGAGTCACTGGGCATAGTGGTCTGTTTATAGAATATTCTCAGGTTTTATATTTGCCAGAGGTATACACAGGCAGCAGCAGGGGTATAGTTTGTCTAGATGCCAACTTTTCACAGAAGAAAAGCTTCATAAATCACTTCCCTGACCTGCCAGTGCTGTTAGCAACTCCCCCTAGTGCTGTACAGCTGAGGGGGTTATGTTGAGAACAGCACTCCTCCACAGCCCGAGGAGCCTTGCTTTCATTTATTTTTCTTTCCTAATTACCTATAGTGAGAGAAAGTTGCCTCAAGCTGAGAAACCTTTATAAAACACACTGGATGATCAAAAAACCATGACGAGCCTCTTCTGTGCCCTAATAACTAATTGTGCACAGTAGCCTGCATCTCTGCTAGAGTCATCTTGGCATCACTTACTCCTTCCTAAACATCGTGGTAATGACCATTCCTTTTTTTTTTTTTTTAAGAAAAAAAAAAAGTGTTTTTGAAAAAAAAATTGTGTGGGTGTCTGGACCCGAAGACATATAGCTAGTGCACACATATACACAATGCACACAAAAGCTTCCCACTATCAGACGAGAAGAACATGGGCCATAAATTCTCTGTCCTTAACTTATAGCCACACAGTTGGTTTTGATTACAGCAGAAGTTGTGTGAAAATTGCTGCAGCTTGTGGCTGTGGAGGAACAGTTGTAGAAAGGGGTTCAGGAGGTGAAGGCTATTTTTAAGACTCCTGTATGTAAAACTAAATCTTTGTCTATAGCAAGGTGCGGGTTGTAGGCACAGAGGGGCAGGAAAATATTTACTTTTGCACAGCCACCTTGTAATGAGGTTGATTGTAGATGTGGCCTTTAACATAGCTTCTGCTTAGTGATTTTATCTGCTTCAACCCATTGCTGTGCCAGTTGTCGCTTGGTATGAAGAGTTTCTCTGCTGAATATCAGAGAAGGAAGTGAAATGAGGAGAAAGTGCCTAGCTTATATTACATGCTGCTCTTCTTTCCCATGCTGATGTGCAAAGATAAGATGGTGTGGACTGGCCTTTTATCCTGGTCCTTGTGTAGGAACCAGGAGAAGTTGCCCTCCACAGGCAGCATTTGCACCCAGCTGATGCACAGGACTGCCTGTCCATCTCCCCAGATCTATGTGGCCTGAGGTAGGTGCATTAAAGGTGCATGCATGCTGCAGGTAGTATTTCAGGGAGGTGGAGCCACTAGGATTCTCTACCAGGCATCAGCTTTCAAAGGAGTACATGCACATTGACATCTGAGGCTGAATGGGGAAAATTGCCCCTACTTCCTTGGTTGCACCTCCCCTTGCCCACAAATACATCCATCATGGCTGGGCTTGGAGGCCTCTTCCAGGAAGATGACATGAGTGCACTTGGACTTGTCAGGGCAGGCGATGGGGCGTGGAGGCACATATGGCTGGGCCAGCCACCACTGAGCTGCCAGGCACGTTGGGCAGCTCTTTGCCTTCCTGTGTGGAGCATTAGCCTTGGTGGCCACTGCTCAGCATACATCTCCAGCTCTTCGAGGGAAACTTTCTATAAATCCAAACATGTCAGAGAAACAAAAAAGCATCTTATAGCAGCTTCATCTTCACAATGTAGTCAGCCTCCAGCAACCACCCTACCAGCCAAAAACTGAGAAGGAGAGACTGCATCCTTGCTCAGACATCTGAGCTTTATTCTGCCTTTTGTGGTTATTTTCATTTTCCCGAGAATATGCAGACAGAGCTATCTTCCATTTAATATTTGCTATATGGAGGATTATACAGACTCATTTTCTGCTTTTTGAAACTCACTAGTTAGCCAGTTTAACTCCTCTGTACTTGAACATTTGCTTTCAATAAGAAAAAATGTTGATTAGCTCAGCAGCCTGGCCAAATCTAGTAAGTTTTTTCTGGCAATACCTCTAATGAGTCCCATTTATTAATTTTTTCCCCCTACCTTACTTGTGTAACAAATTTCCAGATATTAACATCAAGAAAGGCAATATTTGGCCTGTTATATGAGAAAAGTAAAAACAAACCAGCAGACTTCCTTTTGTAGTTCTGGATTTCATGCTCACTTAATACATATAAAAGGATCATTTTATAAAGTATAAATTTGAGGCTAAGTGTTAAAGCATGCTGGTTTATACATGATTATGTACAAGCATGTATGTGCTTGTATATACACATGCAGACTGTGACATGTACATTGTAATCAAGTGATCACTGACCCATGCAGTCTTTTTATTTTTGGCAGGTTTTTACTCTTTTTTTTAACCCCCACCCCTCTCTCTGTCTCTCAGGGGGTTGCTCTTTAATGTAATTATGTAAAACTGACATTCTCTTTGTGGTATTTAAACAAAAAAGAGTCACCATTTTTTAAGCATTCATATATTAGGAGTCTGTATTTTTTGGCATCAAATTAGAATGACATTTGATTGTGTTTTTAAAACAGAAAATTCAGAGGAAACAAACAATAAAAATAATAATAAACATCAGCTGCCACCTCAGTCCAAGCTCACGTATTATATGTTAAAACTTTATTATTTCAAGTGGGTGTATAATTACAGGAAGGTGAGGGCTATTACTAATGTCAATGCCAATGAAAATCCATTGGTTGTAGGCATTCATCCTGGGAGTGTACAGTTCCCAGGGAAGGCAAGGAGGCGAGGGGGTTCCTCTTTGCCCTGCTAGGAAGAGGTCTCCAGGTTTAGCATCTCTGTGGGGCTCATGCATGACACTGGGCATGTTGGCCCAAGAGGAGGAAGGTATGGCACCATGCTATCATGACAGCAAGAAGGTAGTGCGCACCTTGCCTGATGGGCTCCACCTTGGCTCTCATGGGACCACCCTCCTCACTGAGAAGGTGGCCAGGTTTCCACCAGAGTGCTGTCCTTAACTTCCCAGGTAGAGCCAGCAGCTGTGTCAATTAGTTCCACTTCTGGTTCTGTTTTTGTGATATTTGACTTCGTTAATGGAAACTGGACTCACACTATCAATTTATTTCTCATTCTGTGGGCTACCAGCTGGTAATGATAATTCTTGTTTACTGCTGACCTTGGCTGGATGTGAAAGAGTGACTTAGATGTAAATGGTTCCATCTCCCATTCCCAGACCCTTGAGCCATTATTTTCTTTTTCCCTACCAAGCAACACACTGGTTTTAATAAAACATATTGCCATTGCTTTGAATATTTATATGCTTGAAACATTTAAAAAATCTATTCACATTAGTAAAATTAGGCAAAAATAGCCCAAAGACAGCACCCACTGCCAGAATTTTCTTTGGTTACTGCTACCGAAATTTCCCATTTTATTCTATGGCTGAATTGGAAGATAGTTATTCCTTATTAATCGTGAGCATAGTGCCATTAAGACTGCCAAGTAAAAGTATAGCCAATATAACTCCTACTCACTTTATAAAGACAAACATTAAAGTCATCACTTACTTTGTGGCTAAAAAATGGAAAAATGGAGGAGCATACCAGATGAACCTCAGTCATTGCACCCTTCATAACTTGCCCCAAAATTTGCTGTAAATGCTGTCACCTGCCAAATGTACCTGATTACTGTGGATCCTGATGTTGTGGCCATACAATGAAGGCAATGGCTGTGCATGCCAAAGCTGAAATGCTGCTGTGGAGATGTGAGGATACACCTCCTGGTGTCTCATGCACCCAAACTTTTGTTTATTCTTTTTTGTAAAGCTACACCTAAAGCCACTTGCTTTTGTGGACCAGTCTATGGCAGTGTCCTATGTTATTATGACGTTTTAAATGCATGTTTCTCTTAAATTTTTCTCCTCTGTGGGAAATGGACATTTGGAAAGCTAATTCCAGCTGCAGATAACACCAAATATTGCATTGGAATTTCCTATGGGACAGAAAGGCTCATGTTCAAGAGGCTCTAGGCAATATGCAGCACTACACAGTGCTTAATGAGGAACGGGCAAGCTTCCTGGAAACTGGTTTTCAGGGTAGAGTAGGTGTGCTCTGGGACTTTGATAGACAGTAGCTCATTATTATGATATTGGTTTTCAATGACAAAATAAGCTGGAGCATTGCCCCTGCTCCCCACCCCCAAATTTCCTGAAAAAGGATGGGGAATCTGTAGTGATTTACAGCCATTAATTGTGTCATTTTTAATTTAACAGGCTGAGAGAGAAGTGTGGATGCTTTAGGTGTCCTTCTGAGAAGTGCACAGCACAACTTTTCTAGTTGGATGAATAACAGCTCATCAAGCAGAGGGTGGTGCAGCAGCATATTCTGCTGTCTGCTCAGCCTTGGAAAAATGCATCTGCCTAAGATAAAGGGCCTGTGGCTGGGGTTTCAGGGCATGCAAATATCTTACTGCTGCCCAGATGAGCCTTTCATTTATCATGTGCCTGTGCATTTTTCACACATTCAAAGTACCTGATCATTTCTTAGCTTGAAGAGTTTTCTGCATATTAATCAAGGAAAACATTGTTTTTCTTATTTATCTCATTATTAACTTATAAAAAGTGACCGTTGGTGAATTGTTGTTTGTATTTTGGCACATACTTATTTAGGCTTCAGTAAAATCTACTCACACACAGGCATGCATCACCATTAAGCCTTGCTCAGGGGAAGGAGTTTATGGGGTCCCAGCTGTACAGGTCTTGATGCTAAGATGCAAGGTCTTGTTCTTGCAGAGCCACCTGCTAGTTTCCAAACCCAAAGGGCTACATTTGCTCATCAACGCAATAAAACATACTCTTGTTCTCGCTGGCGTGAGGGGTTTGGAGAGTCACGGTCCGGATGACATAATGGGTTGCAACACACAGAGTGCGATACTGTCTCCAGCTGCCCCATACTGAGCACAGTGAGCTCCTGCCTGCTGACTCCATGTGAGCCAGTTGCTGTTAGGAGTCCCTGGGGAGCCACAGCAGTTGCTCAACAGTGGGGATGCTGTTGGTGCAAATACATAAATCTTTCTGTTTTAACTGACAATGGTTTAGCTGTAAAAGGATTCAAACAGCGTGCCTCTAAAACACGGGAATCTACTGTCAGGTTTAGTCATGCTGCTTGTATGGCAGGCTCTAGCTCCACAGCTACCTCAGCATAAGAGCACACTGCCTGGAGCAGTGCTGCTTGGACAGACAGCTTTTATTCTTCCAACTGTCCTGGGACAAGAGCATGACCAGCTGGAAGTGGTCACTTCAATCCTTTTGCTTTTCTTCTCCATCGGCCCTCAGGGGCCTCTCAATGCTGCTCTGGTAGCACAAACTGCCACAGAAACATCAGAATGACTGAAAAATTCCCTGAACTTGGAGGAAACTGATGTCTGAATGCAGATTTCAGCCCACTGGGCAACCCTGCCCACATATATGTCTCTTCAATAGACTGATGCATTGGGCTGCTTTGCCTGGTCAAGGAAGCATATAACTGGTAAAATGGGATCCACAATTGGTTTTTAAAACACATTTAATAACACGCAATAATATGATGAAAAAGTAGCAGTCATACGAAATTTCCAAGTTGCCAGGACTTCCACTAGACTTCAATAATATTTGATGGGATGATAACCTCACAGTTGCCTTTTCAAAGTGTTGATTTAAAAAAAAGCAAAGGGCAAGAAGGCATAGCCATAAATTGGCAACAACACTTCAAACCTGTCTTAGAACAGCTTCTCCCTACCCCAGGCCAGGGCAAGTTGCCAGCAGGGAGGCAGCATGGGGGCTCTCTTCCTCCTGTCTGTGGCCCACTGATACAGCCAGCTGAAGTCCAACAGCTGTATTCCCACTTACCTACGAGCCCTGAAACAGAGGGAGCAGTGGCAAAGTATAAGCTTTGGCTCCTTGTGCTCCCTGCATATGCTGCCAAAGGAGCCTCAGAGGGAAAATAAGTGTCTCTCATGGAAAAGTCTCCAGTTGCAAATTATGCTGTGTGCAGGATACAGAAATCTGGGAAGCTTTGTGGCAGGCTGCCCCTCTGGGGCAGAGCCAGTCCCCAGGAGGACCAGCTCACAAAGTCCCATTGTGCCCTAGGTGGTATAGCAGGGATGTGGCCATGTTTTGGTTGGGATAGGTCACCTCTCCAGAGCTATTCACTTCAGCTGGTTTTAAAAGATTCTGGAGCAGAAAGATAAGGAAATATAGGGCATATGTAAATATTTGTGTGTAGCTAATGGGTACTATAAAATAGTTATTTTTTTCAGTGGATATTTGAAAATAAATCTTCAGTCTGTATAGCTTGCAAGCAAGCCCCCTTTATGTTAAAGGTTTGGGGTACTTTTTTTGTGTACACTGAGTTCTTCTAAGACAGGCTATTAAAAAGAAGAAAGATTAGTGACACAAACTGTTTTTTTAAAAAAAGAATTATAATAAAATAAATGGGAAAAAAATCAGAACGCAATTTCCTTAGGCCAAAAAAAATGGTGATGTGCATACAGTATGTATTGTGCTGTTATTGCTGTATCCATAAAGGAAAGTTGCTCTTCAAATCCATTAAAGCCGGGCCAATTTGCTTCATGAGTCTTTCCTTCCATGTGGGCCAGAGGGAGATGAGAACTCTGCTCAGCAGAGAGCAGTAACATGTCCACAGAGGCAGCAGTTTTTCTGGGGAAAGAACCAACTAATTTTTAAGAAAACACATTCTTGCAAATGTATGTGTAGGTCATCATAGCCAAAGTAAACTTAGAGTTACTTACCCCTTAGGGAGCTGATAAGTGTTATACATACTGATAAAGTATCTGAGCAGAAAATTCTGTAAGATGACTTCAAACACCCATGTAGAAATCCTCCATTTCAGAGGAGCAAGTATAAACCCTTAGCACTTCAGTCTTTATCATGTCCTGCAGTTCTTATTGGGACAGAGAGGCAGCTAGGAGAGGGGAGATGAAGGGAAATGAAGAATGAGGAGAGAGCCACCCAGAGATGAGCAGATTTGGAAGTGGGTGTTGCTTTAGGGTCTTACTTTCTGTTGTTTGTTGTCAGCCTCTTTCTTAAGGAACAGAGATACCCTGTATGAATTCTGGTGGAGAAACTGGCTTTATGAACCTCCATGAGGATTAGGTTTGTTTAACAGAGTGATGTTGAAATAATCAGAGGATTCTGCAATGATTTTCCAGGTGTGAAATACCACTAAAACTGATCTTATTTTGAGAATTCCACTGTTACAATTTTCCAGTGGGGCTGATGAGAAATGCTTGTGAAACTCCATGCTGCTCGAGAGAGCTTCTCTTTCTCAATCCCTTCATCAAAGCAACAAAAAAAAAGTCCTTGGACTGGATTTATTCTGTTTGGTTTTGCTCAGGCATCTCTGGTGGGCAGAACCTGACCTGAGTGTGAGAGTAGCCTTGGAGCTCCCTGAAGGACTGAGCATCCTAATGCTAGCCTGTAGCACACAGCTATGGATGGCAAAACCATTCTGAGATGCACGGTGAAACTGCTCTTCGTCCCTACTGTGAGGCTGCAATAATAGTTCAAAAGCATTTTAGTGCACCTCTCACTTGCAGGGAAAGCAAAACACAGGAGTGGATCTTTCAGAAGTCTTTCATCACTCGTTGGCATCTCAACTGCAGTGAGTGATGAAAAATGTCAGCTGTTCAGGGGTTCAATAGGAGTTCTTCAGTGGATGGTGAATTGTACCATGTCCTATCATAAACACATTCCACACAGCTGAGACTTTGAATTGAATATTTAAGTCACTACATAATCACTTTCAGGATGATATCAGAAAGTAGAATATACATCTGGTAATGTTATCCCTACACAATAAAACTCAGTGTGCAGTTAATGTACAAAGCCCAACAAAGAGGCATTCAGATAAATGACTCATCTAAAATTCACAGAATTCAGATACACAGTGTTTGGGGATATGCAGGGAATTTGTATTTACATTTGCTGAAATGTGTTGTCCTCTTTTTTACCTTGTGGTCACAACAATTCAGAAACAAGTGTGAAGCAGCAGGCAATTAGGTTTTGCCACTTAAAAAACTAAAACTCCTGTGTAAGTAATCATGGCTGGGAGGCTGGAAAGGATGGATGGAAGAGAAATGCTTATAGAGAAATAAATTTCTGTGCCTTAGAGGTGATACAGCCTGAGGCCCATGGAAATGGTTTGTGTCAAACAGAGAACATGCTTCTTGGATCCCACATCTACCTCACTTCTGTCTGTGCAATGGGACTGTAAATGTTCAACCTGAACATAGCAATCAGGGTGGTGTAGGGGCTTGTGAAAGAGTCTCACATTTTTTTCAGCATTGCCACATGAGAAGAAGAGGCTTGAATCTGGACAGTTTTGGCACAGGGTAGTGAAGCTGGGGGCGCAGCAGCAGAGGCGTAGATACAGAGGCAAGGTTTGCTCCTGCATCATCGTAACTGGGTAGACATGGGGCTGTCAGCCCTTCTGGTGAGCCCGGGGGGGACAAAGCTCTCTGGCAACCTAACCCATGAGGCATCCCTCACTGCAACCCGAGACAGTGACTGAAGTTACAATCTACAGAATTAGGTGTTGCATCTGCTTTCCTAGTCCATCTAGAGACCTACTGGACTGCCTAGAGCCTGACCAGTGTTTTGAGTCGCAAGAAGAAGAAAAAAATGAGAAAAAGTCACATCTGTTGATTAGTAACGGGCTGAACTCCTTTGATCCGCAATTGTTAAAGAATAGCAGTAAAATATAGACAAGTAACTGACTTCTAACATCTAAATGCTACAAACTAAAACTAAATACAAATTTTAAGGGACATCTTACACTTAATTTCTTTGTAAGTAACCTGCTATAACATTTCTTAAAGGCCTTGTATGTGACTGCATTTTATTTTAACTGTAATACTAATGCAAGATTTAATGGCTGGTTTACAAGAATTAATAAGTGCCTAAAATTATCCTAAAGTGTCAGAGTGAGCCTAGATGAAAAGAAATGGCTTGTCTCTAGCCATCTGTTACACACTGAGTTAAACAGATATACAAGTGCTTTTTCCTGGAAGCCATCTGCGCAAATATTGATTGAGTAATCTCATAAAATTCCAATTTAGTAATTTACCAGTTGACAAGGTGATAGTGCAAAGTGTATGTTGAGTTCTCTGGAATTTCTACTGCAGCTAAAACAACTGTGATATGCATTTCTTTTGCTACTAGTATTATTGCAAAAGAAGACATTGGCCTCAAGTCCAACATAACCTATTGAGAGAGTCTGTAAAATACTTTCCTATTAACATCAGAATAAAAAATAATGTGGTATTCCAGAAAATTGAATGGCACTTACATTCCATAATCTTCATCAGATTACCTTGCAGGGGGGTTGTTTTTCCTTTGTCTGATTTGAGGCTGTTTATATTAATTCCATCCAGTTTTATTTTAATTAGTTTAAAATTCTAGGGTTTCAAGATCATCATGGTATTTACGAGACTGAATTTCAGCAGCCGTCAGCAGTGGGTTTTTAATCCCTCAACTATTTAAGAGTTGCAATTGTTTTTCATTTTTCCTCCCTCCGGACACTGACTTTGCCATCATGACACATGCCCTCATCACCCCTGGATGGCAGGCAGCTGCCTGCAGCAAACCACTGCTGCCGGATTTTCAGCTGGGGCTGGAGCAGTGAATTGCTGCTGGGGAAGCAGACATGGGACATGCACCCACCTTGCAGCATGTCCCTCTGCCACCTCTCCCCGGTTCTGTGAGCCCTACAGAGTGGTGAGTTGGCAGCTCCTTTGCCCTGCCTCTTGCCATAGAAATGGATTTTTCCAGGGATAAAGTTGCTCAGGAAATTTTTTCAGCCCGCAGTACCAGGGGATTTAGAGAAAACTTAGATGAGCAGTGAAGATATTAGTTATAGGTGGCCCTGCCTGGAATGGGGAAAGGGCCTTCAGGTGCCCTTCGTAGCCCTCCTCCCAGCAGACTCATGGTGCTGTATGTAAGCCCACTGCACCTGGGTCTGGCACCCTTCTTGCACAGGAACATAAATGTCCGTCCTTCTGTCACTGTCATATAGTTGAATATATATTAAGTGAATGCCTATGCATGTATTTGTAGCATGTATTTCACAGTTTGGTTATAAGACAGTCTTCCAACTTAAAGCTCCTAAACCAACAGTTATTCACAAAAAAACCCTCTTAAAGTATGAAAACTATGAAATGAAAAGAAATCTTGCTTGCACGTGCTATGGCTCATAATCCATCGGCTGGAATAGCACTGAATTTTTAAGTTTTAAGATATAAGGTTTATTATGCTTCTGTCACACCATGACTTTGTTTAATAGGAAATAAAATCATGTGAGGAACGAAATGGGGAAAAAAACCCCAACAACTCAAAGGGTCAGTTCAAGTGAAGACTTTGGAAAACACTGTCATTTTATGAATTATTCCAGTGGTATGCTCATAGCCAAATCTTAGCTGACAGAAAGAAACCTGATCTGTTCTTTATACAAACACCAGAGGAAACTGGAATCTGACCTTGTCTCAGCCCTGTTTCACCATTTACCACCTTTGGGAATTTGGGATCAGCGCAATGCTATCTGTTGAACAATGCTCCTGTGTCAGCTCCCCAGCCTGGGCATCCAAGCAGTGCTTCTTTGGATTGGAGAGAATGGGCTGCTTATTTTGAGGAGCAATGAGCTGCTCTGAGGACAGATATCCTCACAAATTAAATTATCCACTAGCCTAGAAATAGGACCTCACAGTCCTCAAACAAAATTCAGCTCTGGAGCCATTCATTTCCCACATAGCTCTCCTTGATGCTGCAAGGCATTTTCTGGGCATGAATCTTGTACTTCAGTGGTTCAGCAGCAGAAATGGGAAGAAGAGCTCTGAGGAGGAACCCTGAACTCATAGGGTTCATGGGGAGCACATGAAGATGTAGCAGTGAAGGAATGAGGTATCAGGGTGAAGCTCAATGGGGATTTGAGGTTCATCTACCTGCAGGTCTGTCAGTGAGCCGTGTCAGAGCTGGATGGTTTTTCTAATTAATCACAATAGGAAGCAGAACTCTGGCTACTGGGAGAGAAACCTTCTGCATCGTGCTTATCCCAGTAGCCTCATACAGAGCCCAAATGCAGCTTTTCCAGACTTTCAGAGCCCTTCTACGAGCAGAGTTCCATTTCCACTTGTAATTACTATATTATACAGCTCTTCAGGAGAAATATTTTAATGTGTCAGTCTTGGTTCAGTGACACTCTACATTTATATCACTGACAACAACTGTATTTATATGCATTTAAATAGAAATTATAAGCATCTCAAGGTCTACAAGCCATGAGAAGGCAAAAGCTCATCTAAATTGCTTGATTGTGAAATCATAGAATTGTAGAGTCATTGAGGTCGGAAAAAAAGCCTTAAGATCATTGAGTCTAACCATTATGTTTCACATAACGCATTTTCAATAAAATATTTGTAAGTGAAAACACATGACTTTTGGTTTTTTGGGTTAACAGATGGAGTGAAATGTTCCATTAAGCTACTTTTGTATGCCTCTTTTCAGGAAATCTCTGTAAAGAACGACTTTTTCTTTAGTTGAAATTACAAGAGAAAACAACACAATTACTTGTATCATAATCTTAAAAATTAATAAATTACAAACCCAGCTCATTTCACAGCAATAATCTTCATATGTAATATGAGACGTGGTGCCATCTCACCTGAATGGTTAAATGCTAGCAATCACTTAGAACTGATCTCTCTGTTACAGAGCAAGGAGCTCAAGGTGAAAGGCTCCCAGGGGACAAAGGTGACTCCAGCAGCCCAAGCCCCCTGCATTTTCCAGCAGCCCAAGTTGAGCCTGACTTTACAAGAAATGGTCTTCCTGAAAAGCAGATGACAGTCAGACTCAAAACTTGTGACATTTCCCTCATGGCTTGTCCTATGCAGACTGTGGAAACTTCAAGTTTCTATGCACTCAGCAGCGCAGCTTTGGTCCCCAGCAGATGTTTGCAGCCCTCTAAGGACACAAAACAGTAAACCATGACAAACACTGCCCCGGAACAGGGATTTCCCCCAGGCTCATTCCTCACTACTCCCTCTCCCATGGGGAGAAAGCCTCTAAGGGAAAGAGCACTGACTTATGAAAACCATTTGGGCAGGGCCCAATAAGTCTTCATTGTATTAATGTTGTCAATGGTCCCTCTGTGTCACAACCTTCTTCATCGACCCATGTTTTTACTGAGCCCACAACAGTTGCCCTGCTTACAGTCCCTCTTCAGAAAAGCTCACCTGGAGCCCTGAGAGACAAATTTGTTGGTCTGTGGTGGAGCATGATACGCATCCCTTTAATCCAGTAATAATCTCTGACCTGTTTGTCAGTGAGTGACCCACCTCTGATCAGAAATTTTATATGCAAGAAACACTGCATTCACAAAGCAGTAGCTAAAAGCTAAAAGCAACGTGCTAATAACTACCATAGCTGCCTTTTAACAGGGCTCAAGACACCAGGGAACATGGACTAATTTGCTGTAATTGATTTAGTATGTTTAGTCTGAGCAAAATATTTTCAGTCCAATAGAAGTTGAGAAATCCCTTGACAGTTTTAATTGGGAGAGGGTTACGGCAGCGCCTGAGATTCTCTGGAGCCAGAGGGTACAGGTCTGTGCTGGCTTTCCCCAGGCAGGGCACAGCCCTCCTTGGGACCTGCCCCGGGGGCACCCCAGCTGGGAGGCTGACACCTGACCTGGATGCTCTTGAAAATACGGTGTTCACTGCCTTTCTTTTTTCCTTTTTTCTTTTTCCTTTTTTTACGCCTTTTTCCCTCTTTTCTTTCTTTCCTTTTTTCTTTTTATTTTGTTTTCTTCCCCCCCCCTCCCTTTTTCTTTTTTCTTTTTTTTCTTTCTTTTTCTTTTTCCTTTCTTATTTTTTCTTTTTTTCTTTTGTTGTCTTTATTTATACACAACCAGAATAAGAAATAAATATCTGAATTTCAGTGGCAACTTCTAAGCAAATGGGTCAGATCAGTTTAGGTCTTGAAAACCCTACACAAGATCCACCTGAGTCTCGGCATGACCCTCATACACCACTTCATGAGACACACACCAGTTTGCATGTGAGGTGCTCACTGCTTGTCATCTCCCTCTGAATGCAGCTGATAGCGGCTTCAAAATATCGTTGTCACCACTTCTGGGTAACCAGGAAGGTCTGGACCCCAGGGGTGGGGAATTTCCTGCTGCAGAGACAGATGACTTAAGACAGATACAAGATACCATAACCGCACCTAATTTATTTTGAAGTATGTACATTCCTGTACAAGGATATTAGATGGCAAAAGCAAGGAGAGCTTAATAGCTCACAGATGATGCGCATACACACACTTCGCAAACTCCAGCAGCCAGTTGTAGCCAAGTCCCCAAGCTTATGCCCCTGACTCTTTGCTTCCCTCAAACATTGCTGCAAGTGTGTAAAAGTGCTAAGTCCTACAGCCACTTCCCTCTCCCCTTTGGCCTTGTCAACTCTGTAATGTGAAATGAAACCCAACTAAAGTACAAGAAAAGTTGGTTGTTTTTTTTCTTTTGGTAATTCTGAGGGTCAGATATCTGTTGACAGTTGCTCAAGTTGAAAGTCTATATCAGTTAAATGAACTTACTGCTGGGTGGGATCAAAAATAACCCTTTATAATTTTCATATCTATTACTATGGCCAAGTCATATAAAGCCAGACTCTATTCTTTGTGTCTCAGAAATATAAAATTGCCAGCAATGACATTACGAGAGCTTGATCCCTGAGTTTTACCTCCACAGAATTTACAGAATCAGGGTGCTTTCAAAACTTTTCTACTGTCTAAAAAAATCTACTTGAAATATGATTTTACACATATTTACATTGGTTTGACATGGGTTTACCACCACTGAGCTTATTGATGCCCTTTAATGAATTTCAGCCTTGCTGGGAGAGATCAGCTCAGCCCATTAGGTCTGTAGGCACATATGTAAATATAACAGAAAAAAACCCAGACAGCAAAACATACCAGGGTTTTGGTGGTTTTTTCCATCCATAGTAGCAATCAGAAGTCTACAAGCAATCACTACCCTGTTCAAACACACAGCAGTGATGGCTAACTTGCTTACAGATGCCTGGTAATATCTCACAGAGAGCTACGGCTGCCTCCTCAGGTATGGGTCCCATGGACAGCCACCCAGCAGAGAGAAACCCAACCTACCCATCCTCCAGAAATCCCACCTGTTTTCCACAACTCCCAGAGGCATTACTTTGGCGAGAAAGAGCATACACAAACCTTGCCCCAACTCCACTCACAATTCCTGGGAGATCAGCACTGCTAACAGAGAAACAAACAAGCCTCCTTCCCTCCCAAATCCTGGCTCTAACAATCACTTTAATTACAATTTTGTTTAATATGCATCTATTATTTTAGGTCCACAAAGGTAATAACATGTCAAAACAAATCCTGTCTAAACCCTCAAATCTTAGTCCAACCTGACACCAGTCAGGTTGACAGGGGAGGGCATTAAAACAACTCCAACATTGAAAGCTATCCTGATATGCCAAAAACAAACAAACACACAAACAAAAAGTAAAATTTACAACCAAAAAAAAAAGTAAAATATTGTCTCCAGACTTCAGACAACAGTACTTAGTTTTTTTAAAAAAAACAGCTGTGTCATGTGAGGGCTGAAGTGGCAAAGCCACCTCGTCCTGTCCTCTGCATCAGAACAGGTTTATCTGCCTTTGCCAAGTGGGAAGGTCCATCTCCTGTCTGGGTCTGACTCTAAGCAGTAAATAGCATTAGGCAAGATGCTTTCTGAGCAAGCGGAAAATTTGCTGAGTGGGTCAAAGATTCCATGGCCATTTGTAAATTGGTGTAAAACTTTGTGCTCCAGATACATAGGAATTTAAAAACCATTTGGGGGCTCTTAGGCACTGATGAACACTCAACACATTAGGCAAACCATGTTAAACCCTTCAGCAATGCCTACAAAAGGCCCAGACCTTTCCCCTCCCACTTCAGCAGCCCTTTACATCTATGGCTTTGAGTTTTAAAATCTGTCTCCAGCCCTGGCATCCCTCACTGCCCACTGAACTCCAAAGGAAGAACTTTAGGGGGAATACAAATGTCAGACACAGGTATGCACTTTTGGTCCTGTTTTTCTTTTTCTTCATGTTCTTCCAGAGAGTACCTTGAGAAAGGCCACCTGGAGTATTTTCAGAGCAGACATTTCAAAACTTGGAAAAAAATTGGACTTTAAGTTCAGTGTTCAATAGTTAGAGATGGTAAAGGTCCGTGCAGCCATTTTTATTCTGTCTGAATATAACTACTTTTATGAGAAGAATATACATGGTTCACATGCTTTCAACATCTTAATAAGCTTCATCCATAATCTAAAAACAAATACAAATCTTTCAAGTGGGCTCTGAACTGGCAAAAATCAGAGAACAATATTCCCAATTTCTTCCTCATTTCAACCTAAAGGATATTTTGAAAGGATGAGATTCACTATCCTTAGTGAGCATAAAATTAAGCTATTAAAAAGACAACTGCTGCTCTTTACTTAAAAAAAAAAAAGGTAGAAAAAGCATGAAATATTTTTCTGTGCTATTTCTTGTGATTCAGTATTCAGTCTGGACACGAGCTGTGTTTGTCAATTAATAGAGAGATTATAGGTTAAGTTTCACATATCTGAACGCACAAGTCTAGGAAGGATGCTTCAGCAAGGCAGGGAGAAAGCAAGCGTGAGCTTGCAGGGAGAGGTTGTTTGGGTCAAAGTTAAAGCAGCTGTGACTGAAAGTTTGACCAAGAAAAAAGGGTATCATCACCAACCTTGAAGTGTAATATTAAGAATTGGACATCATAGTGCAGTTCACCTTCATAAAATTCCTCATTTTGTGAGCATGTGGCAGGCTGAGGAGAAATGTGGGGATTCTAACCATGGTTTCCTCTAATTTATTAAATGGCTTTGCTCGGGTGATGTCTAGAGCTGGATCATTTCTTATGTCCTCAAGAATGGATGGAACTTACTTGTTGCCACTAAAATAAACGGATGGGTTTGGTAGCTCATAAAGTCATACCTGGAGAGGAATGGTGAAGCAGCCTGACAAATCTTCCTAACAGCAAAATGTACATCAGCTCAAGGATTAGGGACACGGCTGTTCTGGATGATAAAAACTCTGACTTGCTCTTCTGTTTGACAGTGACATACAACCAAAATGTTTTCCTGAGACAGCAAAACCATAGAGGAAATTTTAGGCAGAATATTAGGAAAATGTCCTAATGGTCAGGTCTGCTAGTCTGTGGCACATCCACCCAAGGGAAATGATAGAAGGAAGCCTAACTGATTGAATAATTTAAAACCATATTGAAGTAAATGCTGGGAAATATGCTGTGAATGAAGAACTACCTTCCACTGGCAGATCTCTGACTTCTGTCATTCCTCAAAAAGCCACCATCAGTGTCATTTTGGGAGTGATATACTGCTGAAGCCAAGGTTTCAAAATGCCAGATCAGTCACACCTGAAAGCAACCAGAAGGCACTAGGACTGTGTTCGGTACATGTAGACTCATTCCACTGTGATTGTGGGAGTCGCTCTGGAGCTGATACCAGCCCCTACATGTGGGAACTTGGCAACACGGGAACACATGGGAACAGGCAGAGGCAGTGCCTGGCAGCCTCAACACGCACACACTAGTTACCTCCACCTCACCCAAGCAGGTACCACATATGTGGCACAACAGCAGGAAGCTCATAGACTCATGGTCAGAGTTGTTCAAGGATTGAGATGGCTTTTGTTTCTTTTGGATTGAGGGATTTTTGGCTGAGCTTTGATTTGGTTTTAGGCTTTTTAACTTTATCTGGAGCTGAAGGACTTGTACAACTGTTCGCCTAGTGCATTAGATGAGGACACCTTTCCCAGATTAGTAATGCTAGCTGGAGCTTCCAGACTGAAGAACCCTTCATTGAAAATACCCTGTTATGGCTGTCCTGAACCTTGGAGGGTCCCATGTTGCCAGAGGGAGGAAGCTTCCTGGTTAGCAAAGAGATGAGCTCCCCAGAAACACCAGGAAGGACCAAAGACCTCAAAGGTACTGTGCCTCCTCATGGCAAGTTTGAGGCTGGGTGGAGATGCTCAGACTGGGAAAACTATGGGTACTGCCCTGGCTGTTCTACACCAACCTGATAGAGCAGGCAATGGTTAATACTCAGGAAAGCAGTAGAGAAAGGGAAAAAACATCGAGCAGGTCCAGAAACCCTACTGTTCATTAAAAGAAGCCATATTAAAAACTATGACACCCCATCATATTATTGTTTTTACAGGCAACATCTATAGCTCATGCAACTTGGTCCTGTCTGCTCCCCTGTGGAATAAAAATAGGGAATGAGAAAGACAGACACATTATAATCTAAAGGTTTCAAGACCGACAGTTGGTTTGGGGATCTGCTAGTTTCCAGTCTGCTAGTTAGTTCTCTGCGCCATCTCTGTGACCCATCACTGTCACCCTCAATAACAGCACCTTCAGCCTACAAAAAGCGCCTTGGGGTTTTCACTGGCGAAAATGAAGGAAGCACAAAAATATTTTCAATCAGTGCTGGAACAAACTTCACATTGCACAGCTGCAGTGTAAGTGCTGTCCCACAGGGACCCTCTAGAATTTGATTAAGGTATACGGAAACTTGACTCATATTTTATGAACATTAATTTTCATGATACATTTTTAAAGAGACAGCATATATTTCCATCCTTTGGAAGAAATTAGGGCTGTTATTTTGAGAGGAATAATATGTTTCTAACATGCAGCAGTTCTTGACGGCAGCTGAAGCAGCAGCATGGGAGCTGTGGCATTAGCTGCTGTGGGGGACTATGGTGGCAGAAGTACCATGAACCATGGTAGAAATCACAATGATTTCATTTTTAACTTTTAAAAAGAAGAACTTTAAAAAGGGAAGATGTGGTTTCCAAAGCTGCCATGGGATGTGTATCCCAGGGTTGTCAGAGCAGAGTGGAGTGCTCACCAGGTAGGGAGGGAAGCAGGGGTACATCCTGAACCCACTGGTAAAAGCCCAACCAAAAAGCTGTGATGTGCTCTGGGACAGAAAAAAGCATTGAATAGGGATGTGGTCCCACTATCTGCCCACAAAAGAGCCTTTGTGCTGACATCTTATCAGCATGGGGGTAAATAAATTAATGAATGGGCAAACACATTAAATGGGCTAATTAATAACAAAGCTCGGTAATGCTCAGCAGAGCACATGCTCTTTAGGGCTATTCTGTGGGCTGTGAGAACGGCCAGCACATGCTGCACTGGCCCCAGAAAGTGGGGAGCATGCAACAACTGCTAAGCTATAGACCTTAACTTTTCTGCAGGCTATAAAACTCACAAGAGTTTTCTGGCAATGGAAGTAGGCTCTGCCCTGCCTTGTACCTGAGCCCCCAGGGAAGAGAGGGAAGCTGTTGGAGATTCACATCTCTGGTGACACCAGAATGAAATCTGTTGTTTGCAGAAAGATGGTTATTCTGTGGAAGAGATACTTTACTAAAACCTCATTATCGCATAGGAACTCTCTCCATATATTTTTATCTAAATAATTTCAAAGTATATGATTTGTGTAATGGATTTTGTTTCAATTAGTTTTCACCAGTGAGATGAGGATAAAGATTTTCTTTTATATTACACAGCTGGTTTTACTTCTTCTTAGCATCCGATACTTTTATTATTTCTATACAAATTCCTTTACTGCAGGAGATTTATTACTTATAGTAATCTTGCGTGCTGTGAATTTCTTATAGCTCATTCATTTGGTCTTTCATGTGACTACTCTGGACTGGAGATAGAATGAAAATGAGGAGATCTAAATCTGGTAAATATTATGGGGTGGTTCATCAGGAGTCGTGCCTGCTGTCTCTTTCACGGTATCCAAGTTTTTATGCACATTGCTCTAAGAATTAACTAACTAGCTAATTCAAACAGAGCAGCAGAACCGAGTTATTTAATGCATCAAAATCCCTCAGAGATGTTGAAAATTATGAGGTTTCAAAGACAAATACTGTTTTTATTACATAGCCAGACAGGGACCCTTAAACCCACTGGTCTTAATGCAAATAATAAATAACAATGAAAACTGCAGAAGCAGTTTCAGAAAAAGGATTGATACTGAAGACAAAATTGCATGTGTCTAGCTGAGAAATTGCTTGAAGTACAGCAAAATTTTGTTAGGTGATAGAACCAATAGCAGATGTGACATGATTTCCTCAGTCATTTGGGTCCAAAACAGAGAAGACTGGAGGAAGAGAATTATGTACATTCAGATAATTTTCTTTTGACAATTTCAGACAAAAAATCTTTTTAGGCTTTTGTTTTGAAACAGCATTGCTTTTAGAAGGGTAATTGCTTTAAACTGAAATAGGGTGGGTTTAGATTAGACATTAGGAAAAAATTCTTTACTGTGAG
The DNA here is from genome assembly GCF_001604755.1 of Lepidothrix coronata. NCBI lineage: Eukaryota > Metazoa > Chordata > Aves > Passeriformes > Pipridae > Lepidothrix > Lepidothrix coronata. Next base: position 4,375,292 of record NW_016690193.1, read on the forward strand.
GGTGGTGAGGCACTGGAACAGGTTGCCCAGAGAAGTTGTGGATGCCCCATCCCTGGAACATGGACAGGGTGGATGGGGCTTTCAGAAACCATGTCAAGTGGAAAGTGTCCCTGGCCATGGCAGGGGAGTTGGAACTAAGTGATTTTTAAGGCCCATTCCAACACAAACCATTCTGTGAATCTTGATATTTGCCATGTTTCATGCAGCCCAAAACACACGTATATGGACTGTGATGTCCTATCATATCCCTATGCCAAGGATATGTCAGTGTCGTTTACTGACACGAGTCATACAAGTTCAAGTTGCATAAACCAATGCTCCTTTGTATTGCATTAAGTTACTGCTCCTCCATCCAGAGGGATATCCCCTCAAGATTTTATTGCCTGCCTTACGAGTCTATTTGGTATGTATCAAAACAGCATTTGTAAATGAAGTGTGTGAGAGGCTAGGGGTGAAATGTAAAGTAAAGTAAGCATTGCACAGCTACAGCAGCAGGGCAGCACCATTTAAAACACGCTCTGGAGATTAAGGAGTGTAAGCAATTTCTAGGCATCACCAGCATTGATCTCTTTATAAATAAGCAAGAGCAGTGAGACAGACAGCTAGAGAGAGGCAGGCATGACATAGGAATCTCTTTTCATTTCAGTCCCAGCCTTGACTATGAAGGAGATGGATTTAAGAGTGGGAAAGAGAAAGGCTGAGAATGGCAAACTAATGCTCTCTTGATGAAAGATGGAGCCCACAAAACCTCTATACCATCCCCAGTGCTCATTTCACATGTAATGACAAGGAAGGAAAACTCAACCCACTTCATCCTTGGAAGGCTCCAGACTTATTGCTGTATATAACCAGACTGCGGATCAAGGAAGAAACCTGTCTCTGAGACTACAGTGGTCAGGAGAACAAGATCTGACATCTTATAGAATCATAGAATTGTTAAGGTTGGAAAAGATCTCTAAGAATACCATGATCTTGATCTGATCCCAGCCCTACATATGGGGCATGGGGTCACTGAGTATCATAAGGTATACAACTCCATTTCCACTTTGGGCTACTGTGGGACCAGTATCAGATCTTTCTTAAATCCTCCACGTATGTATGGTACAGGGGGGATGCAAAGTATGGAGCTGACATTGCACCTCAAAAGCCAAGGGCTGAAACAGGCTGAGTGAAACCAATTTTTCCTCATCTTACACTGGTTTTAAGTGAACAGATTAAACACTATCAAGGCAGTCCAGAGAAAGTAAATAGTATAAAGCAATATCAAATTCAAGCAACATCAGAGAGAAAAATGTAGAAATTGTTTCTGGGTATCGTCTTTGCCTGCTGAAAAGATTTGTTAACTATGCTGGATCACTGTATAGACATACTGGATGTGACTTTGGTTTTCAATGCTTTTTTAAAAAAAAAAGAGTAGGTAATTACTGACATATCTTACCATGATTTAAACAAAACCCAAAACACAGCACTGCTCATTTTTTTTAGTGAGAAATGGAGTCAAGCTTGCAGTTTCTTTTTGTTTCCTGTACTTACACCTTTAAAAATTGAGTACTTTGACTTTAAGACAGCCAGCGGAGACTACTGGGTCAATGCATAGATGGATTTGCCTAAAGAGTTACTGCACTCTTGCCACAAGGTATGTTGGACATGAAACACGGGAAGTAAGATGACTTTGTTAACTTATGGCATATGTCTCATTATTGTACAACTCCCCTGCTTGTAGGGCACATTTTTAATCTCTACTTCTATCAGCTGTTACAACTTAAAGGTGAGGGAAGAAATACTTGGGACTTCCTGAGGTCTCCTTTGAGTTAGAAAAATAAATCAGAGTATGTTCACATTTTTAAGAATTAATTTTGTTCCTTGTCTGTCCTCAGTATTTTTGTCTATCCTTAGTGTTTTGTCCATCACATTTATCATACTCCATATAGGTCTGATTCTGTTCTACAGATCGGTAATTAACCACTGCCTGCATACATTTGATAGCTGGTACCCAAAATTCAGCCTGTCCCCACCAACTGACTCCATCCTCCAAATCATGTGCTGTAAAGAACTCCACACTCCAAACCAGAGGGCAGAGGAAGCAAGGTGCTCCTCCAAACAAGATGATAACTTTTAGTAACAACCTTCACAAACCAAAGAACAAGGCAGCATGGGCTGGAGCACCATCTGCTGGCATCCTCTCTGCTGACTGCTTTTACTTTTGGTTGCTCCCACACACTCATGGGCACCACAGCTTATTGCCCTCAGGGGACACAGTGGCCAGGGATACTTGCCCCCACTTTCCTGCAGGGTGCAGGAAGGGGCAAGAGTGTGGGCTTCCTCCTAACCAAGAGTGGCAGGAGTCCAGGGGGCTGGGACAGCAGGGGTCCAGCCTTGCTGGCCACACTCCCCAGCCATGCACCCGCTGGGACAGCCCAGGTCGCACGGCTGGGAGCAGGCACGCACCTGAGGGAATTCTCAGCCAGCAGCCCCATGGGGCTGCATGTCCCCCATGCTCTCAATTTTCCATGACCCGAGCACAGGGGAATCTCACAGCCACTGCTGGAGAGGCGAACATCTTGGCAAACACAGCCACATATTACAGAGTGATCAACTCTCAAACATGAAATTTTTTGCTTTCTGGGTACCACTGACCTTGCTTGAGGCCTTCCCTGAGCAAAGTGGAATAGATTTTTGCAAGGGTGATTGGCTGCCAGGAGAATTAAGTATGGTTTTGGTAATTTTTTCCAGTACATCACCATAAGTATTCTCCCTGTAAAACATCCTTTCACTGTCTGGTTTTGTAACTGTCAGAGGACATTCACATATTTTCCCTTTCCCCGCATTTGCTGCTGGAAGCTCAGTTCACATATAGATTCCTTGCCACAGGCAAGAGGACAGAAGGGCCCAGGCAGCTGTGGAGGAATCCTGGCTCATGTGGAACTCTCCACAACTTGGAGCATGCACAAGTGCCAAAAGCAACTTTTTGCATGGCCACACTTTCTATTTAATAGTCACTGGATAAAATACACAAATATTAGAGAAAGTGTAAAGGAGAGACCAGCAAGAATGATCTCAAAAAAGTGTCTTCTGAAGAAAGGCCAAACACACTGAGGTTGCTCAGGGTGCACTTGAGATGCAAAGACTGAGAAAGGGGAAAGTAACTATCCTGTCATGCTGCAAGGAGAAACAAAACATCGTTCTCTGGGTCCCTGGGAATAGGACAAGGTGTAGAGAGCTCAGCTTGCCATGAAAAAGGTTCAGATTGGACGTTTTGAAGACCTTCCAATAGAACAGATATTACAACACTACGTTAAGTTGCATGTGGGGTCTCTGTGGCCAGGACCAAGTCAGGCTTTTCTCAAGAATGAGGGAGGTATAAGTGACCTCGTCCCAGTATACAGGGGTGGATCTTGAAATCCTCCTCCAGCTGTATAAGCATTAGTCTCCTGGGAGCAAATCCATGCATTCCTGGTGCAGCCTACCCAGAAGGAAACACGTTTGTCCTTTTAGAGGCATAGCCTGGGTTTTTGGAGAATAGATGGGAAGCTTTGGATCAAGATACGGAGCAGATGAAAGTGGATGTCCAGAATTACAGGTTTAAATTTAGGCAGAAATTATGATCAAATTCTACTGTAGCATCTTAAATATTTTTTCTCCCACTTTGGAGCTGAAGTTTGGTCCTCCCTACTGCAGTCTCATGAATAATGTTAACGAAAATCAAGCCAATGTCTAAGCATGCTCAACGTCCTAACATTTTAGGGCCCAGTTGTATTATTTTGCATTATTCCCCTACACATTCTCAACCTTATAAGCAAAATATGGTTTGAAAAATTCAGGGACCATTTTAGACTCCAGTAGGCAGACAGAAAATGTGCCATGTTAGAAGGGACAATAAGGACCCTTGTCTGTGTAAAATTGAGAATTCCCATGGCCAATGACTAGATTGGGAGAAGGGGAAAGCAAGGAAATTTTTAAAGAAAGATTAAACACTAAGTTTCAAATGTTTCCAAACCTCTGTCACTAGCATCAGTGCACTTAATAGAAATCATGCTAATATGCAAATGTTTTCAATTCAGCTGTTATCTTTTCATATTTTATTTGTTTATTTAGTCATGGTGCTAACAGTAAAACTATATTTTCAGCACAGTGCCTTCGGGGATATTAAAGAAAGTTCCTTTATTATTTCAGGCGGCTCCTGAGAATAGCCTACATATTTTATATAGATGTAGCAGATCAGTAAAAGCATTTCCTCACAAGACATACAAATCCAACATTTTGCATTTTGCAGCCATGCAAAGGGATAACAGAAAAAAAATTATGACAGACACAGAACAGCAAGATAGGAAAAATCCTACAGTCAAGCAACACAAAGGGCCAAATACTCAAGTCTCTTTAAATCAAGTCTTTCTAACTTCCCTTCTAGATCCCAGTATGTAACTGACACCAACTTACACTCTCACCTGTTTGGGTATAAGTCTGGAAGAGAAATGCATACTTCATCTTTGGACTTCACTCTGCAAGCAGAACCACATGTATGCCTCAAAAGCCTCAAATGTGTCCCTGGCTGAGGATTAAATTTTAATCTGCATTTTAAAGCACATGTGGTGGTGATTGAAAAGAATCGGGGAAGAAACATTGCTGTAACCACAAGTTTTTTTAAAATGTTGACTATTTGAAATGGCCCTGAATGCTGTAGAGCTACATTAACCCAGCTGGTGAGATAGATTAATATGTTGCATGTGGCTGATGTGCTCATACACTTCAGATAATTCATTATACAATGCTACTGATATTTAAGAAAAAGAAATGGTAGGAAGTTTCTCCAAAGTAAAAAAATTTCTCCAAAGTTCTCTATTAAGTATGTACATGTACAGATGTATACAAGCAAAATGTGGATGAACTCAGAGATTGTCAAGGTGGCAGCATGAGAAAGCTTCTTTGTTATGACACTGCACAATTTAGGGACATGTTTTTCTGAATAAGGAAAGTCTCTAGTCATGAATAATTTCTTAAAAGCATACCAGGCTGCTAGTTACACATTATAGTACTGTCAAAGTAGATGAAGTTTTGTAAAACAATCACCTTGTTTCAGCTATATCTGCCAATACAGAGGGTGCACAGCCGAGCCCTGAGTCTAAAAAGCACTGAGTGTAAAATTTGTTACATAAGCCTATGCCTTGAGATAGGGCTAATCTCCTATTTATCTGGACTGCATCAACACTGCAATGAAAACAAACCAAAGTTTTAAGAGGCCACAAATGCCACATTCTCTCTGCTGTGTTGATGAAACTTTGAATTACAAAATGAGTGAAGCTAGTTAAACTCCATAACACTGTCGATTGTGTTGGCCTAACACAATTACAGTTGTTGCAGAAACATACATTTCTGCTAGCTCTTTCCCTTTTCTCTTAGGCATACTGCTCCATAAACATAGAATCATAGAATTTTTAAGCAATTTGCATCACTGCTTTTGTGATGCCATTGTTAATAGCCAAGATCAATAAACTGTATAAGTGTGTCAGTATGCTTTGCTGGCTCACATAGGTATGCAATAAATCCTGTTTCTGCTGTAGCCTTGTGAACTGGAGAAACTGAGTGTTTTGGAATAAATCCATATATGCTCACTGGAGAAGTGGGGAGTTTATCTCTGAGAGCACACTTTCAAATTTGCTAGCTGTTGAATGAGATTAGTACCAGAAATGGATCACATTCATTTTTGGTGCAATTATGTCATCCTCAAAAGTGGGTTGAGTTCTACATGTGTCAAATTCCAAATCATACACTTCAACCTGTAAATCTTCTCTGTGATTTTGTAATAGCAGTGTCTCTCAGTGAACTCAGATTCAAGTATGCTAATATTGTGAGTTTCAAATTCATAATTCATGAAAATAAAGTACTGCAGGAGTTTGAAATAAATTTGTGTGAATAAAAATATTCCCTAACAGGAGGTTCACGGATTTTAAGGAAGTTACAATGAGCACACTTCTGGCCAATTCTTTTGTACTAAGTCACTAGATGCTAAGGAAAGTAAATCATTTACTTGTACATGAGTTCTCATAGGAATGTCTGTTATACTGTCTTTCTCTGCTGCACAGTTGAGCAAAGAGGGACACCATGCATTATGCTGTAATACATGTTAGCAAGGCAAGACATTGGCTGTACTAGGCACAGGGAAAGCAAAGCCACTATTAATTTTGACTCAGCTAAATACATTTTGGTGTTTCTCAGACAAGATAGCACAACAAATTCTGAGAAAGGCAGAAAATTGTGCCTAGAATCTAATCCAACAATAGTGGCCAAATTTCTACAGGGATAACTGTCCAGGCTCCCACAGGCTACATCTACGGTAGTAAATCAAGCAGTGTCAGGGAACATATTGCTGTAACAGTCCCTATCTGCTGTCTCAAACAGTTTCTGGACATGGGGCAGAGAGATTGCTATCTCCACATTGCTCTTGGTGGGCCCCTATTTACCAAAAAGCATCTTTTAAAAGACATGCGCTTCTTGCTCTAACTGCTCCCGTAATGACTCTCTCTGTCTTTGAAGTAAAGAGGTTGAAGGAAAAGATGAAAAAGAGCCTGGTATCTGGAGAAAAGGATCTTTTTAGGCGTTCCTGCCATGTTCACTGCAGTCTCATGTCACAGATACTCTTGGAGAAGCAAAACTCTCTGAAATAGAGGTCAGAGACCTGGCTTTTGTCAGTGCACCCAGCACTCCTATCTGCTTGCCCCACTGTACCTGTCAGCCTCCTTCAACAGGTTTTGCAGGTGCTGAGGAATCAGAGCTGCATGTTTCAATGCAAAAGGAGCATTATGTGCTGAGGCTGTGTCTGTTTCCCCTGAAGCACCTGCATGAGGTGCTGAGAGTTGACAGAAGCTCTGCAGTGGTAAGTGGACAGTGGCTATTGCCACTGCCCTGTGTTTCTGGGATGAGTTGACAAGCCGTATAACACCCCAGGATTGAATTCCTCTCAGAGCTCCCAGGCAGGGGTAGTGTTGGCATCACCCCGTGCTAGGGAGCTGGAGGACACCAAAGGGAGGCACAGCTCCTGCTATCAGTGCAACAGGATGAAACCACCTCCAACTGCTACATCTGATTCCCTACTTGCTCACACACACATTGAACCACAAGTCACTCCAAGAATTAAAAAGACAGCATCATAAACAGAGTCAGGGAACCAAAGGGGTTCCAAATAAGACCAAATAGGATGGAGATCTAAAAGCCTTAGTCGTATGAGTAGCTCACAAAAGTTTTTTTCCACTCTAGTGCTCGCTTGTCAAAATCATCATCTACTGTTTTGCTCCACTAAATACAGAATCACAGAACATGATGAGTTGAAAGGGACCCACAAGGATCACAGAGTCCAACTCTTACCCTTCTACAGGACTACCCCAAGAATCACACCATGTGCCTGAGAATATCATTCAAACACTTCTTGAACTCTGTCAGGCTTGGTGCTGTGACCACTTCCCTGGGGAGCCTGTTCCAGTGCCCAACCACCCTCTGAGTGAAGAACCTCTTTTCTGATATCCAACATAAACCTCCCCTGACACAATTTCATGCCATTCCCTTGGGTCCTGTCACTTATCACCACAGAGAAGAGATCATTTCCTTCCTCTGCTCTTCCCCTTACAAGGAGGTTGTAGACTGCAATGAGGTCTCCCCTCAGTCTCCTCTTCTCCAGTCTGAACAGACCAAGTGCCCTCAGCCTCTCCTCACATGGCTTCCCCTCAAGGCCTTTCACCATCTTCATCACCCTCCTTTGGATGCTCTCTAACAGCTTAATATCTTCCTTATATTGCAGTGATCAAAAGTGCACACAGACCTCAAGGTGAAGCTGCACCAGTGCAGAGCAGAGCAGGACAGTCCCCTCCCTTGACCAGCTGGTGATGCTTTGCCTGATGCCCCCCAGGACACAGTTGGCCCTCCTGGCTGCCAGGGCACAGGTGACTCAGATTCAACTTGCCATCGACCAGGACCCCCAAGTCCCTTTCCATGGCACTGCTTTCCAGCATCTCATTCCCCAGTCTGTTTGTACATCCAGGGTTGCCCCATTCCAGGTGTAGAATCCAGCACTTCCCCTTGTTGAACTTCATATGGTTGGTGATTGCCCAGCCCTCTAATTTGTCGAGGTCTCTTTGCAGGGCCTCCCTGCCTTCCAGGGGGTCAACAGCTCCTCCCAGTTTTGTCCTGCACCCAAGTCATTTATGAAGATGTTGAAGAGCACAGGGCCTGAGATGGAGCCCTGTGGAACCCCACTAGTGACAGGTCACCAGTCTGATGTTCTCCCATTCACTATTACCCTCTGTGCTCGACCTGTGAGCCAACTGCTCACCCACCATGGGATGTGTTTATCCAGCTGTGCTGGACATTTTGTCCAGAAGTATCCTGTGAGAGACAGTGTTAAAAGTTTTACTGAAATCCCAAAAGTTTACATCAACTGGTTTCCCTTGATCAGCTAGGTGGGTTACCTTGTCATAGAAGGAAATCAGGTTCAACAAGCAGGACTTTCCTCTCATGAAGTCGTGCTGGCTGTGACTGATGACAGCATTGTCTTTCAGGTGTTTTTCAATACTTCCAGGGTCCTCCTTCTTGCCCTTCTTGAAAACTGGGACAATGTTTGCGAATTTCCAGTCAGCTTGGACCTCTCTGGATTCCCAAGACTGCTAGAAAATCATCAAGACAGGTTTTGCTATGACATCAGCCAGCTCATTGAGTATTCTAGGATGAATCCCATCAGGCCCCATAGATTTGTAGGGATCCAGCTGGAGCAGCAAATCCCACACAGTTTCAGGGTTGACTGGGAGTTGATCATACATAGGTTGTGAGTGGCTTTGTTTTCCCTTAAAACAAATCTGCACAAACTGAAGGCATCTCAGGCACCTGTTGAAGTACAACCAACCATTTAAATTGCATGAGGAGGCCTTAGCTACCTCCACTCCCCCAGCTGAGCTACACTATTCAGTTCTGAAACCTTTCCAACCACAGAAACACCAAACACAGCTGAAAGGTCCCACTGCTCTGAAAAACAACTAAAACCACTACCCAGTTCCTGTCCACACAGATTTGTCATGCTGGCCTCCGCTGGTTTCTCTTCATGTTTACTCACAACTGTAAAGACAATCTGTTTATGGGGTAAAAACTTAACGAATGGACTGGATGTACTTAATGATGTCGCTATCGTTCATTTGCTCTGCACACTCTCTGTCAGACAGACATGGCTTTCAGTAAAGCCCATTGGGTTACTGGGTTTTTTACAGCCCAGGAACAAGTCAGTGTGCTAAGCAAAATATTAAAATACTAGATCCCAGTCACACAACTAAATACACAACTAGTGACATTCATTGAAGGAAGCCAAGCTTAGCTCATCCTACACCAACCCCAGGACTCACAAAACGATTGTCCTCTGATTGCCCGCAATCCCTTTTCAACCCCCTGTTGCAGGGCTACATCTGGATCTCCTCTACCTTTGAAGGATGCTGCCTGTGGGAATGGTCCATGGGCAGTGCTAGAGGGACCTTCTGTGAGTCCCAGATAGAGGCCGTCAGAAATCACCTGGACTTGTCCTTGGGGCATGCTCAGCCTGATCATCACAGCTGTGCAGTCAGTCTCTGTCAAACTTCAGGGTGCGATCCCCAGCGTGAAGCTGCCGTGAAGTAAAGCCAGTCACATTACGTAAAGTCCAGTAAAATCACATGGGAATCAAATGTTAGGTTTTTTTATTTACCTTTAAAAGCAATTAAAAGTTAAGCTTCCTAGTGTCCTTTCTTTCGGTCAGACCTAAGAGGACCTTTCCTAAAGGCAGATTGATTTTTTTTTCCCTAGGAATTACATATTTAGAAAAATATGTACATCCATATATATACATATATTTCATGTTTGATTGATAGATTGACAGCTATAAATAGTTGCATTTAATTAAGGCAGTACTCACAATATCCTGGCTCTTCACATCCACACCCATTTCACACTGATTATGTTCTGGATGTATTCACAAAACTCGGCTGGGATTCTGTATGTCATGGTGCTCATTTTCTCTGGTCTCACTGACAGCACTTACACATAGAGGTTCACCAGGACCTTTTGTTTTGGGAACATAAGTAATTTTTTTCAAGGTCCATATTTTTGTGTTGTGTGAAATTTTTAACTGTCTTCAGATCTAAAATATCATTTGAATGTGCAGTTTATTTCTACTAACTCCCAGTTTGCTACAGATGAAGGTCCCTGAAACCCCTGTTAGATCACGGCCTACCTGCGGTTCTGTTTTTGCAATGGTACTACACAGAAAAGAAGTATGTACACACTGCAGCTGGCAGCTAAATGATGTAGTATTTTAGTGGTGAATCTTGGGGCCAGCCCATCATCATGTAAATCCACACTCTTTTATTGGTGTGGTTTTGTAGGAACCCGGTACCATTAATGTCTCCCCAAATCCAACAAAACAGCTCATCAGTGGGGAACCCACCAGCCCTGCTTTGCAAGTGAAAGGCTCATCATGAAGTCTTTCAATATCAGCAGGCTATTTAAAAATTGAATTTGTGGCAGTCTGCAAGAGACTTCTGTAATTTCAATTAGGCTTTATTTGGAATGGGCTATCTAAGAAAAGAACAGTTTTGGAAAATAAAGGCTTTATCTACTTATTAGCAAGTCAATAAAAGCCATGAAGTCTCCAAACTTCTGCTTTGGCTTTGTGTGCCTTAACAGACCAAACAACCTAGCTTCATTTGAAACTGGTTTCAAATTACTTGCAGATGGCTGGATGTAGATGAAAGACTGCATAAAGGTGTTCCTTATTCTATTCTCTACTCCCTAGACTATTGGGCTATGTGCTGACACTTGGATGCTTGTTTTACAGTATCATTTGACATGTGGGATTTATGTGTCAAAATTTCATTTAAAGCCAAGAAAATGTCAACTAGCACGTACAGAGAAGCAGCAAAAGACTGTGCTTTTCAAGACAGAAGTCAGTGAGTTGGACACTGCCAAGTCTTAACCTTGTACCAAGCACACACAGACAAAAATTTGACCCAACTGCCAGCAAACTAAGATTCCTTTGGTGTGTTCTGCTGAGATTCCATTACTGCCTTTATCATTAAGAAAATAATGTAATAAAATGAGACCTTTTCCCTGAATGCATTAATAAAGATAACTTGTTGGTCAAGCTCCAAAACCACTGGAGCCACATTTAATTTACTGCCTTTATGGATTTAGGATTTGGTTTGCTGCTATGTTCAGTCCACTGCAACAATATAATGGGAAATTGTAATGGCGTGTTTAAAAGAAAGGGTTTATAATCTATCACTGAAGCTTTAAAATGTCTTGTGCAGACATCCATAATTAAATGCTACCAAAAAAGGGCTTTTCACATGGTTTCACCACAGCTTACCAAAGGGGAAGCAGGGAGGAAGAGCCAAATAATCATTTTGTGTTAGTCACCTTAAACCAGTTTAGTGAAAAGAACTACTACAATAACTTTTAAGGGCTTTGCAACCCCATTTTGCAACTTCTTATGTCAAGAATGTCTGTGTATTACTTCATAAAATATTGGATGGCATACCACTTGATTCCCAATCGATAAAAATAATAATGAGTTATGTAAAGATCCTTCTGATATCTTACGAGCAGATAGAACAGTGCCTTGTTCAGAAAGGCACTGGTATTTTGTTTGTGCCTAATTTAGGTGGTGGAGACTTTGCTGTTGCCAACACATGAAGCACTGAGAAAACCAGAGCACTTGTGAGGTGCAGTACCATGGACGGTGTCACACGGCAGAGATAAAGGTGGCATGAAAGACCTGTATCCTGTCAAACTCCACATAAGAAGAGCCCTGCTTGCTAAGAACGTGATTCTACAGCCTCCCACATGGAGCAGGAACTGCTCCAACAGCTGCATTCTCTTGGGCTTGCTGCTACCTTGTGATACATGAAAAATGGGAAATTAAGTATTGGCTTGTTTGAAATGTCCCTTACATGTAAATGAGATCATTTTTCAGAGCGAGGTTTTAAGGTGAAATGCCAGCCTGAATGATTAGACATAAATTGTCATGGCTTCGGCTCACCTGCAAAAAAAATGCTCAAGCTACCCTCCAAGTGCCATATGTTCCTCCCTTCCTCCTCCCAGGACAGCAGGAGCCTCCTCCTTCTCTTGCTCAGGTTTTAGGAGATGACAGCAGGAGTTCTCTCTCCGCATGGCTGAGCAGTCTCTCATGACACCATGATGTGATCCAGTGCCTGGGTGAGAACAAATAAAAGCCCCTGACAGAGTGAACACTAAACCCATCCAGTTCATTTGGATTTATTTTAAGATTGTGGGATATGGTAAAGAATGTCTGACAAATCCTTTCAAATTGTCCTAGGAAATGTGCCTGACTCTTTGCTTTCAGGCAAGGTAGGAAGGAATCCGCCATTTTAAATTTACCATCAGGACTGATTAAATGCTTTGTTGAATAAGACATTCTTCAACCCAGGTGACAAAGAAAAGCCTTATTTAGAAAATGCAGCTTGTCCAGAGACTTACTCTAGCTGCAGAATTAAACAAACATTTTTTATTTGTGTTCGAGATTTTTCATTTCTGCAGCTTTTGCCAGAAGACTGAAGATGTCCGTGATGTGTAATTTACTGCTCAGTGATTTTAAAGATGAATATTTGGATTCTCACTGATATTTGGTTTTTATTGTTCATTTTTTTACCAGGAAGGTTGTCAGATGCAGCTTTATATAAACTCAATCTATTTGCTTGTTCTGAAACAGTATGTCTTGTTTCAGGAAGAGTTTGGAAACTAATGCTCTGGTGTTTTGTTTGCTTTGCTTTTTTTCCTCTCCACAGCTCATGCTTATACTTTTTATTAATTCCTTGCTGAAAATAAATTTTGTATTGCTGGGATTTCTGTCAGTGATTTTGGGATTCTTCCTCCTTGCAGACCTAGTGAGCTAGGCTACCCAGAGCAGCAGGGCATGGGGGACGCTACCCACATCCTCACTTTTGCATGTCCCAAAACCTACTTGAAGCCTGTCAGCTTGTGTCTCCAACACAGGCCCACCATGACCAGTGAGAAATAGATTAGACCTTGAACAGCCCAATCACAACAGGGCTCTTTTGGCCAGCTCAGCTTTATCACCATATGGATGCTGTAAAGTCCACTGTGACCAGAGCAGCTTTCAGGACCCTCTGTGAGGTGAAGGTTCACAAAAAGTCCTGAGAGATATCAAGTTGGGCTCAGATCAAGTTTAGCAGTTTATATCCAAAACATTAATCCTGACAGCCCAATGCTCAGCAGGCAGTTGACCTTCTTGGGAGCACTGGGGCCTGGATGCCCCATTGATAAGGACTGAACATGGTTCTCCTGCCCACACCTTGGCGGCTCATCCAGCTTAAGCCAAGTTAAGGCTCACTAATGAGACCCACTTAGGAGTCACTCCAGGAGAAGTGCAAGGGCATGCCTCATAGGTGTTTTTAGAACAGGACTTTTCACAAAATACAGCAGCAATGCTATTGAAAGGTGGACAGAGGAAGCCGATATGCCTTTACACAACAGCCGAGCAGCTGTAAAATTCTGCCAAGGAGCAAGCAAATCCACTTCATTTCCTCCTCCCTGTGGAAGGCTTACAGCTCACCAGGTTCCCCGATTGTGTTTCACCTGGGCACCTAATCAAACAAACTGTTCATGAAGTAAGAGCTGACTGAGCAATATTTCAAATCCTGCAACTCCATGTACAATAGAAGTTGTTTTAAAATTACTTGCCAAATTAGCTCAAGCAAGCCAGCAGCACGAACCCCTAGCCAAAGCCCTCAATGCAAGTCTGAAAGTTGAAACAAAACTTTTAGGGCTCTTAAAGAACAGGAGATGAGGGAAATGGCATTTACATATATTACAAAAATGTAATTCATAATCCCAGTGGTGGGAATGCTAATGCCTTGTGATTAATGACAGCAATTTCTTTGTGAAATCAAAAAGATCTCTGGACCTGAGGACACTACAAAGAGCAAATGAAACATCCTGTAATCATGGCTGTAACTCAGAAAAGCAGACAGGTATATGCCTTACCTTAAGTACAAGGTTAAGTGCTTTGCTGCATAGGGTTGTACTTGAGTCAATGTATTTTTTTCTTGTACTAACCTTTGTCTTGTCTTCTTAGTGAATGCATTCTATTTCTGCTTCATTTAATTTTTTAAAAAACTAGCTTTCCAGAAATGGCTAAAAACATTTTCAAGTATTTATTCACTAATGTGTCTTATCTGCCATTAATAAAGCATACAAGAACTGCCTCTAAAAATTAACAGACTTCAGTATGTCTATCATCCCCCACGACAAACATGTATTCCAACATAAGACCTCTGAACTCCTCTCTTGACATGAGATATTTTCACCCAATAGTAACTGCTAGTTAATTTCTCCCTGCCTCTTTCTTCACATTTGCCTGTAATATAGAAAGGCTGTGACAGGCAGAAGAATACAGTGTCTGTCTTATTCTGTGGGTATTCCATCATGGTGTATGAAATGCCTATTTGTTGCTCTGTTTATACAAAATTAGGTTATTGACTGTCACAGACACACACAAATAACACTGTAGGCTGAAAAGACATCCAGAAAAGTCTGAGTTACAATGCAACTACATTGCATCCTCTGAAGCACACATGGACCTTTAGGCCATCATCTGGCAAAGCACTTAAGCGCTCTACCTTTAAGCATGTGATCAGACCCACCGATGTCTGTGACAAACAACATACTTCCTTGCCCTCCCTCTGCATGGACATGGGAGATGAGAGATCAGATTTTACCACATCCATGTATATTTTGAATAATAGGTAAAATAGTATCCTATGTCCACATTTGTGCTGTTTTCTATCATTGATAAACTCTTGAATTCTTATAAACCAGTAACTTGGCACTGAGCATATTCCTCTCTGAGAACTAGATGCTCACTAGGCCTGAGGTTTTAAATCTACACCATCCTTCAGTGAGTCTTGTACATGAAATAGTGATTTTTATTTTGGTGGGAAAACTATTAACTGGATTTTCATTAAAGTTTCACATATGAGAAGTATGTGTCATTGCTCATTTGGAGGGAAGGACTTCTAAGCTCTTGCAACTAAAATCTTCAAAAGAAAATGCCATGAAGAAATATAAGCAGAGTGATTTCAGTGTCATTTCCTGGACATCAACAGTAAAGCAAACTGTCACCATTTAGATAACTAAAAGATCTGGATTAATCTGTCATGATTCCTGTAAATTTCTCCTATGAATAAGAATGCTTTCAGATTAAGAACTGGTAATTTATCTCTACTTGCTGCTCCACTGTGGTTACTTCAGCCACACTCCCACCCTAGGGATCACAATAGGGGGTGATTGCTGGCATCTGACATCCACCCCACCCCCCAAAAAATAAGACTATTTACTTACATGGGGAGTGGGCAGGAAAGAGAGGAAGGAATATAATTGCTAAAACATAGGCTGTACTCAGAAAGTGCTTTTTTTTTTTTCCCCCAAGTAATATACATTGGAATCTCAAGTAAATGGAGTGTATAATTCTTTGTGAAATGGACACAGAAACAAATTCTCTGAAACACAAACCAGCACACGCACAGAAACACATATATGTCTGTGTTGTACTCAGACACACAGAGAAACTGTAATTCCTTTTATCCACTTAAGTGTATGTCTTCCCCTAACATCTTACTTTCTGTACTTTCAAAGTCTTATTTTTTAATTAAGAACACCTAATTTATTTTTTTTTTTAATGACAAAGCCACAGCAGACTTGTGGTAGGCTTCTGGAGTGCAATTACCCGATTCCACAGTACCAGTCCCTTTTCTTTTTGGATGGCAGTCACAGACTCCAGATGCCAATGTACTGAGGCTAATTTTTTCCATCAGCAACATCTAGCTATTTGGCAGGATGCTCTAGAATTTTTGCTGGCTGCCTCAGAGCAGTTAAATGGCAGCACTCTCCATATATTGCCTGGGAAACTGATTTACCTGGGTGGTATTTTAACCAGTGTTTTGCCTTACCCATACATTTTATGCAATAGCTTCCTACTAATACACATGCCTCTGAATTATCTTCTCATTAGATTTCCACAAAGACATACTTTTATTTGTAATTGGACTTCTGTGCTTAAATGCTCTTTCATGATTCACAAGATCCTGTGGTCACAAATCCAGGGTACCAAGATTCCTGAACTCCTGTGCTGAGGGACAGTGGAAGCCATGCAATTAATCTGCACAATTCACCAGCCAACCTGAGAGAGACAGAAGGGAAATGATTTCAGCCTGATCTCAATTTCAAATTGTATTTGTTTCATCAGCATATTTCCCTTCTCAGTGTTACTTCCAGTTGACTAAAACATTCTATATGTTTCAAAACTTTTAGAACAAACTACCTTCCAGGTGAAGAGCTACTAAAAATCTATTTCTTTTCTAATTTGCCAAGCAAATGTTGAAAAGAAGGTGCTGTTCTTGATTTGTTTTTCCCCCTTTTTTTTTGTTCTGACCAGAAGCATTCTATGAATTCACAAAAAAAATTATATGCCTTGCAGCTTCATTTCTTATCCATAATATGTAATGAACTTCATATTATATCATACAGCTGATATAAAAATAAATATTTGTGCTAAGTTCGCATATATATGTAAAAACACGTAAGTACATATATATACATACATGCATGCTACCAGGAATCCAACTTGAAAATATAGTTTACTTGAAAATATATAATGCCTAAGCTGAGTGACATAAAACTGGACGTCAGTAAAGGCAAGCAGAGCGCAAAATTCAGTTGGGAGAAGGGCAAAACTGCAAGGAGAATTGAGTTTCTTGGTGCCCATGTGGTCATAGATAATGGGACAGAGCTGCACCTGGGGATGCTTAGGTTAAGCACCAAGAAAAAGTTCTCACGATGATCTAGTTAAATGTCCGAACGTGCCTGTGGAGGATGGAGATACTCCAGATCAGACCCAAGAAGTGCCTGTCAGAAAAGGTTTGGGAGTAGACGATGTTCCAGGGTGACAGGGAAGAGCATCTGGGTGGTCCCTGAGCCCATACCTCCACCACAGCTCTGTGAGCCTGTGACTCCAGCCTTGCTCTCCTGGCTGTCCTCACCTCTTTCTTTCACCAGAATTTGACTCCCTTGCAAGTGAGAGACAATAGGCCATTGCTTACATCCCCTGTAATCAAAACATCAGGCACTTTCCAGGGAACGATGAACAGTTGTCTCTCCTCAAAGGAAGCCAACAATCCGCTGCTGTTCAGCTGAATGCTGGATGTCTTTCCCATGAGCTGTCACAATGATTAAGTCTTCTGCTGGTTTATCTATTAAACCTTTGTGTTTTAATTAAGGGTCTGGGAGGAGGCCTATTTTCTTTGGAAGGGGAAAGACGTAATTTTCATTTTTTCCCTCTGGTGCTCCCTCCTCTTGAGAAAGTTCCCCCATGGAGCTTAAGTGTGGATAATTTGCTTTCTGCATCAGAAAAAGCATCATCTACAGAGCACATATTCCAGTGGACAAAGCATCCCTTGGCTTCAGGACACATGCTTCAGTGCAGGCACATATCCATGGAGTGGCAGGTAGATCTCTTCACTGCACTTGATGGGAAGCTCTTGCCCTTTCCACTGCCCTTGATGGGAAGCTCTTGCCCTTTCCACTGCCTGTGCACTGCTCCAAGCAAAACAGGAGGTCTCATACCTGTCACTGCACAACAGGTGACTCTCTGCATCTGTGCTGTGTGGTTGCAGAAAATGTCAGGTAAAAGCACCAGTGACGTGGTGTTCATGTGCACTCAGAACCCTCTATGTCCCTCCAGAGTGATGGCACTGCTGGGTTGGCTTTACACTTTATGAAGGACTTTCTCCACATGAGAAACAGGTTCTTCATCACAGGACTGTTCCTTCTGTGCATCTTTTTCTGCAATCCTGGCTGGTTTCAGTGCTGTCAGAGCCTTCCCAAGAGCTATGCCTACCTCCCCTGGAGCTGATGACAAGCCACATGAATGACCACAAGAACATTTTGTCTCATTGCTGTGCCTGGAGCCTTTCTCCTCTCCACCCCAAACCACAGACTTACCAGAGCTGAGGAACGAAGCTGAAAAATTAAACCACGTTTTGCTCTGCGTCTGAAAAAAACATAGTAAGCAAACACATTTTGTAGAAAGTAGTAAACAATCGGTTTTTTTGGTAGGACTGAGTGCATCTGAATGACAAGAAATACCTCTTGAGCTTTCTCTGAAGTTAGATTTCGTATCCATTCCTAACATGGTAGTATACAATGTCCATTTTTTCACCAACATCATCATCATGGCCAGTCTTCGCGAACGAAGATTTGGGAAAGGTCATTCCCCTTCGAGCCTGCACAGAAGTTTTTTTAGGTGAGACCCAGTGTGCGGTGAACTGAGCCCACCCTTTAATCCTAAGGTTCATCTGCCAGGGCAGAGCGAAGCTTGGACAGTGGCAACGAGGTCCTCCGGACGTAGGTTTGTTTAGAATGACCTTCTCTTAGATGGATGACCTTACAGGGCTGACGAGCTCCATCTGCCCGGAGGAGTTCCCTGACCGGGAATCGAACCCGGGCTGCGGCGGTGAGAGCGCCGCATCCTAACCACTAGACCACCAGGGGGCCCCTCACCAACATACCATACTAGGAAAAAGGATGATGACTGGAAGTTACTGTAATTTTTATTTAAAATGTATAGAGGGCAGGTCCTCTTTAGGATGAATTAAAATCTTCTTTCTGCCTTCACCAGTTATTCAATGTTAATGTGCTGGACTGTGCCCAAGTGTTGGCAAATCACCTGCAGATTGATGCCTCCTTGCTGCAGTTGGAGCCCCCAGGGAAGAGCTGGCAGTACCAGGGCTCCTGCTGAAAATCCAGGACAGCTGCTCCATCCATTGGTAAGTTTCACAAGGAGCCTGCCACTTGCTCTGGGCACCTACATGCTCCTGAAAATCTGGCTCTACTGCCAAATACTTATTCTCCTTATGGTGTGAAAAGTGCATAACTTTCTTCCTTAGCAGAATTTAAGCCTCATCCCTGTGCCAAATGTGATATTGCAAAATTCGAAGCAATTATATATAACCTACAGCCTGATCTCCAGAGCTACTTATCAATCTCAATTTCCATTTAGCTCAGCTGGGTCACTCCACTCTCCAGTGCCCTTGGCTCAGTTATATTGTCTTACAAAAGATACAGTTACAAATGGAGACCCAAGGGTTAAATTGCGTAGGGTATAAGATGAAGATAAACCTATGGAGTCCTAAAGAAGTCATGGTTAGATGTCAGCTGTTACCTCATGCTGGCATTCTTGAATCATGCAGTAATGTGAGTTCCACATACGTGCTCTGTCGATACTGTTATTTGTCCCATGAAGTGTTTCTCCTCGGCCAGCAACAAGTCAGATCCTGGGACATAAATCTCATTGCTATTTTATCACTGGCTGCTGCCATGTGGAAGATAAAACTTGCTACTCCCCCTGCTTTGCTGTCAGCCCTTTCTCTCTCAGCAGCTTGTCAAATGCCATTCGCAGATTACACAGCTTTCATCTACCCAGCAGTGGACGCCTGCCTGCCGTGATTCCACATGCTCACAACTGTAGGTCATAGGGAAGACTCAACACCATTCAGCTCCTGATGCAGCCGATGACTGCCCCATCGTGAAGCCCACTGGTGGGCCACTGGGAATAGGAATATCCAGTGCTTCTGGCGAGCACCAACATTGGTGTTGCAATGCTGTTGCATAATTTTCAAACTTGAGGCTTGCAGCTTCTTGTGTTCTTAGCCAGGAACAGTTTGACAGCTGCCTTTGTACCAGCTGAGCTCCAACTCCGCAGGGCTTCACCTTTCCAAGAGCAGCAGCAGTGGAAAGGAAATACAAGGAAATTGCAGAGAATGGTGTGACAGGTGGAGGGCTTTGCTCAAGGGTGGCAGTGCCTCATCCTTCATTTTTACTGCATTATCTGTTACAGATGTCTGTAGGCTATGGCTTCCCAGACTCCTGTAAAATCAGGCTCTGAACAGGAGAGACCAGATGAAAGTCTTTAACTGAGGAAGAGAAATCAATTACCATGATAGATGAGTTGTAGCAGTTGGAGGTGAAGAAAAACGGCCAGTGAGCTCTCCTACAGCACACAGCAATAGTGCATGTGAAGCAGCTGTAGTTCCCCTTCAGGAGGTGTTTCCAGCCATACGAAACACTCATGGCCAGCAGGGTAAATGCCCACTGCCAGCCAAGTGTAGTGGCAGGAGCAGCTCCTGGCTGACTCACAAATTTCTGAAAATAAAGCCTTGAAGAGATCATATTGGTTTTCAAATACTTGCATGGCTTGGTGCTCAGAAAGTAGTCATCCATCAGCAAGGAAAAGTGGTGGTGAACAAAAGATTTTTTTCCCCTTTGATAAATCTGCTGATTTACAAAATTTTTTTTCATTATTTTTTCAATGAAAGTGGGTAAAATTAAAAAAGTGATAGCACTGAGTGTATCACATGAGAGGTGTTCACATAAGAGGCTCTAACAATGTCAGGTCTTCAGAAAGCACCAAGCAGTAGCCTTCTGAAAGTGAATCCTTTTGAAAGTTATTTGGTATAGGTATCCAAGAAATTTGACCTCTAAAGTAATAGTTTCTTTTAAGAACTGTTTTTATAAACCAGGAATTATTCCACTATAATTTTGATGTAGCAATAATTAATCAAATTCTGCTGGATATTTGTATATATAGTCATATACAAGATCATTACTTTCTTACCTCATAGAACAAATTTAGTCATTATTTTAGATATAAAATAACTTGGTTTAGTACTAACCATCCTGCTTGTCTCCTGTACTTTCTACACAACAGAAGTACTGAAACATAGCACTTTTTTTTTAATATCAAGAAAAATACTATATCTGAGGTGCTTTTTCAGTGATGCTTTTTCAATGAGAAAAACTGGCCTTGCCAGATATCAATAGTGGCCATATGTTAGATGATGGAGTCAGTTGCAATGAGCTTGTTTAATTTGCAATCATACACAAACTTAACAGTAAACAACATCAGCAAATAATGAGCAATTGATGGAGAGCATTTTTTACTAGGGACAACAAACATGAAAGTCAAGATGAATCCATTACTTCAATTTCATGGACAATGTNGCTGCATACATTCTGTTTTAACTTAGAGAATAAAATGTTTTCATTGTCTAAAATCTAGATTCATTTTCAGTAAAATTCAAAACTTATTTTACTTCCTCCTAATGTTTTTTTCAAAAAGTCCACAAGTAGGGATAGCTGTCTTAAATATAGCAAACTAATTTTTTTATTTAGATAAATGTGAGACAGCAAACAACTTATTTTGCTATTAATTGACAGAAAAGATGCAATGGATCAACTCGGACAGCTCAGATCAATCTTTTCATGTTTAACATGTGTTTTGAAAACACAACTTTGCAACTGATCAATGTGAATAAAATTGGCTACACTCTCCTTCTTCCGTATTAGCTAGAAACATCTATATTTAACACCTAATATACTAATTTCAATGCCTCGTGGCTTCCTCAGGCAGGTTTCTCCTATGTACCAGCCCCAGCACATATCTAAAGGTGCCTACAGGACACCACAGTGAGAGTGACGGTTCGTGGTATTTTCCTGGTGACAGAGTAGTAGGTGTCATTTTCATTCCTGCTGTCACACCTGGCAGTTGAGTGACTTCAAGACACCTCTCCATATCTCCCTGCCCTTCCCTCTCCTGCAGGAGAGAACAAGGCTCACCACTGCACTCTGTGCTCCATGACTGCCTAGTGCCAGCCCAAGGAGCCTCGCTCGGTCCCTCTGTGCCCCACACTAAAGCAGTTACAGCAACAGACTGCAAGAGAGTGCAAAAAAAAAAGATGAAAAATCCACTGAAATCAGCCAAATCAGCTCAAGCATTCAAAGTAACAACTACGTTCACAGAATAAGAAAGAAAAGGCTGCAGCATAAGTACCCCCACAGATGTCAAATGTGCATGGGGAAAAATAACACAGTTCAGCAAAGCAAGGGAGAAAAACACACTAGGAAGAACGTAGGAGCAGCAAGAAAGGGCTGCCCCCAAAGATAAACAATCAGGAGGATGGTAAACAAACCCTGGAAAAAGAGAAAAAAGACAAAGAACAGATGGTGGTGAATAAATAAAGCTAAAAACATAGCAAGGATTACAAAGATTTTTTCTATAAACATCAGTAGAGGAAAGAGCTCATAAGAATGGTAAAATATTATTTATTAACTCACAGTTTGTTCATTTTATGGTGCCTACCTGATGTATTGACAGGTGTATAAGCCCAGTTCCCATAAAGAAAACTCACTTTTCAGGTGCACTGCTGCATCTGGAGGGAGGTGTTTTGTATTTGTTTTGTTGTGGATTTTTGCCTATATCCACAGGCTGTCATTTTTCTGAGAATATCCCCAAATGCTGCAGGGAAAAAAACTGCCACAAGCAGTTCAGTTTGCAGCTAGGACCAAGCCTCTCTAAAAAATTATGTTTTCTCAGTTCTTCAGGGAGGATGACTGTGGATATCACAGGTGGGACTTTCGTGAAGCAAACAAATGTTTGGGGAAAGCTTGAGCTCTCTGAAGTTGGAAAATATTCTTGGTCTGGATGAAAACAGAGGAAACAGTCCATCCTTGGTATGCCAAATATTTCTACAGCAGACATGTGCTAATAACTACCTCACCTAATAGCTATTATTTATGAAACTGCAAAAATGTGTTATTTTTACCAAAGTAACAATAGCAAGACACATAGAAAGACAATATATCCTGGTGACTGATGACTCCACAAAGGGACATTGACACAGACATCTACCCTGCAGCACAAGCTCTGTGTTAGGCCATGGGCAGAAGTTGCAGCTGAATCAGGTTATCTTGCACCCTGTGGTCAGTTTGAAGGCTGAGGTCAATGAGAAATCATAACTGATAACTTAGACTGAAAGAGCTAGCTGAAGAATTACATTTACTGACCACACTGGATCCTACAAAGGCTATTTATTACCCGCCTAACTAATTGAACTTACTACTGATGGCATGGCCAACCCCTGCAGAGCCTTTTACTGTTGCCTGGACCTGATGTTTCCCTTGCAAAGCAGCTGTCAAAAAACTGAGTCTACTTCTGTTGGCAGTTGTGCTTGCTGGTATTTTAGGTGTTGTGGTTACCTGTGCCATTTGTGTTACATTGTTATTGACTTCTTTCTGTGGTACCCCTCTTGTTTGTAATAATTAAAAAAAAAACGTTGTAAATGTGTTGTGTCCTGAGACAACAAATCACAGTGGTTTGTTGTTATTGGGTTTAACCTTCATCAGTTCGTATTGCAGCCTTGCTCCAGTTTCTCTGGCCTCAGTTGCCAAAGCAACACGAACTCCAGCCCTCAGTTTTTTGTCTTAAAAATATACATGAGAAGCAAAGCTATGTTACTGCTGTTCTTACATTTCTATATGGATTAGATCTGTATAGATGGATGGATGGATAGACAGACAGACAGATAGATAGATAGATAGATAGATTAGACAGATAGATTAGATAGATGGAAAGATAGCTACCTAGATAGATAGATAGACAGAAAGATAGATTAGATAGATAGAAAGATAGCTACACAGACAGATAGATTAGATAGATTAGATAGATTAGATAGATAGATAGATAGATAGATAGATAGATAGATAGATAGATAGATAGATAGATAGATAGATTAGATAGATAGATAGATAGATAGATAGATAGATAGATAGATAGATAGATAGGTAGATAGATAGATAGATAGATAGATAGATAGATAGATAGATAGATAGATGTGTGGTTCTCTTCAGGAGCCATTGTATTATTTACCAACATTTTTCCACGTACAGTGGATTGAGTACAGAAGAGGTTACTATTAATATATCCAAAACTGCACTTCATGACAGACTGACTAAAATCATGCCTCCTGCCTGAAAAGTGACACAAAGTATTGTATGAGCACAATAAAACCTCAAACGCTAGGTATGAAATGGATAATATTTAATGATAAATGATAAGTTGTCAAGTCATGTCCGACTAAATTAGATGCAACCTATTTCTGTTTAGCTATATTCCACTCTAGCAGGGGAACTATGCTAGGGAACTGTAGCAGTGGATTGACAATACCTGTTTAAAATCTGAACATAGTTTTTGCAGTAAATGTAAACTGAGAGAAACTTCATTCACCTCTGCCCCGTTTGAGGGCAGGAATTTTTGCTGGCCACCAACTTTAGCTCTTTCATTTACTAGGGTTTGTATCCTTGGCATTTGTCATCAGCTTTATTGGTTTCATCTGTTCTTTTAAGGAAAGAATGAAATGGCTTTCCTTGATTTTATGATTTTGAATATGCTTTCCTTCATGCCCAAGGAATCACCCACCATGCGTCCTAAGAAAGTCCTGAGTGGGACAGGTGGGAGGTGTAGTCCCAGCTGGCCTCACTATCAGCTTCAACAACTTTCTAAAGCATCAACCCCGAGGCATTACTGGCCACCCCAGCCTGTACTCTCTCAGGGACCAGACATTTTCACAAGGTTTTGTACATCCAGCTGATGTGTACACTTCCTAGTTATTTTTCTCAAATGCTGTACAAAATCCTTCTGCAAACACCAAACCTCTTCCATGCCTGTATTCAGTCTCTACACATCTGTGTGTTTGTCATCTGGAGGTGAGTGGAAGGCATTGCAAAGGCCCCTTTTGGCAATGTCAGGATGTTATTTGTGCCAGTTAACATGGGCTTCCCTCAAACAGAGGCATTAAACCTTTAGCTCCACAGCCACAGCTGTCTTCTTTCTTTAGAACTTTTTTTACTATAAAACACTCAAAAGTGTTTGTTAGTGTCTGCAGTGCATAACCTGCTGATTTAATGCTTTAAGTTTTAAATCAAGCTGACACATATCAGTCTTAGTAATTAATTTGTGGTTGCACAGAAATATTCCCAAACATACGCATCACCCAAAACAATTCATTCTGAATGCTATGAAGAGAAAGAAGGGCCTTTTCCCACACAGAGCATAATGATATGGTAAAACGCATCAACCTTACCACATGGAAACTAGAAGTTTAAATGGATAAAAAAAGAGATTAGGGCAATTAACAGAAAACAGGTTAGTGCAGTGGCTCCTGAACACCATTCTACCCATACACCTTGCAGCTTACCATGTGTCATGGAGGATGCCAGGCCCCACATGGACAATACTGTGCTGGTTTTGGTATTCTTCTTCCAGGCATCCACTGTTGACTAGGGCTGGAGCAGGACATGGGGTGGTTCATATGACCTTCACCGCCTTCCTTAGGATCCGTGGATACAGCAAGTCTTCCTGCATCTGCCTCTGGAGCAAAGTTATGACACTCTGGGAAGAGATCACCAAAGCATTTGAGCTGTGTCCTTGGCAGCAGATACTCTTTGCTCTTTCTTCTGATGGTACATGTTCCAACTCCAGGACAATCCCAGAGTAAGACTGGGCTAAGTGTGCACATGGGTGCAAAGAAAAGAGAGTCTTTTCAAAGCCAGATACTACCAGTGTCTTTCCACTCTGGGACTATGATGAATGTTTATGCTCACAGCACTGACTGTTCATTAGCAGAAACTGTCATTTTTTCATCTGAGATCACTTGGCTGAAGTGTTTTGCCAGTAAATTTCTGGCACCTCTCTTCGTGAGGAATGCCAGACAGCAAATTGCTCACCAGCTGCATCTACACTTTTAAATAATTGACAGTTTCATTTTGTTCATTTTTAGACATTGATGTAGCTGACAGTTCCTTAAGAGATGTCTCTGTGCTCAAACTGAAGGCATATCTGAAGAAACAGCCACTGGAAGTGCAATATTTCTTTTTCCCCTTTCGCCTTAATCTAAATACCTTCAGCTTGAAATGTCAAATATTGGACTCCGTCATATTCTTTATCTCTGTCTGTATAATCAAAAGGAAACATATTTCCAAAGATGACATTTTTATTTTGAAATAACCTGTTGATTTTTAAAATACTGGTTTAATTTCCTCTTCATTTTCCCAAACTCTTCACAGTCCACCCAAACTAATTTTGAGTTTTCCAGTGCTGTTCATCATTAAAAAATAAATAAATCTGAGCACACATTATTGAAATTGTAGCATTGGGACCTTGCTACAATTTCTGACTTGTTTCTTTTTAGAGGAAAACTTGGTTGAGAAGAGCTGGAGAGAGGGATTAACTGGAAAGGGACAAGGTTGACAGGAGGTTTGGAGCCAAGTTTTGTGAATGGCAATTCTGAAGGCTGGAAAGATGTTGTTGTGCTTCCTCAAGGGAGCTACTCTCTATGCTCGCCTGATCTCTTCCAGGCTCTTGTGACTCAGCCATCATACAGAGTAGTTGGGTGTGCTGGTCTGCAGTTGGCGGCACACAAACTGGAATTCAACCTTTCAATGTAGCTGGGACTTGACTGATCAACATGGTGGAAGACTGGGGTCTAAGCCCTGAACCAGAATCCAGAGCTAAGAGACAACTGAAGGGGTTGAGCACAGGCCCAATCTGCTCAGCATATGGAGAAGGCAAGCAGCCACATGCTGTAATCCCACCCATCCTGTCCAATGGTCACACATCTAAATATCCTATTAGACTCCACGGCAACAAAGAAAATTAGAACAAAAATGTAGAAATCTTGCAGATCAGTAGATGTGCTCTGAGCTCTTGAAAACTAGACCACGTGGATTAAACTGTGTACCCTCATAATGTTGGTGGGGCAGGGAGGGAACTTTAGCCTTAAAATCTTTAATTTATTATCATATCTAAGCTCTTGATCACATTTTTTATCATATATATAACTCAAAAGGGTGTATCATGGATCCCCTGTCATGGGGTCTTTACATAGTTTTGCATAAGAGATTAATGATTTTACTTGGCTTGTTTATAATGTTCTGTTGACTCGAGAAGTATGACTTTTTTTTGGAAGAAATGCTTTTCTCTAAAAAATGTTTGTTTAAATCAACCAAAATTCTTTGTGATTTGACTGACATTTTTGGCCAAAAATAATTAGACTTTCAAACAATTCAGAAGTTCAAATGTTTTGATTTTTCATTAACTTTAACTGCTTTGCTTCCTGCTTTACTAAGGACTTTTAAAAAATAAAAATGCTTTTATTAAACTCTCAATCCATTTTAGGTGGTGGTCATGATTTTACAATGACACAATTCATTGAATCTTTTTCACCACTTCCTCCAGTTTTAGGGGTTGTCTATCAAACCCAAAAACTTGTTGTCTTACCATCTCTCCCATTCAGGCAGCCAGGAATAACCATTGGCCCTGCTTACTGAAATTTAGAAATACATTCTTAGTGAGACTTGATGCTGCAAAGCATTTACACTCCCTAATCCATCTGATCCATAAGGAGAGAGTTCATAGGCAAAGTAGCAATGCTCAGAATGCTCAGGGAGCTTATGATCAGTGCACAGGCACTATGCTCCAAACCTCTGCGCACAATTACCTTAGTTTTCCTAAAACTGGTCTGTTTTTACCTAGATGAGACTGTGTGTCTAGAGCTTCTTTTATTTCATTAATTATATCACACAGGAGGTTATTCCTCTTAAAGCCCTCTTGGCTCTACTTCTCATACTAGTAGAGGCAGCTTCTGCCCTGTGAAATGTGCTCATGCTACTGCCTCCTCCTAGAGCTTCATTGTTTTACAGTCAGCAGTCACCTGGGAGGTAGAGGTCCTAATCAGCAGTTTAGAGGCCTTTCTCATCTAACCAAATCTGGATTTATTTGGTGGTCAGGAGGAAAACTTCAGCAGAGGGAAATGAGTGTCACTTAGCAAGGCTGTTAGCACTCTCATGGCTCAACTCTAACCCAAACCTATATTCAACACATTTTGAATAACAACTACTAGAAAAGCATGGAGTTTGCACAGCAGTCATTGTGCCAAGTAAAAACATGAGAAAGTCCCCACACCATGTAAGATCTCCTTGATTATAGATGCAAAGCTGAAGACTCAGCTCACATTTTCTTAGAGAATTGTACAGGCATCTTGAGTTAATCCCTTAGCCACCATGATTTCCAGCTCTTTCCTTGGACTGCAGAGTACTGACAAATGTGGTCAGCACTGCACCAACACAGAATGCCATACCAGAACCAAAAGTATCTAACTTACCACTTTTCACCATAACACATCCCTTGATTGCTCTTCATTCACTGGTCTCTAGGTTAACTGCCACTTACTCTTCAAGCCACTGATAAAAGGTAGCAAACTGCACTGATGCGAGATCTGATCCTATTAATTTCATTGATTAGGTTGCAGAGATTTTATACTCCTTTTGTGTCAAAACTAAAATGCAGCCAGGAAAAACAAATAAAATACCAGACAACTCATATCAGTACAGGAATCACTAGCAAGTAAATTCACCACCTCATCACAGGTCTATCAAATTAAATTAGTAAATTATCTTTTCTCCTCCCCCAAGTCTGTCTCTGTCTCTGTCTCCCCCAGTCTTTGTGAACTGGCATTATGTATTTAATTGATGTTTAATTCCCTCTTGAGTCACATCTCAGCCTTTCCAGTGTTTTGTTCAGACAGGTTGACCTGAGTAGCTACTCCAGTTGTTTCTATTTCAAGATTGACTTAATATTTACCTTTATATGAGTTTCCCAAGGTGTGGGGGATCACCTCATTTAAGAAACAGCCCATTCTCAGGTAGCTCTTTACAAACTCTTATGATCTAATTATTGAGACCTCTGGGTTAACCTAATTGACTATGTCAGTGGAAGCCATTGCATGATCAGCCAGCATAAAAGCATTGCTTGCTCGCCTCTTCTATCTGTCACTTCCAGTCTTTCCTTGACAGGAACTTCAGTGCTAAATCTTTCTGCTTAGCTTCATCCACTGTGGCTGACCCAGATGGATTAACAGCTTGAATCATTCAACAGCAGAGCCAGCTGCAAACCCAAAAAACAATTCCCAGCTTCTTGTCTTCACAAAGCCACAAGAAGGCAAGACCTTCCTCCAGCCGTTCTGTGCAGAAGCTCACTGAGAACAGACTCAGCATGTCCGTCTCACTCTGAAGTGGGATGCTAAAAGCACTCAGGATATTTGCAATGACAGCAGCCACAGTGGGAGGGCAAAGCCTGTGTTTTTTTCCATGGAACTCAGGACAAAGCAGTAAACATTTAATCTTCTCACAGGAAGCCTCTTTTCATGCTGCTGTTGCTTTGTTCACCCAAGTTTGAGCATACTGGATCAAAGGTCCATCTAAACCAGCAAATCTAGTTTTTCCAGAATATGTTCCCAAGCTCCAGACAGTTGCAGCTGAAGGATTTCCTGAGCCAGAACCAATGTCCTTCTATGAAGATCTCTGCGCAGGGTTTTCTCCCACAGGTTTTTGCAGGACGTTGGCATATATATGTGGCACATTTTTGATACGTTAATTCAGAGCAGACTACGTATCATTGATAAGCAAAATGATTATTAGAGTAGCTGCTTGGTAGGGGCCAAATGGTTACATAAGCAAAATGAATCCAATTAAAAGTCCATTTTTCTCACAACCACATTCTTCTGAATCACTCATTGTTCAGGCTGAAGTTTTCCATGCCTAAAGAGAGGGGTTTTTTTCTTATTCCATTAAAGTCAAAGCAAAATCCCTGCAACCATTTTAGGTTACGGGAGAGTGATTCTAACCAAATTTTTTCCAGAAGAACTACAGCAAAAAAAGATGAAATTTGAAACTCAGCCATGACTGAGTAATCAATGAAAATTAGTGCTCTTGCGTGCTCTGAATGTAATTGGCTTTAATTTAGCAAAGTTGCGGCTTTTCACAAACAGTGTGCTGTATACCATGTATACTCATGGCTGACATGTCTACAGGTGGATGTACTGCAGGGGTCAATGAGCACAAGATCTCTATGTTGCTGTGGAACCTGCCATTCACTGAAGTCACCCTGTAGAAAAATTAATTCTATTTTATGAGTATGTAGATCTGAGCTAATCCAGCCCTTGAATTTCTTCCCATCTCCATCAGGTGTGAGGGCTCTGTGCTCAGACTGTGAGAATAGGGAAGCACAGGTGAAAGGGAATGAATCAATAAACCAACTATGTTTTCTAAGAGCTTTACTAGGTTTGAAAAAATCTTCTTCTTACTCTTTCCCTCTGGGAAAAAAATCCTTGCAGCAGCTCATCTTCAGAGGGGAAGGGAGAGTCCTTCCTCACAAAATCCCTGGTGGTTAGGGATGTCCCTGAGATACAAATGGTGGTGATTAGGACCCCTTAAGATAGGTCTTACCTCATAACGCTTAGTTCTTGGATGAGTCTTTAACTCCTTTCCAGTCAGCGAACAGGATGAGTTCTGGGTGAACAGAGGCCATTGGAGATTCCTGCTGTTCTCTGCGCATTCTGTGAGACACTGATGGTGGCCGAGTCATTTTCTGACCATGACCAATTTCTTTAGGGAGTCAACAGAGTTAACGGCCCATTGCTCAGCAGCACACCTCCAGAGGCACCTGTTGCCTCAGTAAGGAATTCACTGACCGAATAAATAATTCAGAGTAGGCAAGAAGCCTGGCAGGGCCAAATGCTTAGAAAATAGTTAGGCCAGTAACCAAGGTAGGCTACTTGAACCTCCCCTTCTGCTTCTTGAAGGGAATATTTCTTTTAATGGGGGCCACATCTGATTATTTTTAAAGCTTCATTGTGCTTGAAACAACATAAGAAATTGTGTAAGACAACAACCAGCAAAGGAACAAACAGAAAACAGCCCCAGGCCTCACCCAATGACATTTTCTGAGAGTTATTCTGAAATATCTTGATATACCTAGGCATCACTCATTTATACATCTTTGTTTACTTTACATGAATAAATGGCTCCCACAATGTCTGAAAGGTTTCACTTCTGGCATTAATCTTCAAAGAAATTCTTGTGAAGCAATTTCCTCCCTGTCAATTTTTAGCTCTTTTAGCTCTTCCTCTTCTGGGAATCATTTCCTTGGACAACTAATTATACAAGAAACCCTTTTTTGACAGAATTTGTAAATGCAAGAATAAAGAAAGATAACACCATTCTGAGTCACCTGAAAATTGCTATTGTGCCTTTTTTCCTATTTTTAAAGTCTTTAAAGCATATGGATGATACATGACAGATTACAACCTTGAATTTATGCACCACCAGGAAATGCCATTATCCATTAGCCAATACTGAAACACAAAACTCTAGAGGTTATTTATATGATTTACACCTACTCTATATTCTTTCTCTTTTTCATCCTGAGCTCATCAGTTTAATAAAATTATCTACTTTGTCCTTCATCAAAGCACACAGTGCCACGTTCTGAACCCTTTGAGAAAAAGTGTACAAAAAAGGTTGGCTAGGTAATATCACATAGAAAATTATGCAGGAGTATGATGTTAAAATGCCTTTTAATATTAAAAATACTATTCTGCATGCCTGGGGAAGGGTTAGGTATGAAGAACAAAAATTTCTTCAATTCTGTAAAATCTTAGGTTTTCACTGCTTTACAAGTTTCAGTTCTTTTGCAAAGTTGCAGCTATAACTGAATAAAAACTTGTCACATAAAACTAAAGATAAAAAATCCATGGCAATTCTTTTTTCTTTAAAAATACAAAATTCTTTTTTATATCAATTTTAGCAGTATTCAAGACTGAAGTAAAATCAGTATCTCATACAAAATAAGCAACTTTAGTGTTCTTTCCAAAACATCAAAAATAGTTTAATGCTGGGTTAATCAACCTGTAATTATCAATGAAGGAAGGACTGGAATACTCTGAAGATCTCAGCATAGGCAAGCAAGAACCTAATGAGACCCAAGAAAAGAGTCAGTTTTTAAATCCTTTTGCAACATAATAAAGTTGTTTATGTTAGAAACCCTAAATTACCTTTTCTTTTATTGGCTCCCAATCCCACTAGTTGAGTTTTTAATTTTTGTCACTTGCCATGGAAAGACTTTGATCATGTGTTAAATGGTTTTACAGTAAGTGGGCAGGACTACAAGTAGCAAGATACAGAACAAGGAACTTATCCTCAAGAGCTTCATTTTGATGGGCTGCCTTTGATCCCACAAAGACCAGATTACAACTTTGAAGTCCATCCTAGCAGTGGGTGGATCACCTCAGGAACCGACCAGAGAACAAAGCACATTCCAAAGGCAGGACCTGGCTTAAAACTCTTGAGCTGCAATTCAGGGACTTCACCAAAAAAAGAAACCCAATACTTGTGCCAAGCCATCTAACAACCACAGAATCTGGGAGAGTGTTCAACTCACTTCCTTTTTATCTGTTTGTCCAGTTGCCAGCTTTCCCCAGGTTTGTTCTTCAGCAGCCACTGTCAAAGAGTTATTTCTTGAATCATATTCTGTTTTGCCTATACCTTGCGCAAATGACAGGAACTGCTTAATATTTATGGTAAGGTAACAGAGAAAAGAATTTGAAATGCTTCAAAACTGAGGAATCGGAAGACGAAAAAATGTAAGAAAAGCATTCAAAATGTCTACAATAAAAGAAAGAGAAGGAAAGAAAAGAAGTTAAAGATTATTTTTCCTTTGGTGAAAGCCAGCTAGGAATTCTTGAAATTCTTCAAGTGACATTGAGCTATATCTTCTAGATCTAAATGTGAAACAGGATTTAAGCACATGCTTACACAGATATTTCAACCACTGACAATTTCTGTTCCCACAGGAAGATTTCCTCTTTTCTTATCATTTCTCTATATCTTCGACAGTGTCTTCATTAAAGGTGTTCCTGAGTCATAAATTTGGTTTCTGAGTAGAGAGTTTTCTGAAAATCATAAAGTGTTAGATTTAATGCAGAGGGAAGCATAAAATGATGTAATTTTTCATGTTGTGAGCACTCTTCCACGTATTGAAGAGATCTGTCCTGGGTGAGAATTCCCACTGAAGCCCTGGGGAAGAATTGGATTCAAATAAATTATTCCCAGAGAGCTAAGTTCCATTTTCATTACATTTATAGGTATTGAAAACAGGGAAAATTTGTGAATAATGTCAAGAGGAAAAGATGTTAGAGAGAAGAAAAGGAGTGGGACTTCTCTCTCCTGTATCCCCTCTTAAAACAGGCTCCTGGCTTGAAGGCCACTTAAGGAAGGACACTGTTTGTATTGTGTTCGTATTGCAGCACTGACTAAGAGGAACACCCATAGGAAAAAAACAGTTAATTAAAACACCAGCAATCAATTTAAAACAACAACAAAGCCTATTGGGAAAGTTCCTGGGAGGAGATACTACTGTTGTATTTCCTCCAAGATTTCCACAGAAATACATAATATCCAGTGATTGATTCAGCCCCTGAGCTACAGATGACACTTTGCAGACTATCCGCGGATAGGAACTTGGGATCCAGCTGTGGTAACTTCTTTCATATGCACAGAGGACTCAGACCCCAGTCCATGAGAGCGGGGTGACACTTACCACAAGTCAACTACTTTCCTCTCAAAATAAACTATGAATCTCAACCCTTGGAATTAGCCTGCCCAGAATAAAAGCTACCAATAAGCTTAATGACTCTCCTAGGTTGCAAGCAAAAGATTTAATTCCATTAAAAAGCCAGTAAGTCTCTTCCTACCTAACTGTTTATGGTTAAAAAAAATCTCTGTCTGTGGCTGATCATGAGATATTTTGCTTTAAGAGGCATGCCAAAAGTTCTCTCATTTTTAGAGGTTTCTAAATGCATTATTTATAAGTTCCTTTATTCTCACAGAATTCTTTATAGTTGGAATTGTAGTATTAACGGAGCTTGGCTTTACAGTCAGAGACAGAAATAGAAACAATAAAACTTTAAAACTTACTAAAATATTTTATGAATAAGCTCTTGTAAAATATCAGGCATCTACAGAGCACACTGTGGTGTGAAATACTCCAAAGGCCTTATTGTTGCTTCTTGGAGACAACATGTATCACTCACTGACAGCATCTTCAGTCAGAAATACTGAATCTTTCCAAATGCACACTGTGAAACTTTCTACAACCACATTCCAAAAATGTTACAACTTTTATACTTCCACAT
Organism: Lepidothrix coronata; assembly: GCF_001604755.1. Lineage (NCBI taxonomy): Eukaryota > Metazoa > Chordata > Aves > Passeriformes > Pipridae > Lepidothrix > Lepidothrix coronata. The sequence goes on from NW_016690193.1 coordinate 4,409,254, forward strand.
CTATAAAATGAAGTGAGATGATTCAGTAATACAACATTTAATAGCAAAATCTGCTTTCAGTCATCTGACTACAGGTCCTCAGTTTGAGTTCAAATCCCAAAATAATTTTTGGCAGGAAGAGATATTGTGGGGTGGGGAGAAAAACAGGCAGGGAAATAGAAGAAGGAAAAAAGGTAGATTCATGAAACTGGAAGCTTAGTAAAATGTGCCTGCCTTTGAGTTTTCATGCATTGTTTATGAAATGTGAACATCTCTATTAAATTTCAAAATACCTTGATGAAAACTCAAACAAAATATTTTTAAATATTTGAATCCCTGGGCAAATTTTGAAACTACTCAATTGGTCCCAAACTCACATCAAGAAATGGCAGTTCTAGATAGCCTAATGGATTAAACAGAGTTCTGTGAGTTATGGTACTTTGAACAGTACTGAAGTCCATGCCAAGATGCATGATCCTGGACACCACCATCTCAGTACATTCTCTTTTGTACTTGCATTCATGCTTTATGCAACTTTTTCAAATGGTAGTGTTTTCTTTCTCTGTGCTAACAAAGATAAATTCTTTCTTCAAATACAATTGTGCGAAGCACTATTAATTCATAAATGTTCAATACTTCTTTCTGGTTTGTACTTCTGAAGAAACATGACAAACCTCTGACATTATTTAGGGACAATAAACATTGTCCAGTCCATTAGTAAGTGAAGGAATGGTAATGCTACAAATGTCAGAGAAGAGATACCAGGATGAATATGGCTGAATCAGCAGCTGGGGTACTTGGCATTCAAGAATCAAATAAAAACTGGCTGCAAATAGTTCAGGTCTACAAATGTTAAGATGCAATTATTTTTGGTTTTTAAGAATACTGGAATAACAACTGAATGAAATGTATTTCAAGGAGCTGAATATGTAGCTTCTGATGAGAGCCACAAAAATTTCTGAAGGACTGGAGAAAATTACATATGGTGTGACAGTAGAAAAGGTTAAATAGAGATTAAAATAGATACGGTTACAAAGACCAATCATATCAGAAATTCAGGTGCCCCTTAATCTAAACCAGAGCAAGGTAATATAAGAACCAATAGTTGGAGGATGAAGTTTGAACAATTCACATATGAAGTTAATCCAAATTCCCTCTTGTAAACTGACCAAGCTCTGTTCCAATCAGGCTTCTTTCTGTCACTGGCTCTATTGGAAATATTAAGCAATCCAGAAAAATCCATCTGTGAAACCAAGTCCAGAAAAATCTGTCTACCAATGACTTCGCTCCAACTCTGGTTTTCCCTTCCAATATACTCTGCAATAAATGTATCACGTTGCAGTTCTAGAATCAACTCTTACTTGGCACTGTGTCAAGTGTTTTTTTGAAACTCAAATACATGAATTCCACTGAATTTATGCATTGAGCTGTCTCCTAAAAAATGCAGGGTTTGGGCACATGACCTACCCTGAAACCTGAGCACAATACTGTTGCACCTGTGTGTCATGATTTTTCTCCAAAGCTGATTCCAATCCAATGGAGATAACTGTTCAAGGGTTGGGTGAATTTCCCCATCTTTCCTAGGGGGACTCCATCACGACTTTCTAGTGGCATGCTTTTATCCTTTCCTGTTGGGCATGCTAACTCCACACTCACATACTCTTTCACACTTTTAGGACAACAACTTTTATTTCCCCTCTCTTTGAGCATGCTGTTTTCATCTCAGGCATGGTGTCTTTTCCTTCCCTGCTCTTACTATTAGCTTTGTCCTGTCATTCATCCCATGGTCAACATCAACCTCATTTTCCAGGGTTCTTATTTCTTTCTTTTTATGAGCAAACAGTCTTTGGCAGTTTACAGTTATTTTCTGAAGTCTATTCCCTGACTTTTTGTAATCCTTACACTTTGTCCCCTTTAAAACATAAACATAAGGATAAAACATACTGGACAGTCCATACCCTGGTTTGTTTTTTTTTTTCCCTGAATAATGTTTGCTATCCAGACAGTTCCAGCTAATGTTCACATCTTTAGCAGGATACAATTCTAAACTTCTTCAGCATTCAGACTGCTGGGTCCCAATGCCTTCACCTCTATATTTTTTTGCTCTTTGAAGTCAGTAATCCTAGAATTTAGCTTACATTACACAGTAGGGAATATGATCAAACCTATTTTAGATAGTGTAGCTATATCGGTACAATGTTCCACTTGAGCTAGTAAACTGTGTGTCTGTTAGCTGGAGCAAAAAATGTGGCAGCACATCTTCAGATATTCAAATCAACCCATTCAGAAGTATTTTGGTTCTCTTTTATGGGTAGATACTGTTGTGTAGACATAATTTTTAGTTACAGACCAGTTCCTTCCTTTCATCAGAACAGGTGTTGGGGTTTTTTTAATTTAAACAAAATTAGCTTTTGGTTACAGACACAAGCTTGTTTTCTAAAGTTAAGTCTTCCATAACATACTAATTATTTATCAAAATAAAAATTAATATAGATCACCTGTTGTAATTAACTTTGTGAATAAATATGTTAGCTCTAAATGATCCTAACATGATTAGCAATATTTGTTTACCAGACATAAATATATTATTACAGAGAATCATCCAGCAGTACAGTAACAGAAAATCTTATGTGTGCATATATACCTGTGGCTAAGCCAACCTTACAAGCCACAGCAGGCTCCGTAACCAACCAAAACCTGCTCTCCCTGGACAGCACAAATGCTTTTGATACCCATGTTCTAATTGTAATTATTATACTTGACTTCACATCTTGCATGAGCAGTTGAAGTTTCACCGTGCTGCAAAGCATCTTTCTGAAAAACATACAGGAAGCTCAGTTGTGTCTAACCTCATTCAATACCACACCTGACCTTTAATCACCCACTGAATCATCTACCTTTTCACTATTATTGATGGTAACACTTCTTTCTTACAATAACAGAATAGTTTAGGTCAGTAAGGACCCCTTGAAGTCTCAAATTCAACTTTGTGTTAAAAGCAGTGCAAGTTTTAAAGTTATATCAATTTATTCAGGGCCTTGTTCAGTTTTGCAAACCTCCAAATCTCTTGTCCATTCCTCTTGCCTCCATGATTCCTTTTTCCATTATTGCCTCCTCACTCACCTGATTTTTCTCTTCCATATTACAGAACCAAGCTTGAGAAACTGTGTGTGTCCTCTCTGACCTTCTCCACATTGTTTTTCCCTATTCTTTACCTCTTCTTGGCTGATTAGCAGAACTCTGCTGAAGGTCATTGCTGTAGTTTAGGGACAGTATTCTCCAGTTTAGTGCTCCTACTGCTCCACTGCTGCTCACTACCCCCTTCCTCCTGCAGCAGGATGAAGAGAAGAATTAGAGGTACAAAAGATAAAGATCATGGGTTGAGATAAGAACAATTTACTGGAAACATCAATGAGATAAGCAAATGAACAGTAAAAGCAACAATACTAGTGACAGAAAAGAAACTATTCACACAGAAAAACCCACCTGATAATAGACAATATCAGCCTCGTTTTGTTGACCAGAAAGGAGGTGGTATGGAATAACATCTGTGCCCTAGCCATGCCCCCTCCCAGATACTGCAAAAAATGAACCCTGTCCTGGCTGGAACCAGGACAGTGATCTAGGCTGCAAGGTCCCGAAGCCCCAGCTTTTCGCTACTAGCCTTGACAGAGTCAAGCAGACAGTTTCTTTTGTCATGAGGCTGCAGGTGAGCAAAGGAAGCTTTTTTGTTCCTCAGAGGTTATTTTTTAGTGCCAGGTCTTTAACATGCAACTCTGTCCCTGGCAGGCAGAACAACACTGTCTTCTGGACAGCTGCACTGGCTAGCACTCAGTTCTTCTTAACAGGGAATTCTCACTAACAGAGATCTGCTCTGCGTCTGTATGTATCTTTGCTCTCCCTTTCAACTCCAGTTTATCCCATCGTCTCGTCTCTGTCATAGACTTTTACATATCACCCTCTTTCTTCATTGCTGAGACTCAGAACATCTCTGCTTAAGAGATACACACAGTAAGCAAATGTACACACATTTCAGAATAATGTAATCAGAAGTCACTGGAAAGCTTTTGCTCAGATTCATAATTAATCTCTCTCTTAGGGAGAATACCCCAAAATCTGTCTTTTTGTTACTTACTTGTGGCAGTTTTTTGTAAATTAAGAAGCTCAGCAGGTGACAGTTTCGATGGCACTGTATCGGTCTGAGCTATTGCAATAAAGGATCACTAATTTTGCCATGGGAATTGCTAGGCACTTTTGCTTATACCGGTGAGAATTATAATTGCTACAAAACATGAGCTGTAACAAAGGATTAGCAGGTCTGCATTTCACAAAGTACTACCTAGCAGTATTGACTAACAAAAGATCTTCCTAAGCAGTCAATGTCTCAAGCACGTGGGTGAATCGGATGCACCTTTTACTCAGTCTCATGTTTTAAAATTCAGTTATCAAGACGTTCTCCTTGCTTCATCATTTCATCTTTACACTAGTTGCAGTTATCAAATTTCCTTGCTGCTTTTTGGTTTTGTGGTATAAATATCACTACTTAACTCAATGTAAATCACAGGAGACCTCATTAAACCCCACACAGAAACTACCACTAAGAGGAAGCTTGTGTTATTAAACCCTCATTTATCTCTAATAATGATGGAACATATCACATTCTTTTAACAGGAAACATTAGCATCTTGGTTCCACACCTTAACTGATTAGATAAGAATGCCTAATTTTCAGTTATTAAAACTAAGTTAAAAGAAATATGTGAGAGATGAAAATGGTGAACACTGAAACATATTAGCTGGATATGAAAAAACTGAAGGAAAATGGGGAGTTCAAACATATCATTGATCAAGCATAGTTTATGACCTTCAGCAACAAACTTATATGTAGTTTACTGCAATTTGATTGCCAGAGAATAGAGTAAGCCACTGAAATTTATCAATCTCTACCCAGTGAATGTGTGATCAGACAATGGCACAAGATGCTCCACTAGTGTCACAGAAGACAGAATTCAAAGTGCAAAAGATATATGACTTTGGAGTTCAACTTAAAACTGAAAAAAACACATGCATCTTTCAAAAAAACCCCAAAACCAACAAAATCCCAAACCCAAAAAAACACCAAGCAAAAACCAACTCCACAAAATCCCCCAAACCCTAACAACCACTCAACAACTCCCAAATCCTTCCTGGCTACTTTAACAGTTATTAGGATCATTTTGAAGATTAATTCTAGACAGTACTTGACCTCAGGTGAAGTGCTTACAAGACAAAGACAAGTGCAGAAATTCCTGTCTGAAGGCACAATTATTCTGTGCGTTCAGTAAAAGCAGTAGCAAATCAGGCAGCCAAACGTAGTTTACATAAAAGTAGAATGAGGAAACAGTAGGTGACCTTTCCCTTACAGACTTTCTCAGACTTCTTTTAAAAGTCACTCCAAAATAAGCACATAAAGCAAGATTTGCATCAATCACCATGAAGCATAGAGGAACCTCAACTTCAAATCACAGCCCCTCACTGCATGCTGGTTCTACTCTCTTTTCCAGGCTCTTGCTGTCTCTTCTCTTAATGCTGCTTCCTGCTGGTCTACAGCACTGTACACTGGGGAGACAGCTCTCCACTGCCAGGGACTCTTGTGGGAGAACCAGGAACACACGTATGTTGTCGATTTCTTCCAGGTGCATTTTTTATTCAAGTCCCACTGAACTCACTAGAAGAAGTCTTGGGGTGTTGGATCAGAACCCAGTATTTTAAAAGCCTTTGAAATTAAATGAACTCTACAGTTTGTTAAAAAGGAGAGTCTAGAAATGAGTCTGCATCCCGCTAGATGGGGCTTGAGACATGACTTTCTGAGGTCAACGCAAACAAGTTTGACTTGCTACCCCTTTCTTTTGGTTATATTACCAGTAACACCATTTTAGAAGCTCTTTTGAATTTCCTATTTGAAAGTTTCCAAAAAATGATGGAGGCATATATATTAGGTAACAGCTAGTGAGTAGGAATCATGTAGCCCTATCCATTCTGAAATGTCACTTGTATACAATAGCTACTGCTAGTTGACCAGCTCTCACAATCAAGAGCTTTACTTTCATTTTCTGAGTTTTCTGAAAGCTTTTTGTAAGCAATTAACATGCAGTTTTAGGGCAAGGTGACCAGTACTGTGTAAATACCAACCTTCCAAAAAAATGTTAAACATAATATTATTTTCAATAGGATAAGATATGACCAACAGTTTTAAGTGTAGTAAACATGATATTCAAGAAATCTGAGTTTTCTAATTGTAATGAGATTTTCAATTGATATTTTGAATAGCATGATGGATGTCTTCAGGCCTTTACTATTTCATCTGCATTTTCAGGCATGTGGCTTGGCATCTAATGTTTCATCCACTACAGGACTTGTTTGGTCAGTTGAACATTTATACAGTAACAAGTCAGCAATTGTGATTTTTAAGACTATCATCAGCTAAAGGATTTGGTATTGTCTACATTGCTCAAGTAACCCATATGTGTCGAGAAGTATAATCGTTTTGCAATTTTAGCCTACCCTGCTGCCCCTCTGTATTCCTTACAGATGCTCCTCTGTTACGTTTTACACATTTTAGAAGAAAAGCATCTGATGTTTTATGAGGAATAGCCCTAGCAGCAATGTAAAGTGCAAGTCTAAACCAAAAAGTTTTAGATCTTCATTTTTCCCTTCTCTGAGGCCTCTTTTCTTTTGCTTAGGCATCCACATTTTTTCCAATGTTTTTTAAATGTTGCATGTATTTATGGAGGAATTTTCAAAGCCACCAAGAGGATTTTGATCTCAGACTGCAGTTCTTCTAAATGAGATCTGATTATACAAATCCATACACAGACTGAATATACATTAGGCCTTCTATACATGCTGGAGAACAGCTAACAGAGCTAGCAACTAGGCAGCACCCAAAAGTATACTCTATTTGATTCTGCAACACTCTAGTTATTCCAACCAGATCATCTACAAGGAACTAAGTCACATATTTCCATAGTGAGTTGGTTCTCTTGTGACAGATACTAAGAGCAAGAAGCCGTAAAGCCATTTCACTAGCCAAGTAAGCCAAATAGTAAATTAAACCTCTCACCACAGTGTATTCAATTACAAAGCTGCAACTGCCTCCTATTCCAATTAGTGATTTTACAGGATTTTAAGGAACAGCACCTTTCATTCACAGCCAACTAGAGCAATTCCCTCATTGCAAGGATTCAATTCCTCTGTGTCCTTCATCCTCAGGGGCTGGTTTTCAAGGCAGCACTGCTGGGAAGCAGTCTAATCCCAATTGCCTCACATGCCTGTGGTAGCCAACTGGATTGCCAATTGGTCTTTGACTCCATGAGCTGTAGAAGTATAAAGCCATATGGGCACAACTGTCAGTCTGGTGCTAGTAACACTTTTTTTGTCAGGGCAGCATGTTTGTAGTTTGTATGTCTCCCAAAGAGAACAGTTAAATATAGTTCTTCAGGAAGCTACATGTCAGTTACAGAAAACAAGTGACATACAGCACAGAGAATGGATGACAACTAAATGTAAATGATAGTAGGAACTGTCAGGGTTAGAGTTAGCAACAAGAGTTTATTTTTATCAGAACTATTTTTACCTGTAACTGATTTAGGAACAATTCCTATCTTCAGTTGAAGATAAAAGACAAACTAAATATGGACTTGTGTAGGTAACTAGTGGTTTTAGTATCATTTTAGAAAACAGGCATACATTTTTATAATCTGTAAATGATGGGTTCCCTAAAAATATGAAGGTTTTCCCCCTTTGCACAGAAATCTGCTTGAGCATCATTATAACGATTACTACCGGTGGATGGAATTTTTATATCCATTTGGTAGTGATTTACACTAGTGTTTTCAAGGCTGCCAACAAGCAAATCCAGAAGGCAGGCAGCCAAAATTCCAGAAGAGACAACTGTCTTTTATTTTATAGCTTATGCTTTTTGAGCTTAATATGATTTTCCACTAACAAGTTTTGTACCTTCTCCCAAGTGCTAAAACTGGTGTGCAGAATTGCAAAGTAACACACCCTCTTCAAGGCAAGCTAATATTAAACTCATGGTAAATTATAGAAGTTATACTGTTTACTTAGGGATAAAAACAGTAAGGTTTAAAAGAACTGTACATGATTTATTGCAGACACTTGTTTCAATGGTTATACTTTTAAGCCTGACTACAACGTGTTGTTTCTCATTTTATAAAAAATTAACTAATACATAAGAGACAACGAAAACATTGCTGTAACACTTATTAGGAACACAAAGTATGCATTGGTTATATAATGTGCTTGATAAATAGGATGCAAATAATATCAAATCTGATTAGAAAGGCACCAAAAACAAGCTCTGCAAAAAATGCATAAACAGAAATAGTTTTCACATTTTTCAAGAACTCTTGGAGGTGGGCAACCATTAGCATGGTGAGGACCAAATATTCTTCTAAATATGATGACTGATGCTTTCTAATGATTTCTAATTCTAATAGCATTAGAACTCTTGCAACAGCAATATTAGCAAAGAAAAAGCTACTCATCCATTAGCCTAGACTCTATACATGAAAGGAAGTCCTAGCTACCAGCTTCATATCCATCAGTGTGAAGGATGAAATACAGTTTTGCTGTATAAAGCATTTATTCTGCCACTGATCACACATTGGAAAGATGATCCCTGTCAGGATGGCATGTACTCATTGCTCCTCAGAGCAACAGCTGCCACTTGCCCATGACCATCTGAAACTAACAACACATTCGCTAAGTTCTTGACTTTATAGAAAAGGTGTCTTTGTGTGCCTCCCAAAACTATAACTGCACAGAAGTGAACACCCAAAGAACACCTTTCACTCTATTAGAAATTACTGTACAACTTAAGACATGTAAGTCAAAAGTAAACAGGCTATAGATGACATAATGCTAACAAGTGGAGAATAATATTCATTCTGAAATAATGTCCTTAAACTGATACCCTATTATTCCCAGTTCAGATATGAACTGGAAATCAGTCCTCTTTTTTTGCTTTCCTCCCCCTGGCACAGGTCTGACTATAAAACTTACCATTCTGTCTTCTTGGTAAAATTTTTCTATCCCAATGAATGCCTAAGCTATGTCTTGTTTCCTACTCCACAGCAGTACACAGAAAAAATGCCAGTTTTAAAAGACACTCTCTTGCGTAGTATGGATCCTATTCTATATGCAGGGTGTACACTGACAATTTAGCCTCAGAAATAGGATCTTATTCAAAGACAGGTTATGAGCCCACAGGCTGCAAGTCTTGACACGCATGACTGAGGACAAGCAGCCACTGCACACCTGATGCTGATTCCACAAAATCACTCAGCCTGACCACACTATGCTTTCCCTCCACCCGTACAATGTATACTTCTGTACACATCTAAGTCGTAGCAGATTCCCGGGCACCAATTAGACACTCCCCTATAGCTCAGTTTTAATCCATGTGATGCAAAAGACTTTTAAATATACATTGAAGAAAAAACAGTTATTCTACATGTATTTTCTGTGTATTTTATTGATCTGATACAATACACAAGCATACGCAGCATGTGTGTGTCTGGATATACATACATACACAAAATGCCAAATGTATGATACATACAACAAACAAGGCCAGATTATCTGGTCTTGTAGAGATCTTTGGTCCAACACAGGACAAAAGACCAGGGTGTACACATACAAGACCTTCAGAACTGTAACACTGTCTGTGCTTACAGCTGCCTGAGGACCAGGACAGCTTCTCTAACAGGACAGAAAGACAGTAGGTATCTATTTGTGATGTAATAATAGAGAAGATAGTTGCTTTTCTCTTATGGTTATTCTGTTTTCCAAGGGTGAACCATTATTCAGATGATTGTGACTTGCTGGCTTTGAACCAGGAGATAAACAAAAGGTGCACAGAAAGTGCTAATGGGTTTCCACAGCACAAAGATAGCTAATAAAGCCCAAGTATAAGGCATAGCAGATGATGAAACCACACCAGGCACAGCAGGTTGTTGGGACTCAGGGGCTGAGATTTGGGAAGCCTGGATACACACTAGAGAAAGAGCTCTGTAGGAATCCTTGCTCTATTCTTTGCCCACCTCCAAACCTGCTGTACTTACACATCCCTCTGTTATCCTCTTCTAATACCACCATAGAAGCAGTCAGAACCCACCAGCATGCTAATGAATCTTTGCCAAAATAAGTAATTACTTCCCTTTATTTGTTATTGATGTATTTTATGAGAAGAACAGTAAAATTAGTCAAGTTGGTTATCAGGCACCTGGCTGTGGGTTTTACATAGGAAACCACAGGTGAGAGCTGAAAGAGGAGAAGCCTCATGGTCTCACAGTGTATTCTAGAAAGAATAAGATGTACAGTTACAAAGTTTGTGGTTATTTTATATTTTAACTGTTTCAGCTCATGGAAACAAAGAATACTGGTGATATAGCTCTGACAGGCATATTTTGCTGTTAAAAAATAACAAAATATATTTTAAGCCATATTTTTTACTGTAAGATATGTCAGTTAATAACCTAGACCTGAATTTCTTCCTCCATTGCAAGTTCATAGCTTGGATCAATAAGACATGTTCCTATCATTTTCCCATCAGATACTACTGGAGAAGCAGTAGGTGTCTGCATAGTAAGTAAAGAGAGAGAAGGAGAAAAACTTGGGGTCATGGTTGGTGGAGGGTATCCAAGATTATGGATAATGGGAGAATGAGCGTATTTATTAAATGCTTGCCTTGATGTTATATTTGGCATTCTTGGTGGCACTGTCCGTATGCCAGGCTGTGCTACTGATGTTATCAAGGGAGGAGGGAAAACAAGAGATTTCTTCTCCTTGGGCAAGCTGTGAATGTGTACGTTTTCATCTTTCAGTTCTGCAATATCATTAAACACTGAGGCAAGAGATTGAAATCTGGGTTCCCAGCTGAGTACATAATCTCGGTTATAACTACCTGCAAGATCCTCATCAGAGGTGCCAACAGTTGCAAGTGAATCACACCCAGAGTCTTGCCTATCTGACATCGGGACACATTCTCTTGTGAGGTCTGTCATTATACCTTTCTCTTTTATTCCAATTTTCTTAAGTGTTTGAGACAAAATTTCATGTGCATAGGCTGTGTCACAGACTTCTTCTCTGCTTTCTCCTTTAATGGTCTGCATGTTCTCCGTGCTTTGCATGGTAGCCATGCCATCCATTTCTCCAGACTGATAGGAGAACTGATCAGACTCTCTTGGGATCCCTGAATCTGGCATTCGCGAGCCGTACTCGCTCAGTGCTGAGCTGGTGTTTTTTCTGCAAGGATACTCATTGATCCTTTTTATTTCTTCATCCTCTGCAGTTTCTCCTTCAGCAGAACCATGGCCACTGGAGTCTGAATGCCTGCAGGGGACATCATCATCCTTCCCCTCTCCAATTCTTGCTAGGCTCAGCCATTTTGCTATAGCACCCATGGGAAGCATACTGCTCTCAGTACTTTGGATTTTCTGGCAGTCCTTATCTTCTCTTGCTGAATTCACATCAGTAGCTGAGGAGGAAACTGCTTTTTTTTTCACACAAGCATTCATCAGATCTTTTCGCTTATGTCTCAGAGTAAGTGCGATAAGACCAACCACAAGCAGCAAGAACACTATCGATGAAATGGAAACACTAATGGTCAGGCTGTGTGCTGATGCTGTGAGATCAATATCAGGAGAACTGGAAACATTTACAAAAACAGTGCATATTGTGAACTTTGACTCCATTTTTGGGCTATGAGCTCTTACCAACAATTCCAGACTATCATCATCATTCTTTTTGATGCCATTTTTCTTTCTGTGAACAGTCTGAGTCAAATAAATATTACCACTGGTTTGATTCACAGAAAAGAATGGAGAAGGTTTTAGAAGAGAGTAATGAACAACTCCGTCCAGTCCACCATCACTGTCTGATGCTGTCACTCTGCCAAGTAACTGGCCTGCTTCATTCTTCTTGGGGAGATTAAAAAAATAATGTTCTTGTGTAAATACTGGGTCAAATTCATCTCTCCCCTCAATATCTACCTGAACTGTAATGGTAGCCAATGAGTCACCTTTGTCTTTTGCTTGGATTATGAGGCAGTACCTATTCTGACTTTCATAGTCAAACATTTGCTTTGTATGAATATCTCCTGTCAAAGGATCAATAAAGAACATGTCATGGTCTCTAGGAGTTTCACGATGAGCCAAACATGAAGACTGAATGGAGTAGGTAATGTGCCCGTAGGAGCCTTTATCAAAATCCAGTGCACAAACAGCGCACACAAAAGAAAATGTAGGCATATTTTCACTGACAATGCAGCTCAGACTGGGAAACAAAAAAAGTGGGGCATAATCATTGTCATCTAGGACATTTACAAAAACAACAGCAAAAGCCATATTTTTTATATTGGCTCCTCCATCTGTGGCTTGGATGATCAAAGTGAATTTCATGGTATCCTCATAATCCAGCGTTTTCATCAAATCCATTGATCCTGTTTTCTCATCCAAGCGAAAATGTCCCCTGTCGTCTCCAGAGATGATAGCATAAGTGATCTCTGCGTTAGTGCCTGCATCACAGTCATTTGCTGAAACTTTGGTGACATGACTACCTATAGGGATGCTTTCTTTGACATGAACATGGTATTCCGGGCTGCTAAATACTGGAGCATTATCATTAACATCCAGCACAGTTATTAGTACAGTAGCAGTTGAATTCAAGGAGGGTGTTCCACAGTCAGAGGCAAGGAGGACCAAATGGTGAGAAGAAGCTGTTTCCCTGTCAAGAACATTGCTCAAAACCAGACTGCCAACAAGTTTGTAGGATGTTTCTGACCCCATGACACTTGTTTCTATGGAGAATAAATTCTCAGCATTGCCTTCAATAATAGAGTATTCAACATATGTGTTTTCATGGGTCCAATCACAGTCGATGGCTGAAAACATGAGGACGCTTTCTCCGACTGAGGCATCCTCACTCACACTGAGATTGTACAGAACCTTTGTGAACTGAGGGGCATAGTTATTTACGTCTTCTATGTGCACCGCTATGGAAGTAACTGCAGTGAGAGTGGGACTGCCACCATCCACGGCTTCTATCAGAAGATGAATAGTGGAAATATTTTTCAGCTGTGTCACTGGTCCTGTAGCAAACACTGAACCTGAAAATACAAAAGAATTAACAAAAGGCCACACTCCACAGGCAAATAAATGTGATTCCAAAAGCTGAATCTAAACAGTCATATTTGAAAACGACTCAACCATAATGGCTGCACAAACCATAGTAAATCTCTTGCATCCAGAGAGTAGTGGGTCAACAGCTCAATGGATGGACGCTGATGGACATCACTTACTAGTGGTGTCCCTCAGGGGTCTGTACCGTGACCAGTACAGTTTAATAGCTTCATCAGTGACACAGACAATGGGATCAAGTGCACCTTCAGCAAGTGTGCATATGACACTAAACTGAGTGGTGAAGCTGACATGCCTGAGGGATGGGATACTATCCAGAGGGAACATGGACAAGCTCAAGAAGTGGGGCCTCATGAAGTTCAACAAGGCTCAGTGGAAGGTCCTGCGCATGAGTTGAGGCAAACTTTGATACCAATTCAGGCTGGGAGATTAAGGGATTCAGAACAGCCCTGTGGAGGACTTGGGGATACTGGTGCACAAAAAACTGGACATGAACTTGTAATGTGTGCTCACAGCTCAGAAGGGCAACTGCATCCTGGGCTGTGTTAAAAAAAGTGTGGTCAGCAGGTTGAGGGAGGTGATTCAGTCCCTCAACTTTGCTCCTGCTGGAGCCCACCTGGAGTACTGTGTCCAGCTCTGATTTTTCAGCACAGTAAAGATACAGACTTATTGGAACAAATCCAGAAGAGGGCCACAGAAATGATCAGAGGGCTGGAGCCCCTCTCCTGTGATAAAAGGCTGAGATAGTTGGGATTTTTCAGCCCAGAGAAGGGTCCAGGGAGACCTCACAGTGGCCATAAAGGAGGCTTATAAGAAGGATGGGGACAGACAGGCTGTTGTGATAGGACAAGGGGTAATGGTTTTACAGTAAAATAGGGTAAAGCCAGAGTAGATATAAGGAACTATTTTTTTTTATGAGGGTGGTGAAACACTGGAACACATTTCCCAGAAAGGTGGTAGATATCCCATCCCTGGAAAAACTCAAGGTCAGATTGGACACGACTCTGAGCAACCCGATCTAGTTGAAGATGCCCCTTCTCATTGCAAGGGGTTGGATTTGATGGCCTTTTAAAGATCACTTCCAAACTATTTTGTGATTCTAAGAACTCATAGCTAACACTGTGAAGCCAAGGCCTCCCCACAACAATAAAGTATCAAATACATATACTGCATCTAGAGCAGCAAAAATATGCATGGTTCTGGGACAAACTGAGAACTCCAGTCTTTGATGCGATCAGTTCTTCACTGATAACGGCAGATTTAGCCAAAACATATGCATGGACTTTGGCCACCAAAAATTTCCAGAACTCAACTAATCGCTGGCAACAGGTGAGGAAGCAATAGGACTCTTCAATTTACACTAAAAAAGCTGAAATAATAAGCCATGCTTACAGACTCACCATTCTTGTGATCAATGGAAAATCCCTCAGAAGAAGAGAGGATTTTGTAGAAAATCCTTCCATTATGCCCAGAATCTCTATCTGTTGCACAGACTGTCAGAACAGTGGCATCCATAGAAATAAGCTCTGACAAGTTCACCTGACATATAAAGCAAAAATAGAGCTTAATAAAATATTTGAAACATAAAAAGTATACATTTGCCTTTATTTGATCTTATTAGAAAAAAACACACACAGTTCCCAGCTTTGGAAAGTTTTACTTACCCATTTTCTTCTGGGGCAAAACTATAAAGAGCTGAGATATTGAAAACTATGCCTTTAATACAGCCAAAATTCACAGTACACTTTAAGCAGTAGTAAAATCCATCCAGCTCATTATGACAGTGAGTTCAGAGAATAAATGAATCACTTTTTTCAAAATTACATTAATAGACTGCAACTAATAGCTTTTCTTCTTGCTTTCAAAAACACCTTCGTTTCCATATATGGAATACAGTCTGCAGTCTCTGTCTGGAATATATGCTTAACCACTAAAAAAAACCCAATACATGCACCCTGAAAATTCCAGCACTAGAGCATTGGATTATTCCTAGAATTTAGTATTTCAAAATTCTCCCTTTTTTCCTCTAGAAAACCAAGAAAGCACATTCCCTTTTTAACAATTTTCATTATTTGAAGTCCAGATACAGTACTTTTGTGACCAAAGTTTCCTTCCAAAGTATAAATCTAATTTCAAATGAACAGCATTATATAGCAGCTACCTCTGTCATAACTTGAAGTGTTAGTTTAAATAATTTAAACAGAGAGATTATATGTATATAATAACCATACATATATATTAAACTATATATAAGGAGTATAAATATGAAAACACTTGAAAGGATAATAAAAGGGTAAAAATACAGGATGATGAATAGGGAATTATACATATCATTGACCAAAAAGCAGCACTGTATCTTGCTCTCCAAGCAACACATCCAAACATAAGGCTTGTGGAAAAGAGAAGCTCAGCTGTTTATGTTAACATGGTCAATAGAGCTACACTGTTTTGCATCAGTTAATAATGCTGCCTATAATGTCTGCTCCGATCTACAAAAAAATTCCTAGCACTTGCAGAAGAAAGTACTTGCCTAAACTATTATCCAAAATCAGACACATAGGAGGGTTGAAGAAAACTAAAGTCTAAAAATCACTTGAGCATTAATAGTGCATTTTTTTCCAGAATGTAGATTTATGAGTACAAGTGGAAATTTTACACAAATCCTGACAACTCAGGCACCTGAAAGTTTTACAGGTATCTAAGTGACTAAACCACTGTGCCTGCACTTGCTCATAGATTGAAAATTCTTTACTAAGCCAAATGTTTAGACTTATTTCTTGAATAAATCTGTCTGATATTTATAAATGAAGCATTATCCAATCCAAGTCTTCTGTTGTGCCTCATATTTTTGGCTCTGAGGACGTCCACCACACACAAAAAGCACCAGATCAAAAAAACAGCTCAGTTCACAGGATTGCAGAATGGCTGAGGCTGGTGGGCACCTCTGGAGATCATCTTGTGCAACCCTTGCTCAGAGCAGGGTCACCTACAGCAGGGTGCCCAAGACTGTGTACAGATGTGTTTTGAATATCTCCAGAGACAAAGACTCTACAACCGATCTGAGCAACCTGTGCCAATACTTAGTCACTGCTAGAGGTTTAAAAATAAAAAAAAAAAAAAAAAGAGAAAGGTGTTTCCTGATGTTTAATAGAATTTCCTGTACTTTGATTTGTGCCCACTGCTTCTTGTCCTGTCACTGGACACCCCAGAGTGGAGTGTGGCTTGCCCATCTGGCTTGCCCATCTTTACTTCTCCCCATTATTATTTACACAAATCGGTAAGACTGAGCTTTCTCTTCTGCAGGCTGAACTATCCATGCTCTAGGCTCCCCTGGGCCTCAGCCCAAGCTGCACAGGCCTAGTCCCACACCAACAAGTCCTAAGGAAACAACTGCTCTGGCACCCAATTTCTCCTGTGGCACTTTTATTGCAGCTGACCTTAACCTGAAGCTCCAGGTTTTGTCTCTCTCCCATTCCAAGCCCTAACTCCAAGTTGTTACCTCTGCTAAACCTTAGACCACGCCCCACAGTCCTACGGCTGATTAAGTCAGCAAAACCCTTTTAGCAGCCTGCTCTTGAGAGTCTTGTGTGATATCACGCTCACTTTGGCAGCACAGATAGTAAAACTGCAATGACACAGAGAAGTTAGCATGACCCCTGTGCAAGGATGACACGCAAATTTGTGAAGCATTCCATACTGTTTTAGGGATCTGGGGTGCTGGTTGGCAGCAGGCTCAATGTGAGTCAAGAGTGTGCCCTGGCTGCAGAGGCAGTAAACTCTACGCTGGGCTGCATCAGGTACAGCATCACCAGACAGTCAACAGAGGTGAATGTCTCACTGCATTCAGCCTTGGTGTGGCCTCACCCTGAGTGCTGTAGGCAGTTCTGGGCCCCACCCTTTTAAGAAGGGTGTGAAGGTTCTTGAATGTGTGCAGAGGAGGACAACAAAGCTGAAAGGGCTGGAAGGCATGTCCGATGAGGAGTGTCTAAGAACTCTGGGCTTGTCTCATTTGGAGAAAAGGAGGCTTAGAGGTGACCCCATTGCTCTCTGCAGCTTCCTGAAGAGAAGTGGAGGAGGTTCTGAGCTCTTCTCCCTGATAACCCAGTGACACAACACGTAGGAATGGCTCAATAGCTGTGCCAGGAGAAGTTCAGACTGGACGTTCAGAAGCACTTCTTTACCGAGAGGGTGGTCAAACCAGAACAGGCTTCCTCGAGAGATGGTCAATGTCCCAAGCCTGTCAGTGTTTAGGAGGCATTTGGAAAATTCCCTTAAAAACATGCTTTAGCTTTTGGTCTGCCCATGAATTGGTCAGGCAGTTGGACTGGATGATTTTTAAAGGTCCCTTCCATCCTAAATTATTCTATAACTCAATGACTCTGAGATTAGGTCAGTTGGCTAGAACATGGTCTAATAACACCAAGGTTGCGTGTTCAATCCCCATACAGGCCACATATTTAAGAGTTGAACTTGATGATCCTTGTGAGTCCCTTCCAACTCAATATTCTGTGAAATCTGTGACTCTGTTTTATAGATGCTCTAATTTCTTAAATCACCTCAGTGGCCCATAGCTGTCCATAGTCACTAAAACTGCTTTGTTTCACTGTTAGACAATTTGATTTCTACAACAGTATAGCAGTTCAAATGCTTGTCCAAAAGTCCAAAAGCTGAGCTCTGCACCCTCCTCAGTCCAGTAGGGAAAACTGGGGAAGTCAGAACTCCTATGCCTCACTCCCTAGATGAGCGCCACTACTGTAAGGCAGGGTTACACATTACAAACTAAGTGCATGAACTACCATAGGGGCACTTGCTACACCTCTGTGGAGCTGTGTAACTGAAAATGAAGAAATTCATGCTGTAGTAACAGGGCCAGAATAAATGTATCAACTTCTTCACCATTCTCTCAGAAGAAGGAAGTTCTGAACACTGAACCCTGCTCCCCACTGGTTTGGATAATATCCCGTAACTCCTAGTGATGAATGCATGGTATATGGAATACAGCTAGCATTCACATCACTTGCCTTCTGAAGTCAGAAACCACAAACATTAAAACAGAACAATTCCCTCAGTTCTTTTAGCAGAATTCTTAGGAAGAGGCTGGGGTTTCCCAGAAGAGCTCTGCTCTGTTTCTGCTCGGAAATAGTTTGCAGAGACCTTTCTTCTCAGTGCTCAAATGCATTTTTAAGACAAATATAAACAAGTACTCTTACTATTTATCATCATATACAGAAAGATATCTATAACGTGTTTGTTGTCCATTTGCCATGTTCTCACCTTATATGAATCCTGAGTAAAGACTGGTGGGTTATCATTGATGTCCAAAACAAGGATAGTGAGTTCTGCTTCTGTTTGATGCACAGAATCTGAAACTATGATTTTCAGCTTATAAACAGCAGTTTCTTCAAAATCTAATGGTTCCACTACTGTGACTACACCAGTGTGTTGATCGATGGCAAATTTCATTCCAGGACCATTATCATAAATAAAACCAAACTGAAGTGCTGGCCTGGAGTCTGCATCACTTGCTGACACCCGAGTCACTATAAAACCAGGCTGGGCATCTGAAACAATAATTTTGAGAATAAGTCATAGCTAAAAGATGATGTTACAATTTCTGAGGATTTTGCCTATTTTGTAATATTGAATCTTTGATATATGTAAACTTTCAGTATAGCTTTTGATGTATTTTAAATTTGTGTTTTACAATAAGCACAGTATCCAGAAACACTATGGAAACAGTAGTGGATTTCTTCAAAGGTATGTGCTGTATCCCAGTTTTAATTTGGGTTTTCTCTAGACTTTCTCAGATCAAGTGTAGTCATAACTGTTTCTTTGCTACCAACAGGAACTTACATGGTTTTCCATGAGCATTTAGGTGACATGAATTTACTGAACAATGTCACAAACCTCCACAAGAATATTTAACTGAGGCATCAGAGCCCCCTGGTCTGTGTAGAACCAGCAAATGCAATTCTGAAGCTTTTCCAAAGGAGGAGGCCACTAGAGAGAAAGGAGACCTCCAGACAGACCTACATGGCACAAAAATATTAAGGTCTATCAAGGTATAACCCTATGAGGTTGAGAAACTGGATACAGACAGCTTTGTCATGGGCTAAATTGACAGTACCGGTAACTGCAAACTGAACCTATTAGTGATCATTTAACAAAGCCTGGAACTAACAGAAGCTAAACCATTTCCCATTTGCATGCCTGGGGCATGAGGCCTCAAAAATACTGTATCATATCCTAAAACAACTGTTCTTAAACGGCATACAAAAAGCTAAATAAGTAACTACTATTTACAGCTGCTGTGCATCCATGAATTCTGTACCTGTCATTACCAGTGGGAGCTAAATTTAGGAAAGGCTAAAACATATCACTAGAAAGACAGCCTTGATATCTTTTCTTAACAGAAGTACTGGGGTTTCAACACCTAAGTCTTTATAAATTTTCCGTTGTGTATCTTAACGCATTCACATATATGATGCCTGTATTTGAAAGTTACGGGCTTAAGACTCAAGATCTGCAAATGCTGAGCTAACATCACACAACATACCAGATGTGTGCTGGGATGAGAACTTGGGAGGTCCTGGGTCCTCCTATTTATGATCATCAACTGGCTCAAGTTATAGAGCATTTTAACACTTCATTCAAATTTACAGAAATTATTTCTTTCATCACAATGAAATTCAAAATGTCTCATTTCTAGCAATGCTAGTTTTACCACCAAGCATTTTTATTGGAAAAAAGTGGAAATTGAAGACATATGAAGGATATGATACTGGAGTTCAAAATGAACAGATTACAGTTGTATTTCTGCAGATTTTTTCTCTTTCTGAATTGCCTATGGTTTTGTTCCAAACTATTCCTAAACACAATGTCTAAAGAGTAAGAATAATGCCTCTGAGAACAAAAGCAAAACACAATTAATTTTGATATTTCAGCTTTAATACTATCCATTAGCCTTTTTACTAAAGTTGTTTAGTTACACCAATCACCAAAAGCACTACCATTATCTCACAATTCACAGCCTTAACAAAACTTAGCTGTACTATCACACTTACTTTCTGGGACCTCCACTTCACCTAGCAGTTGGAAAACTGGAGCGTTGTCATTAACATCTAACACCTCTATCCTCACAATACTTGTAGCAGAGAGTCTGGGGTTTCCTTTATCAGCAGCTTGTACAACCAACCTACAATTAAAGGAAGCAGTAATTGTCACTTTTGGTCAGAAATCACTGAATTATCCACCAATGTTATAAGCAGGGGAAATTTTAAAACCAAAAAGATTAGTCATTTCTGTTCCTCATGGCAACTCTGAAATTCCATCTTTCTTTCTGTAAGGTTGACTATCCAGAGTTTTATTTTTTCATCTTTGAGCAAAAATGTCCAGGAGATTCTACAGGGCACAAATATATTAAAATCACACAAAGAAAAGGAAGTGTTTTTCTGTATTCATTTCATCCAGTTACATACCAAATGCAGGTGGTTAAACAACTCTTTTAAATAAGACACAGTTTTTCAGTTGGTAATTCAGAGCAGGATTTAAAATGTAAGCACTGAATTATCCTTTGGAGGAACCTATCTCTCTTCATTGTTTATAAAGAGAAAACAGGGATGTGAAAACGGGGTAATACAAAAACATCCAAAGTAACATTCAGCCAAAATGCCTGCAGACACATTGAATAGCCCCTCCATTACACTATAAATGTAAGTGATGAAATGAAAACCCTGAATACATGCACCATTTGACAATGGCAAGGTTCCCGCTGATTTTAGCGGGACCAGAATCTCACTGCCAGATTAGAAGAGTTGGCCTGTACGCTTCCATAGTACACCTGCATTACAAAGGGTAGTAAAGATCAGACAAAAAAAGAAGCTAAGGGATATACAGGTCAAAGCTGGGCATCTCAATTAAATGTTTTATGCAATAACAATTGTTTACATGTCACACCATATTGCATGGGTCTCCCTGAAGATCTTTTGAATGCGTTATTTCTCCTTTCTTCTAAGTCAAAGTTTCTGTTTAAAGTGTCAAATAGATGTTACTTCCTAAATGTTCACATGATAACATGGAATACCAAGGCTGTAACTCAAGCTATGGATTGCAGCACTTCCATTCCTGAACCACACCAGCTCTGCTCTGGGTGTCCTTGTGGTTTTTGACACTGACAGAAGACATAACTTGAATTGCAGACCAGTATTCAATCAGTGACCATGCAAAATTCCATACAGAAAGTGTATTTTTTCTAGAATGAATATTGTTAAGGTATACATATGGAAATATTTTACTAAAAATAATCACTTTCTAAGGTTTCAGGAAAAAAACCTCTCATAAAAACATCTTAGCCAAGGCATTAAAATTCTGTCAACACTTCCATTATAAGTCCTATTATAAGGGACTTAGATCTTCTGGGGGTGAAAATGTCCAATTTAGATAAATAAACAACTCCTTGCAAATTTGAAAGAACTGATGGTAACATTTTGAAATCAAACAGGAAAACAGTTTTGAAAGCTTCTTTTGCTATTCACTTTTCACCTAACAATGTGATTAATACAGATTAATAAAAATGTGATTAACACAGATTAATAACTAATTATAAAGAGAAGGAATATGAAGCTTCATATTCCTTGAATATACTGTCAGTTTGAAAGGCTAGAATTCCAGCATAAATGCTGAAATAAATCAGGTTGCCAGTTAAAGACAGATATGAGAATTATTATGCTCATATGCTCAATATTTCACCAGCAGTAAACATCCTTCCATTGAAGGATTTATTCAAGTGTTCTTTTAAAGTACCTAGTTACAAATAAAATGTGTTACACTATTTAAATTACTAAAAATCAGAACTGGTGTTTCTGATTCAGTGAAAAACTGAAAAATAAACTTCAAATTAAGTGTCCTATATATTATGTTAAAACAACATATATTTTTTAGGACATTTTTATTAAACTACACTGATACTAAGAAACCCCCCCACATACTCTCTCAATCTTTCTGATGTCATTTTCTACAAGTTATTCTCATACATAAGAATTCTTATTGGATGTTTAAAACTTTGAGGTCCCAGAGGACAGGAAAACTTGCAAATATTTTAACTGATGCCACAACCATATGTAAAAAACCCCGTAATTTCTACTGACACATACAAGAAATCTACTTTTTGTGGAGACTGTGGTACTTAAAAAGGGTCTATTAATGAATCTGCATACTCATATTTGTCTTCAAGGCATGATTTATTTGCTTTCTAATTCCAATTATGGTATGACCTGCAAAGAAAAATTATTATGTCCACTTGACCATATTTATGCACAGTTTCTTGAAAAACAGGAAAAAATATTTAGTGCAAGACAGCTTATAGCTGGAAACAGTTTACAAAAGCATCTTTATCAGATTATGGAGAAGAAAATTTAAGTATATTCTAATCTAAAACCAGAACATATCTCTATTTCTTGGATCTGATTTGATGTTTTCTCTGTGTCTTTCCATATTTATAAAGAATGTTTCCAGAGAGGGAATGGCTATAAAGTTCTTCATAAACTAAAATCCCGGAACTGTCATTGTTCCTTAGTGAATCATAACACTCACTTATGTCAGTAAGTGTTGCCATTGATTAAACAAGACTATTTCTTTCTCTAAATTTGATAAGTATGCAAGAATCCATAGTACAGATGGGCAGCTTTAGTGCTGTTCTCAGTGCTGTCTGGCTTGCACCCAGGTTCTGTGGGTAATGGATATCAACAGGAAACTATGAAATATGAAATATGTAATATGAGCATTTTCAAGTTAGAGTGAACAAAGAAAAATACATTTTTATGAGAGCCTTGCATACAAACCTGTAAGATGAAGTGTTTTCGTGATCTAGGCCTGTATTTGTTGCTAGAATTCCTCGTGCTGAATCAATTAGAAATGTTGCATTTTCATTACCAGATAAAATTGAGTATTCCATTTCTCCATTCAGCCCACTGTCAAGGTCAGTTGCAAATACCTGTTTGTGAGCAAACGTGAGGCTTAATTAAAAACTGCAGAATGCAATTTCAGAAAAAAAAACTTATACTAGTCAGATATTTCTGGTTACTTCCCTTTCAACCGCACAGATTTAAATAAATCATCGTCTTTGTCCCCAGCATGAGTGTCATGTGAGGTCACAAAATCTGCTTATGAACTGCAATGGGCTGCACATGAATGAGTAATCTGAAATTCAGCTAAAGAAAGTGTTAGGGCTGAATATAATAATTTTACTATTACGTTGCTGTTAGAATGCTGTCCCTGTTTAGTACACAAATATGCACTTTCTCAGTGGTACAGGACTGACCTTAAAGTATTGCTGCTATACAAACAGACAAAGCATAAAATAATTAAACTATTAAGCTTTCAGATCTTTCATAGAATAGTTAATTACCTTTTAAAAATACAAACCAGAAAACATAAAAAGGGCAGAAGCAATCTATAAAACCAACAGAATAACTAACATCCATCAGCAATGAACAGGTTTCTCAAAGACTCCTCTGACTCTTTGAAGAGTCATCTTTGTATTTTTCTGGTTGCTGAACAAGCATTATAATGAGTATGGGATCCAAACCACAGCAGAAGTAACCAGTCAGATTGAATAAAGGAAACATAATAGAATGTATTCTGTCATAAAATTTTGATTAGACATCTGGCTTGACTGCCTTTTGATTTTTTTTCATTCCTGGACATATGTTTCTCTAAATACAATGTCCATCAGTTTCTAATCACTTTGCCCTGGAGGCATTTGTAGCATTCCATTTATTTATTCTCTAGAGAAAGAATATCTTTAGTACCTAACATGACCCTCACTGTGACCTGACTTGCAATGCAAGAACATACACTGAGGAAATTATGTGTTCTTCTAGACCAACTGATGTATTCTTTTGCTCTAACATGGCCAGATGGAAACACTTTGGGAGAATGGATCCATTCAGAGGAAGAAGTGTTTGCACATTTAAATTAAGACAAGCTGCTCTTTAGGCATCAGATTTTAAACTGAACACTTGGGTTTGATTCTACTAGTCTGATGAGTAGAAAGTATTCTTTGTATTAGTACAGCCCTTTCAGTAGATGCATTAGTACAAGATCCAGCCTCCATTGTAACCAGAACCACAGATTTCAATAGTATCTTTCAACTGCTTGACGATAGAAACATAAATTTTTTAAAAAGAGAATTTAAAGTCCAGCTGGACAACTATCAAGAAGATACAGGATTCTCTTTCAACTTAAACCTGAATGGAAGATCTGAAATTTCATCTAGAAAAAAAACTTAATTTAATATTTTAGATATCCAAGCAAAGTAGTAGCAACATCAAGAACCTCATTCTCAGTTTTTAAAAGACAGTGGTCCAGAACAGACCTAGCAGGATTGTAGTCATGAACAGATCAGCCAAACTTCTTTTTAACTACAGCACTGGGCTTGGGAAGATATACTTCCACTTACCTGTACGATGTCCATTTTGGGACTCTGGCCTTCCCATACTGATGCTTTGTAATAGCTTTGTTCAAATTTAGGTACGTTGTCATTGACATCTTGAATCAAAACTGTCACTCCACAGAGCGCTGAATTCAAGCTATTTTCAGCCAGAACTGTAAGATGTATTTTACACTTAACTTCATAATCAAGAAACTTTGGCTCTTTCACTGTGATTGTACCTAGTTTATTAAAAGAAAAATAAAAAATCCCAAGATGTGACACATATCCAGGGAAAAACATGCACAAATGCAGTTATGAAATTCCTAACATCTATGGTCACCTCCAGTGAACACATGACAGAATTCCAGCAAGCTCTCCATCATGTCCTTCTTCTGTGTAACATCACCCCCCACATGAACAGCTAAGTTTTCACCGATCATTGCCATGTTGGCAATTTCCTAAAACAAAGCACATTTACTGGTAGAGGGATAGAGAGAAAGTGGCTGTGTGCTCCTTGGTACATGACAGTGAGACTGCCATGCCAGAAGAGACTCTTGTCCCTCATCTAGCCCTCCATCTATATCCAAATCGGGCAACAGCTGCAGCAATTTATGTATCTGACTGACACACAGGTAAAACACTGGCTCTTTCTGCTGCAGTGAGCTCCCTCACCCCAACTATTATTCTATCAAAAATAATAAATGAAAATTATTGAGACTACAAGTACAACTAGACATCTCCACATTAAATGTGAAATGTTCTTGGAAATCTGTAGTCATTGTTTCAATGTTCTAGGTAATAATTCTCCATTACATCTAAGCATCAAACATAGTTAAGTTGTGTATTAATTTCATTGGAATTCAAATTCAGTTTTCTATGGCCTTTTCAGTAACAATGCCATGACTATCTATATCCCAAACTTGAGATAGCATAAGTGCTTTTTATTTTTTTATTTTCTAAGATAAGTAGCAAAGATTAACTCTTGTGTATCAATCTATGTCTTGAACATAAGGATTTCAAAGCTGGCAGGTGGTCTTCAGCACAACACTTAAAAATTATCACATTCTGTATACAGAGGAAGAAAAACAGACAGTGGCAGAAGGAATACACTTCAAGATGACAGAGAGTAAACTGAAAGACTCAAGTGTAGAGTGGAATAAATAATCAAGTTTGAGGTACACCAGCTAGGAGGAACATGTGAAAGAACCAGAGTTCCTTATTATAAAGATATCACGCTAAGAATTACCAAGATAACAGTCTTCAAATATGTAAATAATAGGGGGGTTGCCTTTGTCTTACTTCTACTGTTACTGGGTTAAGAAGTAATAAGTTCAAAAAATTTCAGCAAACATGAATATGAATAAAACCTTTCCAATTGCCAGGACTTGTTCAGATTATTGAGAGGGTTTGCAAAATCGTTACCCCTGATGGCTTTTAAGAACATTACAAATGTCAGATTTTGGCACAATTGATTCCCCTTCTGTATCAGAGAACAGAGTAGTTCACGTCTTTGAGTAATTTCCTACTATACTTTCTATGATTCTACAACATAATAAATCCCCCTATAATGGTTGAAAGTCTTCTTTAAAGTATGGTTAATTAACTTCAGTGCTTGAAAAGACAAGTAGAGCACACCTTTGGCTGTTCAGAATATGTAACATAGAAAGGGCATCAATACAGTTCAAAATACTTTTGCTGTAGAAGCAGTGGATAGAGAATTACTGGTGTCAAAATTATTCTGATGTAAGAGCTGCTCTCAGAAATTCCTAAAGGCTACACTTCAGTTAATGTTTTCTAAGAAACAGAACAGTTTCAGAGGAAAGGAAACAGAAGAAACCACAATGGCTCAAATGTCTCAGAAGAAGACTTGTGACACATTCACCGCTATAGAAATTCCACTCCTGTTTGTGAAGAAAGTGCTTATGAGACTCTTCAAAACATCATGTAACCATTTTTCAGCCTAGCTTGATAAAAAAAAAAGGAAAATCCCATTTGATTTTTTTTTTTGGAGGTGATATTGGAGAAGATTCATTTTCTTGGGGATAAACTTGTCTGGGTCTAAGATATTCTTTAAGACTAATCTCTCTAGCTTTATTTCAGTGACATAAAAAGGACTTGAAAATCAAGAGTATGCACTTTAAGTGCCCCTCATCTAAACAAAACAAAATAATTTTAATTGTCCATCAGCATCAACCATGATAAACTTTACAGTGGTATGCCACTTGATGCCTGGAGACATCAGGATAATCAGATTAAAGCCTCCAGAAACTGAGGGAGAAAGCCACTTGTTAAGAGTACAACCTATATTATTTCTGAGGAAAACTCCTTACATTGTCTATGCCATCCCAGAAGGAAAGACCACAGCTATTCAGAAGGCAAACTCCATTCTTTCAAATGTTTAGGAGCTGACAGGCAACAGAGTAGTTATGCTGTCTTATGAACCTTAGATGACAAACATGTAAAGGCATAGGGGGAAAGTGCTGCTACCTCCTGCACCTGAAATTCCTGACTGAAGAGCAGCTAAAAGCAGACCTGCTGCAGAACACAAATACAATCACAAAAAAAAAAAAAAAGAACTACTTTAAAACATGTCAATGTTTGCCTGAAACAAAGAGCATTAAGCTCAACAAGGTTCTAATGCTTCTACATTAGAAGTGTTTTGAAGGTTTTTGTTTATTGAGTTTTCAGGCAACTTTATGATGAGAAACAAGATGGAATTTCAGCTTGGATCACAAAGTTTATCCACCCCCACACCTGGTGACCAAAGTTAATCAGAACTGAGTGTCTTAAACAGATATACTGGTGTTCAGTGTCTTTTTACATCAAGTTTACAACATTGCAGGTCTCTCCATGTGCCTGAATTTACTGTGCCTGATCTATTCACTGTAACAGGAGAATTACCCTAAATACTAGGGAGTACTCTTAAGATATCTAGCCCTTGTTCTTGTGCTAGGAACTTGCTAATGTTCTAAACTACACACAGAGACTTGAAAAAAAAATGTAAAAACATACCTGTAGTGGGATGTATGGAGAATATGCTCTCCTTGTCACTGAAGATGCTATATTTTATGTCTTCTCCCGTAAATTTGTGTTCATAAGCTTCTACTGTTAGAAGTGATGTACCTATGGAAGCAATAAGACATTTTCATCATGTCCACTTTAGAAGGTTTTATTCTAATTTTGTATTACTGATATTAATAGCAGATGCACAGCTATGGACCAGGTTAGGTGCTTATTCATGAAATAAAATAGTAGACAATAAAAATATTTCCCCCATGACTTTCACTGTTTTACAAATTCATAGGCAAGGTACAGTCTATCCCTCCTTGCCCAGTAAATTATGCATCTGATACCAACTTCCTCAGCTGCTTAAATAAAATTATGAATTTTAACTTCTCCTAATAGCAAACTCACATGAACCAATGGAATTCTCTCTTACCTGAAGTCATATGTATTCCTTTCATTCAGGTTATGCTGTCTTTGATCATTTAAATCTCACCTTTTCATGAATGCTTTTAGGTAAAATAGTCCTTTTTTTTCCCCCTGTGCATTATGTTACCCATGAATGACCAGGAAGAGTTTATTTTTGCTCCACTTAACAGAATTCAATTTGAGTTTCTGAACAACACTCTAAATAAAATATTTTAATTAGCCACCTTTTGACAAAGGGAATGAAAAGATGAAACTATATGCACAGCTATGTGTCAATTCATGGAGAATCCAAATTTCACTAAAACAGCAATAATTTAATATAGAATGCAAGAGACATGAAATAAAAATCCTGTTTGAAATAGGATTAAAGGGAATATGTGAAACTGAATAAATTATCCTGCTCAGAATCATCACATTTTACAAAAACGTAGCAAGTTAAAAAGTATTATAAAAATTTCCAAATAATTATTCTTTTCAAGTGAGTGAGGAAATTGTTTAGCATATATAGCAATTGATTTTAATGGTTTTAATTACTTAATTTAATTGTAATTGATTCCATGCAGCTGTGATGGAGTGAGGCAACCTGAACTCTTCCAAACAGCATTAGAGACAATAGTTACTTTATTGCATCCCAAAGGGCATGCTGTTCACACTCAGTGTCCTGGATGTTAAGGAACAGAGGAAAAGATTTTAGTATAAAAAATGAGAGGAAACATTGCTCTTACAACTATCTGACACTTTTTTATTTTACCATTGCTGTGTATTTCATTATAAAAACCAGACTTTTTATTTTAATGGTTTACTATTTGCTCTTAAAATGGCAAAATACGTTGACAGATGTAATTTTCTGTATTTGTCAGTATATTTGTAAGATATTTACTAGAAAAGTTCTGAAAGTAAAATCCATCTTTTTAATAGGTAAAAGGTGATCTGAACTCTGCACTTGGGTTTTTTAGGAACTAAAACAAGGGGCTATATGTTGGATTTTCATTGCCAAGAAACTTTGATTTGCTACAAGTTCCTGCAAGGGCAATCAGATTACTCAGAACATAGTTAAAGCTAAGAGAAAAATGTAAGGTCTGAAGAATATCACAATTTATCTTTTAATGCTGTTTGTTTGTTTGTTATGTTTAAGAAGAGAAACCACCAGAAATAAAGGGAGCAGCAGTATTTCTACTTGAATCCTTGTTTTTCAAAGGTTAGGTTAATAAACCGTTGTTCTGGGTCCTCAAATCCTAATCCTTTAAGCTTCACATTTTTCACATTTCAGATAAAATTGTTTACAACTTCTTTCTGTCAGAGAACAAATTTTTTCCTGTTTCTGATACCTTTCCCAGAAAAAAATTCCTCCAAAAAATGAATTTTTACAGCTCATTGTCAAAAAAGTATGACCAAACTCTCAGGTCTCTTGTGACATAAAGAGGCCCTATACAAATAAATAGCAAAAGCCAGTGCCCATTGAAACTTGCAGTTTCAATCATACACAATTCAAAGGTTGCCTCAAGCAGAGGCAACATGTAATGCCTAACATGGAGAAAAATAAGGGAAAGGTAAGCTTTCTGCCCACAAAGCACATTGAGGATGAGATCAGCACTGAAGTCAGAGCAAGGAAGAAGGGAGATCAGGATCAAAGCAGGAAGCAGTCAGATTGGCTTGAAATGTTATGCAATTGACTTCTGAATTAGTTAAGAATATTAAAAGACATGAAGTGTAATTGAAAATGTTTGTATTTAGGGTTTTTTTTCAGTTTCATCACAGACAACCTGATTTCATTTGGAAGTATCTCAAACAGTTTCATATAGCCTACACCTCAACCTTTGCTTTATGTCTGTGGATTTAAAACTGAAAAATGGCAGCATGAACAGCATTTGCCTATCTGGCCAAATCAGCTCCAAAACATTTACTGTGTTTTGTGTTAGGACATATATGTTATATATATATATGTATATATTTATTCTTTTTTACATTCATATGTCTGTTCATACATGTTTATATACACACCAGCACTGCACTGAGCTACTGTATTTTTGTATCATTTCTTCTCTCTTCAGTATTCATTATAGTAGTCTCTTTTCCTGTCCTTTGCCTTCTAACCTGGGTTCATCCTTGCCATTATTTCTTGAGACCTCTTAATTGCCATGAAAGGAAAAGCTAACTGAGCACAGAGATGACTATTCAAGAACCGTCTGGATGCAACCCTGTGCAATGTGCTCTAGGATGACCCCCCTTGAGCAGGGAGGTTGGACCAGATGTGGTCCCTTCCAACCTGACCCATTCTGTGATTCTGTGCCTTACAGAGTAAGAGCCTACATATTTTGTATCTATCAGAAAAAAAAAAATAGAGGAGTCAAAAAGTTTTACTGGTGAATCTTTCTCCGAGGAATTGTTATGGAAACAACCATTCAACTGAAAGTTTGGTGAATAATAAAGGTTTCTTACCCTCTGAAGGGCGCAGTGTCTTATTATTTATTGACTGGTTTCTAAGTGCCTGCTGTAATGCAGTTTATAATATTTAAAGACATTAAATATTCAATATTAAACAAAAAATAGAAAAATGGGGTTTTCTGAAGGTCATTAAACTTGGTCAAACACTTAAAGAAAATCTGACCACAGGGATCAGTTCCCAAGGCACTCACCCAGTTGAGAGGTTTAGACTACCTTAAAATTAAGGACACTTGGCTTTGGTTTTTGTTGTTTATATTATTCAGATTTTTTATTCTTTTTAAATAAACTTAGCATTTTCCCCCTCTATCAGTTAAGGCAGAAATAAAATTAGGAGGAAAAGGCACATTTATTAATACCAGATCTATAAATAATCAGCATGTAATGTAAATCTCTCCTGGATTGAATACACTGGTACTATTCACATTCGTAGGGGTCCCAGGATCACATATATCCTATAAGCTAACTTCCATGACAGTTTTAATTATAATCATGCCTTTTTCCCTACTGAAATTTAAAATATTTAATATTTATGTATGCTTATATAAATAAGAAAACACCATAAACAGTGACAAAACAGTATTAGTATTTGATAAAATCTCTCATATTCTTAAAAGAATTTGATCTTCTTAGCAAATAGACTTATTATTAAACACAAATTTGATTTTGTGATCAAACCCTCCTGTTTACCCTGAAGCTTTGTTAAATTTCCTTTAATCAAAACAACTTAAATTGAATCTTAATTATATTTTCCATAGATTGAATGGGAGAACACTATGGCATTCTGATACCACAGTTCCTTGGGGCATTTCTGTAATTTCAGGTTGGACTTTCTAGCCTGAGCCAGGAACATATCTATGTTTATGAAAATCTAGGATCAGAGCAGTTTACCTATTGCCAGAAAGCCCTGATCCTTCTTTTCTTTCTTTAAATCTAACAAAATCTATCTTCCCTCTTTTCCTTTTTCTTTTTCTTAAATAGAAAGAAATATTAATGCAGGATTAATGAAGGTTAATTCCATCTCCCATCAAAAGACTGAAACCCTGGGGCCTTGACCTTACTCTCCTGGGAAGCCTCACAAACAGGTTCTCACAACACTTTCCGAAAAGCCGAACCTGGTGCAGCAAGGAAGAGACAAAACAGCCCAGAGCTTGCCTCTGGAAACAGCCTGGTCTCTTGGCTTTCTGGCCACTTGGGACAGAGTGCCCTGTATATCACCACAATTGATTGCCAACAGGCAGATCAGTGAAAAGACAGAAAACCAGATATTAACACACAATGCTGTGACATCAGAACTGTCTTCTGGAAATAGCATTTCCCTAGGGTATCTTTCATATTTCAGGAGGGTGCTTTAACCATCAGGCTGCTGCACATTTCACTCTTTCCTGTTGGAAACCTTTCACTTTTTCCAACATTCCATGTTTTTAGACAGACAGTGAGAGAGATAGAAGGATGCTCTAGCTTGGCAGTTTGATTAATCACTCATCACAACTTTTTAAAAATAGCCTGAAACCAAAATATTTCCTCTGTGGTTAACAAAAAGAAAGTCACTTAATTAAAAGAACACTTTAATGCCTATTTTCAATCTGTTAATTGAAACAACAGTAATACTCACAGCTTTATCTTTATCTTAAAATACAGTGACTTGGCTTGTAGTCCCAAACAGGCACAAACAAATGGCTGAATAACCTCAGCAGTAATTACTGCAACAGGCATCTTCACCCTTCATTCTCTATTCTGTTTGCAATCATCCAAGAATATTGATTGGTTTTCCAAAATTACTAACACATTTCTTATTTACTGATTCCTAATCCAATATATAGGCTGTTACTCAAGATCCAAGAATTCACTAGTCTCACAAGACCCTTAGGATATAAAAGAGTACTGCTTTCATTTTACTGAGAAATTTAAACCATAAAGAACTACAAAGAGGAATAATGACTTGTTCAAGGTGAACTTCATGAGGTGTTTGAATCAAGAATATAGTGCAAGTCAAATCTCTAAATACATCTGGCCAATTGTATAGTGAGATTTGTGGACAGAAAAATGTGAAAGGCACTCCCTTCTGCCCTTCATTAGAATGAAACCAGTCCCTGAAGCAGGAGAAAATACTTACCATACCTAATTGACTGGAGGGATAACTACTATTATTCTTTGAATGATAAAAAGTAGAGCAGTATTTCTCATCATTACACAGAACAAACCCAAATAAATCTGTAAGCACCTTGTGACCGAAGCTGGTTTGTCTATTGGTAGCATTCCATTAGAGAATAGAGAGACGCTGTAGAAGCTTGTCTGAGTGGCAATGTACCAACAGCCTCTGAACTTCTCTACCCTTCCCCTCACCCTGCCTCCCTCTCTCCTTCTTCTGCAAAATCAAAAACTGCAGTACGGTTTTAGAGTATTTCTGAAAGCTACTACAGTTTGTGAAGGGTATTGCCAAAATAAGAAATGACACATCGAAACTGGTTCCCAACGCTCACCTTATCTATGCTTGTGAGCATCGGCCAGTGAAACAAATAAATGCTGTCCACCCACCACAAAAGTCATTTTGCTAAAGGAATGATGCTCAGGGCTTCCCCAGCTCAGGGATAGAAACATACCACCTTTGAAAAGGGAGCTATTTAATGAGAGCATCACTGCTGTACAAGGGCAGCAAACTTAAGAGCCAGACAACACCTCCATTCTTTTTAATGCTGGTGAACCGGAAAAGGGCAGGTGGGTATTTGCTACATCTGCATTAACTTTTCCCTGCTGCTGCACAGAAAAGAAAGGTTTTCCTATACTATTTGTTACAATTATTCTTTCAAAAGGAGGGGAGATTGGCAACCCCAAGAAGAGGGATTTCATGCCCACCTGCTGCACTGTTCTCAGGCACGCTTGCTTCATACAGGCTATGGCTGAATGAAATCTCCTCCTCTTGTTCTTCTGTAAAGATAATGACCATAGCTGTGGCTGTTCGAGGTGAGATACCTTGATCTGAAGCCGTCACTAGCAGCTGGGTACTGAAGTCCTTGGAAGCCAAGGGCTCTTGAAGAATGATGTCACCTGTCTTCACATCAATCTGAAATACAGTTTCTGCTGTCATCAAATTAAAAACAATAGCTCCATTTGATCCCAGATCCACATCCTCTGCTCTCACAGTGGCTACTATCTCATTCACAGGGGTTTCAGCAGGCACAAATGCCCTGATAGGATTCTGCAAAAAGATGGGATCATTGTCATTGACATCCTCAATGTGCACCACAACACTGACAGTGGTGCTCCTTGGCAAATGGGTGCTACAGTCACTTGCTACAACCCTAAATGTATAGTGGGACTTGGTCTCCCGGTCCAGTGCTTTTGTAGTAACTATAGATCCTGTTACACTGTTGATGGCAAATGCTCCAAAGGTGTCGTCAATGAGGGAGTACATAACTTCACCATTTAGACCATCATCTTCGTCAGAAGCATAGAGGTCCAGGATAGCTGAGCCTTCCTCTAGGTCTTCTGTCACAGAGATTTGATACTGGGTCTTTGCAAACAACGGGCTGTGGTCATTTTCATCCAAGACTGTTAGATAGAGCTGTGCAGTGGAGCTCCTCGAGGGACTGCCTAGGTCATGGCACTCAATCACAAGAGTGAAATTGCTGATGTCTTCTCTGTCTAAACCACGAGTGACCAGCAGTTTGCCTGAAGTGTGATTTAGTGTGAAGTATCCTCCAACATTTCCACCTTTCAATCACATAAAAAATAAAATTATCACCAAAAACTATTTTTAAAAAAAAAGAACCCTTTGTGATTGTGCTACGTAAATTGCAATAACAAGATCCAATTGCTCGTACAGCTGGTGTGCTCATGTGCCTTTCACATATTTTATTTCTCTTACACAAATTAAAACCTGTATTTCATTTAAATCAGTGGGTGGCAATGACAGTAAGTGCAGAATGTCGTATCAATTTACAGAGTGGCTATTTGAACAGATGCATGTCGTTTTTCCCAAACCAGCCCACCTTATAAAAGCTCATGCATCTAGGCTGCTGCATGAAGTGACCCCTTCCCAACCTTGGTTACAAATTCCAGAAACCTATAAAGCATTGCTGAAAATTGTAATTACTTGCTTCTTGTTCTCTTTTACAAACCTGTCTCTTGGAATTGAATAGTTGTACAAGGTCTTGATTTGGGAGGAGTGGGAGATAAATACGAATCAGTCAACTGAGAAGTCAGCATTTTTAGTAACAGTGAATGGTATACATAGTTTATAATGTGTAGAAAAACCAAAGATAATTAGATTAAATATCATAGAAAATCATGAAAACAGAGGAATTCGTAACTTTTTCTTCAAAGAAAAATTGTTGCTTGTTACCACAGTAGTTCTCTGCCTACACTTGAGCTATTGCTGAGAGCTGCAGACCAAAATAAGCGTAGCAAACTTGTATTTGTGAAAAGATATTACAGGAGGCTTTGAACAGCTGTAGAGTTTATATTGGCACAGTGGACACAAGGAGAGTTTGGCAAGATGAAAGCTAAGTATGACATTACTAATTGTTGGGTGAAAGAAGCTCTCATAAAATAAAATTAAATACCATTAAATAAATAAAATCAGTTATTTCTTGCACTTATTTTCAAGGGTATATTTACATTCAGACTTCTACAACTATAACAGAAAGGACAAAATCATGCCTTCATGATTAATTCCTCCTTCCGGCATTTGGTATTTTTTGGTTTTCTCTCTGTACTATTTCAAATCCAGAAAGCAGAATGAAAGTATGCCTGGGAAGTGCTTATTAATGCTGACAAAAAGGTGAAAAATCTTTTTTCTTTTCCACATAAAAGAAGCATGCAGACAAGATGGGAGCTAGGGAGCCTGGTAAAATCAAGACTAGTCTAAAACTTGGATCCTGCTGTTTATATACTCCCTGATTTATATTAACAAAAATGATGGAGTGTAGCTTACCAATTATTTTGTATCTTAGAGCTCCATTATTGCCAGCATCCATATCTACAGCCTGGCTAATGTAAACAACAGAAGGCTGTTGGTTCTCTGGGATCCAGATTTTAGAGACAGGAAAAAGAAACATGGGAGAGTGATCATTTTCATCCAGCACTGTGCAGATAACTGTCACCGTACTTGATAGCGACGGGGTTCCACTGTCTTGAACCAAAACTACGAGGAGTAAAAAGAAAGCAAATTTTATTCAGCGGTTGTGGGTGCAACAATAAATGCTCCTTAATAATACCAGAGTAGGAGAGTTATTTGTGCAATGCAAAAAGCATATACACTTCTGTACCAGAGAATCTTACCACTTGTACATAATTCAGAAGGCATGAAAAAAAGTAATGCTGATAGTAACACCATACCCATTCTCACTTTCCACTGTAGAGGCACTCATAGATATTTCACATTGTTACCTTTAATGCTGAAAACCTCCTGGGTTTCTCTGTCCAGTGATGCAGTTGTGATGAGCTCTCCACTGCTTAAGTTCATCTTGAATTTCTCATAACCAGTTCCTGGTAAGATTTTATACCAAAGCAAGGAATTCAATCCTTTAAAACAGAATGGAAGTCTTAGTAAAACATAGCCACTCTCCTCACATTCAGGTCTACAGATTTGTCTGTTTTTTCTGAATGACATTTCCATACAGCTCCTAATCAGACCTTCCATTTGCATATAGTATAGGGATTTTAGCCTTTCCTTCTTTCTCTAGAAAACAGGCTAAAAGTGTCCAGGCTTTTAAAAACCTTTCCTTCAAGTTGCATCCCTGTGTTGAACAAGAAATGTGACTCCACACTTTTACCTATTATGGTTATAAAATAATTTCTGTCATATTTCTTCTAGTTGCAACACCCTCCTGAGGAAAGTATAATGTCATCTCCATCACACTTATTATTACCTTTAATGAGTTTAATCCTACATTATACTCCAAGGGCTTGTACTACTGTACTCTTTAATTTTTTTAAAAATTTTCGGAAGTTTCATTTAATCCTTCTGTGTTTTTTCCAACCAACAATCAGTCCTTTAGTAGGGTAGGAACAGTTGGTGCACCTGGAAAACTACAGCACTCCTAGTCATACAAAAACTGCTATTCAGAGTCAAAACTGGCTGCCTGCTCTCATCTGCTGCAGTCAAGCACAGATCACAGTCAAGCAACACATCTGCACTGGAGTTGATGGAGAAACACCCATGTGAGAGAAGAAACAGAGCCTACAGTTTTTAACATCCATGACTTCCTTTGTTTGCCTTTTAATAGCTTTGACAATGCTACTGAAATGTGATTAAGAGAATTACTACTATAAATGCATTTGCACCTAAACTAAGTCAAGGCAGGGACATATTCATACAATACATAGTATACATATGTACACATATAGGTGCCATCTGAGTTGAATATCCACATAATGTCGAAATTAAAACTTTTAGCCTTTAAAAGATGCAGATACGTAACATCTTAATTAACCTTCTTTCCCATATCCAGCTGTGAGGAGTGTACAAGAAGCATTAGGAAAAAGCTGCACACCCTGTCCAAGAGAGAAGTATTCTCATTCTCATAGCAAAGAGTACACATTCTCATAGCAAAGCAGAGCAGCTAGCACATTTGCACTCAATCCAACCTGTTGGTTAATTATTCAGTAGTGCCAGCCACATTTCAGGGGCTGAAATTACAAGTTGAAATGAGAAATAAACTACTCTTCCTGCACATCACAAGCTGGAAGAGGAAATAAACCCATTTCTTGCCACTGGCCCTTTCCCTGCTGGCCAAATGGCAAAGGGGATGCATGGTGCCTGAGCTGCAGCCAGGGAAAGCCTTCAGCCCCTTTTCCTGTTCCCCTGCCACAGCATGGGTAGTCCCTGCACTCCTACAGCTTGTTGAAACCAGCAAGAACCGTGGAATTATACTGTGGTTATGCCTAAGTGGCAACACTGGTGAAGAAGCAATGGGAATAAATGTCCTCCCTGCCCCAAATCTAGACTCAAATCTCATCCTTATAGGACTTTCTAATAACTTCTAGTGAATGGCAATAAGCCCTGTCTCATAACTCTAAGTCAGTGGTCCCTATTAACCTTTTGAAATTTTTCTCCTAAGGCTCCAGACACAACTATTGAGCCACAGATGTGCACATCAGCTTAAAAACAGGCCTTGCCAAATGGTAGTTTAGTTCATTCAGAGCTTCTGCTAAGACCTGCTTCAAGACAAACCCCTGACCTATCTTAAATATGCTGCTGGTATCTCTGCTTTCCCATGCATATTTTTTAACATTCACCTGTATTACGTGTGTCTTTTACATTTGCACTTACTGATGTTGAGCTGTCAGATGTCAACTGGGGGAGCAGGGGGGCACGGAGGGCTCCCAAAGTGAGGCAACACAGACATGCAGTAAGTGCAGGTCTTGTAATGTGCATGAGGGAGTTAGCTGAACAAGAAGTTTCATGGATATTCATGGGAAAGAAAACCACTCCAATCAAAAATTTTAGTCATGATTTCCCCCAAAAAAGACCCTATTCCCTTCACAGAGACTGAAGTAGAAAGAAAAATAAAACAAAAAATTGAGAATGGCTGATATTGTTAATAAAAATTATTCCTCCCAGTGGTCAGTCAGAGAATGTATGAAGGGAACAAAAAAAATGTGATGGAAGAAAGTCCTCCACTGAGACTATGCAAATATTACTGGGATGTGAACTGCAATTTAAAGAACCTATAAAAATGAAGTAAAAAGTATGATGTAAAAAAAAAAAAAAAAAGAACACTATGAGAGTAGCATCGTTCAAAAAAACTGTATTCCAAAAACACAAGAAAAGTGCATAGCATTATATTTATATGACTCCTATATAAATCAAGTTTTCTTACATTATGAACATCACTTCAGTATTTGTACGAAACAACACTATTACATATGCATGACATGGGGCCAAATAAGGCAAATGTGAGAAAAAGACCCAACAGGACTGTGGTTACTGGAAAATGTACTTCAAAAAAAAAAAGCAGGAAGGAACAATCAGCCACAACAGTGCTCCAACCCAAAGTGTCTGCGCAGGCAGGCGCACACTGTGCCACCCAGTACACTTGGAATGCCCTTCCTCTCCACCCTGCCAAGCCACCCCGGCTCCCTCCTCCTAACTGCCCCTGGAAGGGAGGAGGGAGAGGAATTCAAGCAAATTCTCACTTTTTCTCTATTATCTTGCAAACATTTTTCTCCAAATACCACCTTTTTTATATAGTGTGATCCACAAAAGAAAGAAAATACTTGGAAGAGTGAGATACAGAGGCAGACTGCAGCACTGCTCAGCTGTCATGAAGATCATCACAGACAGGGATACCTACCCATTCCTAATTTCTAAATGCTTTATAGATTTGTGGGGAAATGTCTTTTTCTATATAACACCTCTACTGAGCTCACATCTGCCTTTTGTAATCAATATATGCTCTACATTAAAATGACCAATCTTACTGAATACAGAAAATTATTTTGCTAAAAAGTTCTATAATCTACTTTTTGGATGGCACAATCTTACACAATTCTAAAGATGTACAGAACGTGAATCCACAGTAAAAAGAAAGTCATGCACAGAGTTGAGACCATCTTTTGGGCAAACGCAGCAGTATTGTAATATTTAGTTCTCTTTTCAGATTTTATCTTTACTGCAGACCAAAACCTCTGTGTAACTGCTCCAGCAGTTACATCAGTTACATATGATGTAAACATCATATGCTGTGCATTTTAGATATTTCAAAAGAGCAGGTAGTTGAAGAACTAAAAAGAATTTTGTGTTGCTTAGACTCTCAGGTTTAGTCCTCACCTGTGATTCACAGAGCAGATGAACCACCCACCACCCGCCTTATTCATCCTTTCTGTGTGTGGTTGAAAAGCAATGCATTAACATCTTTTGCATGAAAAATCCTGTTTAAATTCCAGAGCGGCTTTCACGATCCGTTCACAGCTCAACCAGTCGGAAAATCTTGGATTACAGTGCCCCTCTCTGGTCAGAAAAGATGAGTGCATATTTGCCGGTTCTGATACAAAACGAGGGCTCATGCCTAGTGAATTGCTTTAAAACTGTTCAAAACGCTCTGATCGAGAGCAACAAAACAGTCAGATACTAACTTGAACTAAGCTGAACATTGTTTGCTAATTATTAACCAGCGCATGTTGGCTTTCTTCACATGAAAGCTAAAGTAGGCCTTGTCATGCAAGTGCACATTTTACATAGCAGTCAGAGCTGAAGCTACCCCAGAGCGCAAGTCAGAATACCTCCAAGCCCTGAATAAAGGTTGACAGCCTGAACCAAAACACATGTTTTGAAACTCAAAACTCATACATTACCTTGGAAAAGCACAGCAGCTGTACACGCATGGCAGCAAGATTGGATTGGCCTACTATGGTCCACAATTAAATCAATAGCAAAAGGACACAAATTACCTGCATCTCGGTCCACAGCTTCCACTTTTATGACAAACTCTCCTGGATCTTGGTTTTCATGAACTGCAGTCTCATAAAGTTGCTTTGTAAATATTGGGATCTCATCATTCACATCAAGAACAATGATGGTCAGAACCTGCGTGGCCGAGAGAGTTGGGCTTCCATCATCAAGAGCCATGACTGTCAAACTGTAGCACTCCTGAATCTCACGGTCTAGAAGCTGGGCTGTAGTTAAGAGTCCTATTATAAAAAAAGAAGGTATTAGAAAGTATTCTGGTCCAGGTTAGGATCCTAGTTGTTACTGCACTCACAGTTTCAATGTAGCATCACTGTGCCACTGCTGCAAGGCTTCCAGACTTTGGAGTCAATTCATTACCTGTGATTCCCTTTAGGGTGCTAATTGGCTCAGAATATTCCTTTTGACATTAGAGGGAACTGGGATTCATGGAAAATTCACCTAAAGTTCAGATACTACTTTTCATATGACTTTGGGATTAACTTTTTAACTTTATTTAACATAAATGTATGTCTTCTTTTGCACATAAGTTATGCTCTTAGGAGCTCTACAGATTAGTGTCAGCTGCATCAACTAATGGATTCAAAATCAGAATAAGAACCAGAACATATTGCAACTATTAGGGTGATATTTGCATTTGCATTAAGACGGTTAATAGTCAGGAACCAGAGAATTTCAGAGGACTGAAGAATAAAATGCACTGGCACTTTGAACCTCCACTTAACATGTTCCACTCACAGTGGACACACTCCTTGATCTTGACTTGCCTTCCCTTGTGTGTATGTATCATAGCATGTGTGTGCACATGCTTTAAGTATGCATCATGCCAAAATCAGAATGGAGTATTTCACTGTACACACTTTCTTTCCACCTTCCTTAATGCACTATTGGAAGATGCTCCAGTACACCTAAACAACATGGTAACAGTGTCATGCCAAAATTTTTGAGCTGAGTCTCACTGCATGCAGTACTGCCATGCTTGTGCAGTGCTCTCCTCAAGGTAATCCCTCCTGAGGACAGTAAGGCACCTGGGTAGAATGCCAACGGGGTATTTCAGTATTGCACTGTACTCACTCCCAAATGTTGTCCTGAGATGCACATCACAAGAAACTCCAGAAAAGAGAAGTTACAGTACCTGTGATTTTATCCAATACAAATGCTTTGTTTTCATTGCCTGAAAGAATGTGATATGTAACTTGTCCATTTCTTCCCTCATCAGGATCTTTTGCAATTATGTGGTGTACAAGGAAGCCCACCTCCACATCCTCCATGACATAGGAAAAAGACGAAGATGTAAAATTGGGACTGTTGTCATTGATATCTAAAATAATAATTTTCACAGCCAAGGAATCCAGTCTCCGATCAGTCAGATTTATTGCCTGGTCTGACGCAGACACTGTAAAAATCACAGAATCAGTAATCTCCCTGTCTAGTGGAAAGGCCGTGGTCAAAGTGCCATACAAAGGGTGAATAAGAAATGGATTTTCACCCATGTTACTCATTTCTAGGGAATACTGTATTTTGCTGTTCAGAAAACTGCCATCTCCATCTTTTGCATTGAATGTGTAAACCGGAGTGCCAACAGGTACATTTTCCTCTACGCCAATCACTACAAAGTCATCTTGAAAATATGGAGAATGATCATTCTTATCTTCTATGTCAATACTTATGAAGACAGTGTTATTTTGTGGGGGATTATTATTATAATCCTTTACAATAACTTGCAAAAGAAAGTGTGAAGCTGTTTCATAGTCAAGCTCCTTGGAAAGAAAAAGGTCTCCTGTCAAGCTGTCTATTTCAAAATGAACACTATCATCATCTTTAGCAATACTGAAATGCAGTTTCCTGTTAATTGCTAGATGATTATCAGGCCACTTCAGAGAATCCAACACTTGTGCAGGTTTAAAATTTTCAGGTACGACAAAGTGCTTGAAATCTTGAGAGAAGCCAGATCTCCCATTGGGCAGTGGGATTACCTGCAACCAAAACACAAAGACTGTTGTGTTTTCCCATTATTATGAATATTGACATGAAAATTATTTTCCTTGATTGAGAGTTTAGTCATTTCTTATTTGTGACTACGTTTACTCTTAGTATGCTTCAAAGCCAGAAAACAAACTCAGCATGCTGTGTAAGAGCAAACAGCCCTTGTCCAGCCATTCCATAATCCTTTAATGCCACATATTAAAAAAAAAAAAAGGACAAAACTGTCTCCCATCCTCTGAATTACAGGGGTCCAAAGACAGACAACTTGAAGACTTCTATCTCTGCCTCTGTTCTGAAGCACTTCAACTGTCTTTCTTCATAGGACAGCACCACAGGGACAGATGTGACAAAGAATGCATGGTACGTTATGCAGTTTACCAAGCACAAACAGATGGGTTTTTTGAGGATTGTTTATGTCTTTACAGGATTTCATTCATTATGGCTTGCTGCAGTGTTCCAAGTTAATGCTTTAAAATGAAAGGATCTCTAACTTGTCTTGACCAAAGCATATTTTTACAAGCTATCCAAAATTAACCATCTTTTGGGTGACTTGAACACAGCAGCCTCAGTGACATTCAACCTGTGATGGAGGAGTGCCCAGGTGGCCTGGACAAAGCAGCCTTACTCTGGCTGGCTGAAGAGCAGGTAGAATGAGCACACAGTGGATTTTGCAATGATCTCCTACTAAAGCACAAGCATCATCTATTTGCAAGACAATCCAGAATGGTGTTGTGTATTCTTAAAAAATCAAATGAGTCTGCCCTCTCATTTCCTCCCTCAACAGAAAATTGGC
Source organism: Lepidothrix coronata (assembly GCF_001604755.1). Classification (NCBI taxonomy): domain Eukaryota; kingdom Metazoa; phylum Chordata; class Aves; order Passeriformes; family Pipridae; genus Lepidothrix; species Lepidothrix coronata. The sequence goes on from NW_016690193.1 coordinate 4,451,930, forward strand.
TAAAGAAAATTACCATGAGACAAGGTGTTTACAGTTTTGAACTTCTTCCTTTCTTCAGTTTATTTCCTTACCTTCTTCCAAAATGTCTTCTTTTCGAAGAAATTAATAATCTAATATAACTGTTCTATCTGTACAGTGTAAATAAGTACCTGGATGTAAACAGTAGCATGTCCTTGAAGCGAAGGCATCCCCTGGTCCCTGGCTGTGATCATCATTCTATAGTCTGATCTCTCAGCATGTGATAGAGACCGGGTTGTTCTTAACTCTCCACTGACAGCATCAATCTGGAAGTATCCTATATCCTCTTCTATGGGGTAATAATGGACATGTGTTATTGTAAATCAATTCAGCTTGCCTCCATAATACTGAACACTGTGATAAACACTGAAAAAGAGCGGGATGCAGAGGAAAGGAACTTGCTGCACTCATTTGGATCTCTGGCTTGTTTCATTCACCTCATCTTCCTTCATTAGGTACATAGTTATTATAAACCACTTAATTTGGATTTAGAAAGCTACAGAGATAAATGCCATGGAGTACTAAAGCAACTGCCCCATTTTGTTCTCAGGTCATTACTCACATCAATGGCACGTGCATCAGGAGAACAACAGATACCCCAGGATTGGTCCTTCTGTTTCCAACTCTGGCAGGCAGGGCCAGAGAAGGAATTAAGTGTTAGTCTCTGAATGAGCACAAAGGGTCAAGTATCTGCTGCTGGCCACACAGCTGGTTCCTGTGCCTTGCTAGACCATGGGGTCAGCAAAGAGCCCTATGGACCCCTAAGACACTGTAACTGCAGTGATGCTGCCTGCCCTGTCTGTGCTCTGAATCAGGACCTAATTGAGGGTAGCTAAAATCTTACAGTAACCTATTTCAGAGCAACATGTGAATATTGGAAATTATGCTTATAACCTTCATCGAGGACTGGTGGCATTCTAGTAACAAGCAACTTTTAATTAAAATTATTACTTGCAGCTACATCATATTACATTTATTCTAGAGCTACAAAGAATAATTCTATCACAGATGAGTAAATAGCTCTTTCTGACTTGGAATTATAGAAGCATTTAAGTTGGAAAAGACCTTTAAGATCATCAAGTGGAATCTTTAACCTAACACTGCCAAGTTGACTTAACCATGTCCCTAAGTACCACATCTACATGTCTTTTAAATACCTCCAGGGATGGTGACTCCACCACTTCCCTGGGCAATCAATTCCAATGCTTGACAACCCATTAAGTGAAGAAACTTTTCCTAATATCCAATTTAAACCTTTCCTGACACAACTTGAGACCATTTTCTCTTGTCCTATCACTCTGTACCTGGGAAAAGAGACTGACACACACTCCCCTATTTTCAAGAAATGGAATCAAATTACTCTCGAATTTTTAGTAAAATGGGAAAGTATCTATTACTTCATATATCTTACCAGAAACAGAGAAAATCACAATTGTCATAACTACTTCTCTCAAAATACTATGCGAACAGCTTTTTGTTACATGAATTTTTAATAAGGTGTACTAGTGGGTTAAACAAAGTCACGCAGCATAACAGCTGCTATTCTAATAAGCATCTGTGGTGAAAATAAATTCACTGCAGATGTAGTACACAAAACACCCATAAAGGACTGTATTTCCATAGGCACCTAAGTGAGCATGAAGCTGTTTATGTTCTCCAAATCTACACATGCAAATTAGTTAGCTGCACATATAGATGTTCGTTTTTGTTCCCAATCACCTCATCTGCACCTGTAAAATACTTGCACCTGTAAAATTTGAAAAACCACTGAGCAAACTAGATAGAAAACTGGCTTTTCACAACTGAACAATAGGAGGGTTTTTTGGTATGGTTCTGCTCTTTTTGTCTGACTATAGGTTCCTAATTCTCCATGAGTCCCTTCTGGGTTGAGTCTTGCTGTCTGGAACATAATGAGGAAATAGCCAACAAAAGAAAACAATATGTAGAGACAAATATATTGAATGAGACAGTCCTGCATTTTGCATTTTTCATGATAGTTTCAAAATATTAATGGTTCTATATTACTGTTTTCATAAGTAGCTTTTGGGTTACTTTCCTGATTTTTGTCCCAACAGTATGTCTACATTCACAGATATGCCATTTTGTTCCATATAATGCTTCATGACATAAAATCCCAGCTAAGCAAAAGGCAGAGGAGATATGAAAAACAGAACACATAATGTGAATTTCATGCATATATTTTCAGTATTTTGCTAAAACTTACATTTATAGTTTCATTAAAATACAAATATTGCATGAAACATTCAGGTTTGTGCATATTTTGGTGGTAATAAAGGTAACAAAAAAGTCTGATAATATTGGAAAGAGATATTACATTGAACCAGAACCCCTTGGGACTTCCATTTTGTGATTGTCATTTTGTTTGTCTCTATAAAGACAGCCAAAACTGAAACATTTTATTTCTATTTTTCTGATATTTTTATCAGTCTATTTTTTTTTAATTTATTTTTGGAAAATTTAAAAGTGTAACCATTTGATTGTAAATCAGAAAAAAAGTTTTACGCTCATAGAGCATGTCAGTCATTGCTGCAAAAGCTCATGCTCCCTGCATTTCCAGAAACATTTGCTCAGCTTTCATCTCGAAAAGTCGTTTGAATTAGGCAACTGCTGCTTATATCATGCACCCAAAATACGTCCTTTTGTGTATGAGGGGAAAAGGAAGAAAGTACAGGAGAAATGAATAAGAAATAAAGAAACTGGAGAGAGCAGATGAAGCATGAAACAGAAAAAAAGTAAATCTCTTGGTAATTAGACTTTTCTTGTGCTTGCAAAAGTAACCTGCCAATAAACTGATATGTTTTTACAATTAAATTTTTCACCTCTGCCTTGTCCAACCTGTTGGCCAGGCTTTCATTTACATGAGGTTTTCCAAGGCCAAGGCACTTTCTCAGCTCTGTGGTCTCAAACATGATCAGAGAAACTGCAATTTGGGACCAAAAAAAAAAAAAAAAAAGATGGTCTGAGAAACCCCCAGGAATGTGTTACTGTGAACTTTGGCAAAACATTCAGGCCTTCCACAGACTGGCACTTCAGTAAAATGGCCCAGAAAGCAGACACAAAGTAACACTAGAGATTTCTCAAGTATCAATGACTTCAGAATTTAGTGATGGTTAGCTGTATATTTTAACCTAATTCCTGAAGAACTGTACCTTCCCTAGGTGTGCAAATACTTAGTACCTTGGCCATCTCATTCTCTTTTGAGATGAAGGAAAAGTTGTTTCTCTTAACAGGAAAGAGGAAAGCAATGCCATGGCTCCCCAAGAACCTGAATATGATGGTTTCTGCAGAAACGCAGCCCTCTGCAAGTCTAGGAGTGCTCCCTGCACATTGCTTGCAATTCATTCTGGAGAACAAGTATTTCACAGACATACATACAACGCTTGCCAATTCGTGTGTGTTAGCAGTGTAAACTAGGCTTCTCCTAGCACTTGTGTGGTCAAACGCTAATGTTTTCTTCACATAACTGGTCCAAACATAACTGTAAAACCCTCTGCTTTGCCAATGCTAGTCTTAACACACAAAACAATACTTTAACATGCACTATAAATACACACTAATTTTTCTTGTAAATGCTATACTATATCCTATTGGCAGTCATAAAGGAGGCCAGGCAATACACTTCGCATTTGCCAGCATCACTAAGGAACAGCACGCATAGCTGGGATTCACCTCCCTCTGAATTAGGTTACTCTTTCAGTGATAACACAGAAGTGGAGGTAGGGTCATATGACCACCCACTTCCATACACATAAATGTTCAAGGATGATTTGCTTTGATTTTCTGGAAGAGGGAGGGGAATTTTGAAGGAAACCCAAAATTCATCTGGCATGTAAACGTCAGCTCTTTTATAGATTTTTCCTTATGTAATTTGTTGGCATTTGTCAGTAACCCTCCTGCATAGCTTAATCTATTGCTGCTATCTTGACATTTCTTCAAGATCTCAAGAACATTAAAAATTACCCAGTGACATTTACAAGCTTAACAGTTGACACTGACACTCATAGCTCTTCATCTTGTGGAAGTTCCACAACTGTAGAAAAGAGCACTGGTCTGCAAGCAGTGCCCCAATTAGCCTGCTTGTCTTTGTGTTTAACAAATATGGCTGTAAATCAGATCATATTTCTTCTTCATATTTTAGTATTGAACAGTGTCCCAGAACTAGAAAATACTATTTTAAATATAAACCAGGCAAGAACTTCACCATGAAACAGAAGACCAGATGTTAAAGGCAGTGAGCCAACTAAGAACAACAACAAAAAAAATTAGTATCAGAGAAACTCAGCTGTTTCTGGATTTGTTTATCAGGAAAATATCTAGTTCCAAGGCTGGAAGGGCTTTTTTAGTGGTTTGGGGTTTTTTTTGTTTGGTTGGGTTTTGGTTTTTTTTGCTGCTGTTTTTATCCTTTTGTTCTTTCTAGAAACAGCTTTTGCAAGACCAGCCATATTTTGTGTTGCTAGTAACTTTTCTAATTTGAACTTTAACTTACTCCTCTGTGGGGCTCTACAGTGAAATCAGTAAGAAAATTCAATGTGCTGTTTGAAGTAAGGGGATATAGTTAGATACACAGACCGGCAGAGACCCCTGAAAAGCACTTCCTGTGTTGCCTGGCTACCACACGTCAAACAAAGGGTTGCACACTACTCATTCCCTTTTTCTCAAGGGGGATCATTTTGTGCAAAATATTCTTACTCACAGTGCAGAAGTCTTAAGGTTTTCTCCAATTCCCTCTGGAAGAGGCAGTCATTTGTATTCAAATAAAGGGAATAATATGTTTTCTTGCTCCGGCCATACAGTATGCTCTATGTGCAAATTTCCACAGACTACAAATATCACACTTAAAAGGTACTGGTTACACTAAGCTGGTAAAATGGAACAGGTATCAAACGGAAAGAAATAGTTCTGTTCCTGGTAGCTCTTACTGTTTTGAATCAATAGTGAAACAAAGCAGGAGGAACAGACCTCCCTGGTTACAGATGGAGTTCTCACTTTTATGAAAGTATAGCAAGTAAAAACATGCAGTAAAAACAGACATCACATCTATGTCTCTTACCAGGATTAATGCCCCAGTCCCACTCATGTTCTAATTTAGGACTGCTCTGTTATTAATTTTACTGCAAACAAAACTGGATCCTACAGCCTACCCCAGAAGTGAACTACTACATGTAGGAATCATGAGGAAAACTAAAGAAAAGTGTTTTTAAGTGGCCATGCTATGTCAGGTTAACACAGTGGTAAACAAAGGGTGAAACGTGAACTAAAACCCACAAGCCTCTTGTTTGCCCAGATTATCTGCTGATCCCTCCAATCCCTGTCTCAGACTGTCGCAAACTGTTATTTTAGTAAGAAAATTTTCAATTGGTCATGGGAAAAGGGAGATCATTTTTCCTTTAAGATGTTAAACAACTGACTGAAATACTAAACTGTACAGTACAAAATCATGGTCCTAATCTTTCCTGAGTGCTGTTCGAACACACTCTGGTCAGCCACAGAAGCAACCAAACCCCTGGAAAGATAGCACAGAGGGGGAAGGGAGGAAAGGTAGCTGCTTGCACCTCCTTGGGTACTTCATAAGACACATGATGGTCCTGATTCTTATTTACACAGGTACCTTTATTTTACCAGAAACACAAAATAAACACAAAATGTATGTACACATGGTACCTCTAAAATTCCAGTTACCTTAATGTATCTTTTCTTATTAGTAACACTTTAAATTCTTACCTGATTCTATTGAATATAATACAACACCGTTGTTTCCAGAATCGAAGTCTTTTGCAAAGATGGTTGTAACAAGTGTCCCTGATGGCTGCCCTTCCAAAACCTGTCACCAAGCAATTTATAAATAATTTGCAAGTACACGTCGATAAAATGAGTCTTAGAATAAATTCCTTGCCATAACACAAGAGTTTATCTGTTGCTCTGTTTTCAGTAATAATTTACAGTCAGTGCAATGAGCATTTCAGGAGATGGTTAAGTAACAGCTATTTAAGCAATGCTCTGTTACCATCTGCATAAATCGCTAATTCAATCTTCAGTACAGAAAACCGGGAGGTCGAAAATTAAAAGAGATTAAAACCCACTGCACACATAAATAAAACTGTATCCGTGTATCCTTTATATCTGGCAGCGCACAAGGCGAAGAAGTGCCACGGTTTGACAAGACCTGAGGTTCCCCGTTACGCCCGCGCCGCCACCGCGCCACAGGGTGTCGCTGTGAGCCCGGCGCTTCCCGGCGCATTCCCACCTGGAGGCGCAGCGCCGGCCGCGGGAAGCGCGGCGCGTGGTCGTTGCGGTCCCGCACCGCGATGTACACGGCGGCCGTGGCGCTCCGCCGAGGGGACCCCTGGTCGGTCACCAGCACGGACAGCTGGTGGTGAGCCTGCTTTTCGCGGTCCAGCGCAACCCAGTTTATGATTTCACCTGACGGCCAAAGAAAAGGAAAGAGAAATGGAGTTGGGTATTTACTGTATGCTAGCGCACTCGTCTTACTGCATGCAATTATACATTTAATTTAACATGGAATGTTAATTTATTTTAATTTAACATACGTGCCCTCTGATACACCCTTCCACTGATATTAAAACTTCAGCTTTCCAAACTGCATTGTGTAGAAACACAGTACAGTTTGCACGTGTACTTTAGTACCATATTACATCCTTTAGTGTACAGTGGATGCCCCAGAGCAAAGGTATAAAACGAACCAATCCACTGACCTTCCAAAGAAATCCATCTGGCCTGTTCGTCAACACACTTCAGGACAGATAATACATGAACACAGGGTTTTAACAGCTGACAAAGGGCCTTTATTAATTAAGAACATTAATCAGAAGCCCTTATGTCTCCTATACATTCTGGTAAACCCAGTAAATAAATCTGACCAATCTTCTCTTTGTCTGCTTAATATAGCTGTAGATTTTTGGTTGACAAATGCCCTCCACACAGACAACCACATCGGATTTTTTAGATCTTGTTGGTTAACTCCTAGTACTCTGCCTTTAAACTTCCATAAACGGACTCAAAAGGAACCTGCTTTGAAATGGCAATTTTATTTTGAGATTCATCCAGAGAAATTCTGGAAAAGCCTATTCACTCTCCATGAAGACTGAACGTCTGGAAATAGGAATTTTAAACAGCAGATCTTTGCTCACTACATATAATTTTGCTAAACTGGATTATTTACAATGCCTGTGTCCCTTGGAGGATTCCCTTCATCGAGGCTCTCCATGCTCTGGTCTGTGGTGTTATACTGTGTGGACATAATATCTATTACTCAAGGCATTTGAGACTCACTGCAGAGTACACCCTGTGCTGTGAAAAATTTCTCTCAGTCAGTTTGACTTCTGTGATGCCATGTACAACATTAACTCAGTTTTGATGTAAATTACAGAAGTTTTCACAAATATTTTAAATCACTCTGTCTGACATCATAAGTACCCTTATAGCTACTTATGGCTATCTGTACTTTTCAACTCTACTTGATCACAGGCAATTAAATTCCCCGTATGAACTACTGAAGCTATAACTTAAAACTTCTTTTAATTTCTTGCAGTCAAACACTGAAACTTATGACTAAATGACCTCAACAAAGTCATGAAAAAAAAAAATCAAATCCTAAAGTTCATTCCACATGAACATGTATTGGATTTATTTCATTCCCCAAATTGTGAAGTTCTGAGTTAGAATATTCACATATCAAACCAAAAGATTCACAGCAGTTCCTGAAAGCTTTATAATTTACTTAAATACCCTTAGGGAGGACTCCTTTCCAAAAGCAATATTAGGCAGATTACAAATCATAAAATGCTACCTGTGTTGGAATTCATCTTGAAATACTTTCCATCAGACAAGAGGAAATAGGAAAGCTGTCCATTTCTTCCTGAGTCTCTGTCAACAGCTGTAATGGTGCCAACCACACCCCTGGGAATTGGATTTTCCTCAATTTCAAAGAAGTAGCTCTCATGCATAAACATGGGAGAATTATCATTTTCATCCAGGACATTAACTATTACAGATGTACTTGCATTTTGCCTGAGGTTTTCATCCTCGGAGGTGCTGACCAAGGCTCTAAAACTTAGTATCTGTGCACATTCATAGTTCAAATGTTTCCGAAGATAAATCCAGCCAGTATCAGAGCTGATTCCAAATGCAACAGAATCAGTGCTAGGCTCTAAGAAATATGTCAGATTGGAGGTAACGCTGTGTGGATCAAGCAAGTGGGCTTGAACCTGAAGGATTCGGGCACCTGGAGAGGTAGCTTCACTGACTTCTACTTGATACACCAAGTTCTGAAAGACCAAAGTAGGGCCCATCTTCTGCTCTTCAATAACCACTGTCAACATCAGCAAAGAAGTTAGAGGAGGACTTCCACAGTCTTCAGCTGCTATGTGGAGAGTATATTCCTGCTGTTTATCTGCAAACACTGTCCTAGTAAGGTTTACCACTCCAAGACTTGGATCAATGCTAAATGCATTTGACTGCTTACTTGCAATACTGTATTTGATTGCCCCATTTAGGCCACTGTCTTTGTCTTCTGCATGAGCAATATAGACAGCAGTGCCAGGAGGCTGGGTATGTGAAATTGTTACCTTATCAGATTTGGTCAGAAATACTGGAGGGTTGTCATTAATATCTATCACAGATATGTTGACTTGAGTGCTACTGTAGACTGGGGAGTTACCCAGCTGGGACTGAATGGTGAGCACCACAGCAGACTGAGTTTCATGATCAAGCTGTTTTTTGGTGCGGATAATGCCAAACTGGGGATCAATAGAGAACTTTCCATGTGGATCACCAGAGGAAATTCGGTAAGAAACCACTTCTAAAGAATCTAGAAATGGAAATAACAACAAAAATATAAAAAAAAATATCTGGAAGTGATAACATGAATGTTGGTAAGAACATCTGTGAAGAATGCATGCTGTTAAATTCAATGGAATAAATGTAGGCTACACAGATGTTTTGACATTCTTGGGCTTTTTATGCTTCCTTATTCCTCTCCCTGGAGCCCTTCAGTAAAATATGAATATACACAGTTTGTCCACTTCTGCACTGTTTGATTTTCATCACACTGCTATTATAAAACTCTATAGAGAAAATGGTATAATAGCCTTTTGTTTTTCCCTGACCTAAAATATAGAAAAAACACTCTTACAAATTAGTCTTATGGGAGCAATTTTGCTACCCACAGGCATTCACTATAGCAAGGAATGAAACAGATTGCAGTTCTCTGAAAGAAATGCATTTTAATCAACTTACTGTTCAGGGGTGACCATTCATACATCAAATGCTACCTAAAGCAAAAGCTGTGTAATGATTCAGGCTTACTATCAAGGCTGCCCCGCAGATGCTACCTCCACCCTGAGGACAGTCCTTCCCAAAAGAAGGAAATGGGAGGACCTGACTTGTATAAAACCTCAACCTCTACCACTTTAAATTTACAAATCCACCATCAACCTGTTATGTGAACTCCTGGCTCCTACTGCTCCGCATAGGAACCAAATACATATGGCTTTTAGGACGGGGTCTTTTATGACCATGGACTGGCAGGAGCTAACTCTTTAACCCTTTACAAAAGATTAAAAAAACAGGTGGATTAAATACATTTTTAAAAGGTCCCATAAACATTCATCTGGACTTCTCCGCCTAATTTGAGACAATGTGGGGCTATGTTTGGTTGGCTGGGTTTTGTATTGGTTTTTGGAGGGTTGGTCAGCAGCACTTCATACAGATCTTCTGAAACTTATGAATACTCTCTGATTATGACTATCACTCTGAGATGTGTCTTGCATGGCTAATACTTTAACACAATCCAGACCATCACACAGACCCTTCCTTACACTTTCACAACATGTTTCCCACCCACCCATTTACATTTATAGAAACCCGTTTTGAAGAAAATGGAGGCCATTGCCAATCCCCATGGACCACCAAGGAGAGTACCAAAAATCTCCAACTGTTCTAAAGAGTACCATGATAAACCAGTGATTACACTAGTTGCTGTAAATACCAACAGTAAATTCTATTTATTGCTTGACAGACTGAATGAATAACATGGAAGTTTAGAAAAAAAAAAGTAATCTACAGATATTTGCAGTTAATGGTCACAACAAAAATGCAATGTAATCTCTGACCGAACATGCAACTTACTTGGAGGCTCTCTGGCCTTTACAGTGCCTATCAGGCTGTCTTCAGGTGCACCTTCTGGAACAGAAAAGGTATACCGCGATCTCTCAAATATGGCAGGAGCCAAAACAGTCTGAAGGATGTTTACTGTGACAGCTGCATTGGTGGCAGAGGGAAGGCCACCCCCATCCCGTGCAGAAACAGTCAGGAAGAGTGCAGAATGTGCCAGGTGGCCAAGAACTGAGACAAGGTAAATAGTACCTGAAAGTACACAGAAATAAAAGAGCACTGATGTAAGATAAAATTCAGCAGGTTGTCAAAATAGTTTCAACATGTGTCCAGTCTTCTCTTAGAGAAATGATAATGTGGACAAAAAGCAGCACTCCCAATTTGTTTTTTGAGAGCCAAGTTCTTTTCAAATGATATGGTCTTTAAAATTCACAAAGACACTGAGACACAGCAAGTTCTGTGTCAAAACACAGTGTCCATAATTCTGATTTTAGAAATGCAGATTCAGCTATATCTTTGATAATATTAGGCAAAACACAATTTTACTAGTACTAGTCTATAGGAATTTGGAAGTGCATTGAGGGGAAAAAAGTACTTTATTGTTACAAAAGATTAATTTATCTTTGCAAATGGTAAAGTTAACTTTATTTCAAACAGGCAACGGAGACATTCTGCTTAAGTAACCTCTGAAATAAAACATCCACACAATGGTTTAAGCCCCAAAATATAAACCTTAGGAGCAGTGTGCTCTATGGAAAGTATCTGGGAAACAATCACTTGCTGTCTGATCACACATTTCTGGTAAAATACCTTTTAATAGTGAATTCTAAGTTCTGTTGAATTTGCAAGCTGCTACCAATTACATTTTATATAAACTCTATGAAGTAATTCTTTGAAAAGAAAATACAGCACTTTGGACGTGCCTTCCTCAAGATAAATACATTTTCATCCTTCAACTCTGATGAATGAGACAAGCTGTCTCCAAATACACACTCTTCTGACTGCTAAAATAAAAGTTTTTAGTACTATCAAATAGTTATGCCTGACTTCCAAATACTCTCTCTATAACTACGGAAACCTACATCTAACTATTACTACCTAAGATGGCAGAAAGAATGAACGTGTCAGGGATCCTGTCCCATCTTCTTCTACAGTAAAAGCCTGTATGAACTTCAAAAAAGCTTTGTTTGAATGAACAGTTCAGTCTCAGCAATGAGAACAACATCCAAACCATAGCTGTTCAAAATGGTCTAGCACAATTATCCAAAACTGATACTTGTTAATTATTCCACAAGAGACAGTCATACACTGTCCTTTGCAAGCAAATTGAGGTTTTATAAATGAGGATATAAACCCACAAATAAATAACTAGCTCTCAGAGCATTTTGAAATGTCTGGTTTAGATGAAGTGAATATAAATGTTTAAAATCTTAGGCATAAACACTAGATCACAAAGCAGTACAGCAAATCACAGTATCTTTGTTACTCATAAATTTTATAGCTAAATTATAACATGAGGCACATAGTGGAAGATCAGATGCTTTCAGCCAGGCAAAGGATGGAATACAGAAATGTAATCATGTCCTAGAGAGCATTAATACTGGTTTGTCTTATCCTTTCCAACATCTTCTCTATCACCAAGCAGGAAGAAGAACACTTTCACTTATTCTGAGGTGACAAAAATCCATTAGTATTTTAAGACCCTTAAGTGGTCACAGATTTTGCAACATTGAGAGAGTTATTTGTGAAGAAAGTTTTTCAATATAAAAATGAAGATGAAAGATGACCAAATGCAAGAAAATTTTTCTTAGCAATGAACGAATTTAACTAAATATACACTAAATGATAAAATCACAGTGCGCTAAGGAGTAGGGCTGCATCAAATTCAAGTGATTCAACTAATAGGGACAGCCTTTTACATACCGACAAGGTATTTTTAAAAGATCACCTATGATTTTTATAGAAGCTGGTGAAGACACAAAACCTCCAGCAGCTCAGTAAAACCAAACCTTTAAACTCTGAAGGACCTTTGTAATTTCCTGGCTCTCAAGACAAGTTTAGGAAGGATGACGTTTGTCATCCAAGTTGGACATTTAGTGGTCAGACAGGGTAAAACTAGAATTAAACTGTCTTAGGAGCATCAGTGCATGATTCAATGACAATATAACTTCTCAAAATTTAGGGTGAAGTCACACTATTTTGCTACAGTGCATTTTAAGCAGAATAATGGAAAACACATAAAATCCTCATAAATATTCAAATGTGCATGCATTACACTTTCCAAATATACTGCCAGGACATTATAATAACAAACTGTGTCTTAACATGCTTAAATTGCATTAAAAGGGTCTTCAGGATCAAGGAAGAATGTTTTTCACTAAGAAAAAAGGGACACTTATTCCAGTGTGATGAACAACAGTAAAAGTGCAAGTGATACAGATGAATTCAGAATTCACTACTGATCCAGCTCCTATGCCAACAATTCATACAATTCCAAGAATAAACCTTATTTTGGCCTTTTTTTTCTTTCTTTTCGTCTCTGATGATTGAGTTTTATGATTATTTAAACAGCTCAATGAAGTAGTTCTTCAAGGACATAAACTTTTGGCATTACCTGAGGTAATCTGAGCAACTGTAGCTTGAAGGAAAAAGGTGTTTAATTTTTTCCTCAGAGGTTAAATATATAAACATGGATTTTAGATACCACTGCTGTCAAATGAAATTAAATCAATCAAGTGGACTGTATGTTACTTGACCAATTGGGTATTTTTCTACTGACAAGGACAAAAATATCTTGTTCTCATTTTGGATACTTCAAGATGTATGTGAAAAATTGAAAAACTTCTACAAAAAGGATCAAATTGAAAATTTTACTGTCAGAGCAATAACTAATGACTTCAGAATATTCTTTACCAAAGGGTGCAGCAAACAATGTTCCACTCCAGGACTTGTGAAGACCTGGTTGAACAGAAGTATTTCAGAACCAAAACTCCTTCTCTGCTGACCTAGACAGACTGCAGCAGACTCCATGCCAGTTAGAAAGAAAAAAGAAAATTAATACAAGATTTTGCTTGCTTTCTTCATTTTTTCGCTGTGCCATTGGGAAAAAAAGGGAATAGGCAAGTACATCTCACCAACTCAGCTCTCTTTTGCAGGATCAGAGACACCCTAAGAACAATGGCAGATTCCAAGCAAAAAGTATATGTTTTACATATGGTTCCTACCAATCTCAAAAACTGCAGTATGCAGAAATTTAATAACCCATTTTAAATTTTAATTAGATACATTCTGTTTCTTTCAGGATTAGTAGGACTGGGCATTAGCTTTGCATTTGGTGATATATAATCTATACAGACTGGAGATTTGAGATAGCTCTACCATATGGTGGTGAACATGCCTCATTAGGCTCTATAATGGCAAAGAAGCTGTAGAAGTAAGCAGCATCTGGGATTCCACTTTCTATATGGTTAGGAAAAACGTGGGACTGTGACTAAAAGGGACAGTCAAGACCACTTGGGTCAAAAGCAGCTGCCAGCACACCTCAGAGCAGGCTGGCCAGGTGTACCTGGTCTGCTGAAGCATGGTGCAGGAGATCCCCTAGCACTACACTGCAAAGACAGAAACCAGGGGCTAACTGCAAGGAGCAGGAACTGTTAAAGTCACACATTCTTTGTGTGACTGTGTGACATACTCAACAGAGGTACGTCTCACTAAATAACAGGCTGAAGATGAATCATGATTTTCCTTTCTTCCCTGTTCCGTAATTAAGACAGTGGCTTATTATTATTATTTAGGGAGGCGGTGGTCCTTCATCCTTGAGATGTGCCCTGCCCAGCGCAGCTGTGTTCTCAGCAACATGCCCTCAATGCTTGTGACTGCTGCTTGTTCTAGAACAGACGTATTAGTCACATAATCTGGCCAGTGGATGTTTAGGATTGTACGGAGGCAGCATTGATGGAAGCGTTCTAGGAGTTGCAGGTGGTGGTGGTAGATGACCCATGATTCTGATCCATATAAGAGAGTAGACAGCACTATGGCTCTGTAAACACTGATCTTTGTACTTTTCTTTAAGTGTTTATTTCACCAAACTTTTATGAAGCTTTCCGAAGGCACTATATGCCTTTGCTAACCTGTTGTCTATCTCTCCGTCAATCTTACCATCTGAGGAGATGAGGCTGCCTAGGTAATTAAACTGCTGGGCTGATTTGAGCATTGAGTCGCCAATGGTGATGTGGGGATGATGGAAGACTTCCTGAGGTGCTGGCTGATAGAGAACTTCTGTTTTCTTTAATCTGACTTCCAGCCCAAAGAGCTCAGAATTGTCTGCGAAGCAGGATGTTAAACGCTGCAGAGCTGCTTCTGTGTGAGCAACAAGGGCGGCGTCATCAGCATAAAGCAGCTCCCGGACAAGATGGTTTAAGGTCTTAGTGTGGGCCTTCAGTTGCCTTAGGTTGAAAAGGTTTCCATCAGTAAGGCAGAAAGAATCGTGCCTTGCAGAATTTACTACCTAAGGAGTCTTTCTGCTGTGCCTTTTGCAATCGGGCATGCCTGTCTCGTATTGGCCTTTTTAGCCACCAGCGCGCTTGTGACAAACGTGGGTAGGGACCTTTCCCAAATCTTCGCTTGCGAAGCCCAGCCATGATTGTTATTACTATATCCACAGTCATTTGGATCCTGCAGTTCAAGCTTCAGAGAACTTAAAAGACAATTAGGTTGCTGTGGTACTGAATATATTCTTCCATTATGAAAAACAGTTTCTATAAACACTGACAATGGAAAGGGAATAATGAGACAGCTCCTCTGCGAGGAATGTTTTACCAAGACGAAAGCTCCCAGCAGGAGACTGTATGGACACAAGCACAGGTCCACTTTAAGAAGTTACTGTGTGAAAAATGCCACCTTCTTTCTTACAGCTTGGCTCCCCATATAAAAGAATAGCCTTATCTGCTGCCTTTAAAAGCATTTAACTCCCATCTTTCAAATTTATTATTTATATTACTGCAGTGCCTTGAAGATTTTACCTCTGCTTAATTCCTCATTCTGCATGAGAGAGAGAGAGCTGGAATCAATTCTGCTTCAATCATCTAATTACACACCAGATGATGCATTAACATCCAGCCTCACTGACACCTTGGCAATCTCATTTCCTCAACTAGATCTCCATGGCTGTAACTGACTGCAGATTCCAACCTTTATAAATTAAAAGCATGACAGACAGATTGCCTACTGCCTGGGTATGATATAGATACGCATTTTAGACAGAATTTGCAATGCTGGTTGCATTTTAGCAACTGCCACTGCAGGTTCTAGTTTGGGAACAGCTCTGCTCCAAGGGAGGTTTGCTCAGCACAGCCATGTTGGAATTTACAGATGTTTTGCTGCAGAACAACGTGCTTAGTGGTTAGCAGAAATTGTTACAATGGTTTGGAGGGTTGGATGTACAGTGACAGCTAGTACTATTGAAGGGCAAAATCATGACTATGAACTCGATTTCATCTGCTTCATACTTCCTCACTCACTGTAGGGCATGAACTTCCAAGAAGTCTTGCTCTCCACTTTGTGCCTATGAACCATGACAGGTAAATGAAGCCAATACTGGCCCAGAAAGTGCAAATGCATTAATGAAACACAGGACTTGGCATCATCCGCCATCCTCTGGCAATGACAAAATTTCTCATGACATTTTTGTTGTTCTTATTTCTGTGTAGGTGCACCCTATTCCACAAGCAGGTTAACTGCTAAGTGCTGTTTCTAAAGAGTTAAATGTCAGGGACAGGAATCCAGAAGTAGTTCTTCAGCAAGTATTTCTTTAGCAGTATTTCTTCAGGATATATCCTAGGATGGGCCAGCTGGCATGATCTGACACACAGCTCAGACAACAAGCAGATGGCAGAGGTACATATGGTTCATCACCCCAGTTCACCTTCAAAGCTGGCCACTGAACCTGCTGTTCCATACTCTGTAGGTCAGTTAATCTGACATAATAGTAACTCAGAGCATGTTTGCTGTCTGATTACATAAAAAGTGAACACTCTTATATAAACATGGGTTAAAAACCCCACACCAGAAATCAAAGCCTACACCACTAAGTCGGCAGGACTCTGGCCCAGTGAATTGCTGTATTTTCAAGGACAAAGGCAAAGACTTCCCCACACAATCTGCACAGCTCCAGCCCTGTCACACCACGCCAACAGGTCACCTTTGCTTTCTTAGCTTATTGAAGTTTTCCAGAAACAGCTTTCTAATCAAGGACCTTTTCAATCAAGCTGCCAGCCTCTAGATCCAAAAATAGCTCAGTGCACAACCTGGTAACAAAACTCGACTGCCATGGTAACCAGAGATTATATTTCTTTGAAGGTACTGTACCAAAATATGCACTGTACCAGGACAGATACAGAATGAAGCCTAATATAAGACAAATCAAATATATTTGCTCTTCTTATATTAGGAGTATTACGAAACATTCCCAATGCTCATCTTAATCTTCATGAACTGATTTTCTACTATGCACACTTCCCTGCTACACTCCTTCTAACAACAGTGCGAGGGCATTTTGCCATGGCTGTCTGCTCTCTTGGTGTGACCTGTCACTTTCTTCTTTCCTCCAGGTTAACTAAGAACATGAAGTACGTTAAATACATCTGTACTCAAAGAGCCATACAGTCTCTAGCAAAGAAAAGTGTTGCTTGTCTGAACTTTACCATACAAATATCACACATTCCTCTCCTCCAAAATGGGAGGTTTGGGCATAATTTTTGTCTTTTCTTCATTTTTCTTGTTATCAGCCTACATCACCTGTGCAATGTCATGGAAGTTCACTCTTCTGATGAGGTCTTCTGTTTTTGAGATGTAACGTTGACTTAACTGCGAGAAAGGAGGAGTGGGCTGGAGTATTTTTGTTAATGTTTTGCACTCTGTCATGCACAATGAATCTCAAGTACACACATCACCCCACCATTGTATGGTTAAGCTTTTGGCACATGGCTTGTAGGAATTTTTCTCTTTGAAGATGGTCAATTCTATTGGATTTTTTTCATAGAGAAAAAAAGAGACACATACACTAAGAGCTGGCAGTATGGACATTTTTTCATGCTGTTCTGCTACACGGCTTTCTTTCGGGGCCAAAATCAGCATGCTCACACTTACTACAGCAATTTTTTTGGGCTTCTAGGACAATATACCATTTCCTGTATTCTTTATGTTAGATTTCTCATTAGATGAGATCTCAGTGAAGGTAAACATCCACAAATTACTCAGCTAAGACCGCTAATTTTTCCTCCTTAACTCAAACAAAATTCTTCAAAAGTGAACACTTACTAAACCAATGTCTCTGATTTGCAGCATATCATATGAAAGATGAGAAAAACATTAATTGAAGAAACTGCAGTTTAAAAAAACAAGTGGCCTCAAAATGTTCCAAAATAAAACACTCCTATTTTTAAATGTTATTTATGTGAATCTCTTCATATGTTTAGCAAATGTACTACATGCTGTAGGAAAATGCCAAAAGTAGTTTAAAAATAAACTATTTTTTCCTACAATACTACATGAAAACATCATTAATCATCATAAAAATGGCCTTGTTTTCTTTAGAAAGGATGCACCCCCATTTTACTTTGATGCCTATTGCAATCTGCTATATATTAAACATTGTATAATACATGCAGTTAAGCAAAGTTTGGATTTCTCCCTTCCCCCCACACCAAAAAAAAAGAGATTTTGGTATTTCAGCATTACTTTTTAACCTGTATTGCAATAAAAATAAAGCAAAGCTTTTTCATGCAATTAAAATCTCCTAATATGTGACTGTTAAAAAGCATTTCCATTTTCTTCAATAAAACAAAATTTGTCAGCATACTTAACTGGAATGAAGCTATTCGGAACCAAATCAAAGTTTTATTTTAAGTCAGTTTGACATTAAATTGCATTTACATATGGTGCCATAGTACAGTAATGGAAGTAGTACAGCACTAAAATACACACAAAACAAGAAACATATACCAGTGGAGGGACTATTCTGCACAAGCTCTGCACTTAACCCCTCCTTTTGCATCCATTACCAGGCACTGTTAAAGCGATAAGATGCTGCACTTAAATCTGGCTTTTGGTTGATTAATTCTTACATTCTTAAATTTGCATGATCTTTAGGTGTATTCCTCCTCTTACTTTTCTCCAACAGACCAAGCTCCTAGATTGCTCTACATCTTTTGGAGGACATTTTACTCACATAATGCCCTATGCTATTCAGTTAAAAAGAAATCACAACACATCCTAAAGGAAATGTATTCATTTTTTAGCAAATCAAAATTTTCTCAGAAGTATGTTCATTTTGCAGAAGCTGTATTTCTTAGCTGAAAAACTTTTTTAATGTCCAACTACTGACCAACTCTTGTAACAAGGCTTGTCTGTTATACTCAATACGTATTTTTAGGGTTAAATAAGTAACAGAAGGTTGATCCAAGTATCTTCAAGTCAATGGAGAAATCTCCAAATATCTCACTGTACTGGGTTTGTATGGCAAGGGGTTAGTAGCAGGGGGGCTACAGGGGTGGCTTTTGTGAGAAGCCGCCAGAATCTTCCCCCATGTCCACTGGAGCCAATGCCAGTTGGCTCCAAGATGGACCTGCCACTGGCAAAGGGCCAAGCCCATCAGCAACGGTGGTAGTGCCTCTGGGATAACAAAGTTAGGAAAGGGAAAAAAAACCCAACATACCTGTGCAAAAGCAATTGCAGCTGGGAGAGAGGAGTGACAGTATGTGGGAGCAACACCCCTACAGACACAGAGGTCAGTGAAGAAGGAAGGGGAAGAGGTGCTCCAGGTACCACAACAGAGATTCCTCTGCTGCCTGTGGTGAAGACATGGTGAGCAGGCAGGTTGTCCCCCTGCAGCCCATGGACATCCACAATGGGACAGTTATCCACCTGGAGCCCACGAAGGACCCCATGCTGGAGCAGGTGGATGCCCAAAGAATGTTGTGACCCCGTGGGAAACTTGTGCTGGTGCAGGTTTG
Source organism: Lepidothrix coronata (assembly GCF_001604755.1). Taxonomy (NCBI): domain Eukaryota; kingdom Metazoa; phylum Chordata; class Aves; order Passeriformes; family Pipridae; genus Lepidothrix; species Lepidothrix coronata. The sequence continues at coordinate 4,471,111 of NW_016690193.1, forward strand.
CTGGCAGGACTTGTGACCCCACAGGTGAGCCACACTGGATCATTCTGTTCCTGAAGGACTGCACTCTGTTGAAAGAATCAATGCTGGAGAAGAGGAAGAGTGTGAGGAGGAAGAAGCAGCAGCAGAGACAACCTGCAATGAACTGTGTAGTTTCCATTCCCCATCCCCCTGTGCTGATGGGGCAGGAGGAGACAGAGAAAATTGGGAGTGAAGTTGAGCGCAGGAAGAAGGAAGGGTGGGGGACATTGTTTTATGATGTAGTTTTTATTTCTCATTACCCTACTCTGATTTGATTGGCAATACATTAAATTTATTTCCCCAAGTTGAGTCTCTTTTTCTCATGAAGTAGTTGCTGAGTGGTCTCTCCTTGCCCTTATCTTGACCCAGGAGCCTTTCATCATAATTTTCTTTCCCGTTCAGCTGAGGAGGGGAGCGATAGAGTGACTTCGGTGAGCACCTGGTGTCCAGCCAGGGTCAACCCACCAGGTGCACAGAAACAGTCTCAATAAAATATACAGGAGGAAGGTCATAGGCTTTGTTTTAGGCATCTAATTTACATAGGAATCACAGAACATAAACCTAAATATCTTATACAGTGGAAAGAAACAGAAGCTAAGTTAAATGTTTATACTGCTGTAATGTACACTGTGGGAATGATACTTTCTCTCCATCCCTTTCATACTAGGTTTAAATCACAAATAACTTCAAATGAAGATAAACCACTGGCTACTGCCTTTTACTTAGCCTTCATGGGAGTTTTCTCTGCTCGCAGTGACTAGCTAGGGAATTTGTTCTAAGACTATGAATGGACCATTTACCTGAAGACTGACACATGAAGTCACACTGGTCCAAAACAATTTTCAAAGATTATTCTTAAATTTTTTTTATTTGAAACAACTTCCCTGAACCAGAGCTACAGTAAGAAAACCATCTTTTTATCCATCTCTCAAAAAGAGCATCACTAAGATCAGTGGAACAGTATGCCCTTGGGTGAAAGAAAATATTATTGGCTAGTAACATAATGAAAGGTTACAAATTCAGTTGTTAATTCCAAAGTCTTAAAGTTAAGCACTGCATAGGTTTTCTGCCACACTTATAATTGTATCCTGTGACTTACATTTTTAATTACCAAGCTCTGCCATAACTATAAATACACTGTCTTTCAGATAGCTTGTTAGGTAACAATGGGAAATAAACAAACATAGCTGAAACAGTTTCTTAGCCAGAAGAGCTCTTCAACTTGCCCTGTTCTAATCAATTCACAAGTACTGTTCATAGATCATGCATGGATCAGATATCTACAAAAGGCAACATAATGAAGCCAAGATGTTGTTTACACCAACACTAGAAACAAACGATAGGAAGAGTCACGAACTAGCAGAGGAACTGGTTTACAGTTCCCTACCCATACATTTTTCTAGCTACACAGCTCTTAAAGTGGTTTTTCTTGTGGACAGTCTATCATCAATCAAATGAAAAATACTTCACTTCAACTTTGTCACAAGTGGAAACACAATAAATGTTATTTATGAGCACAAGAGCATATCAAAAACAATAAATGCAGTGTCTAAAACCTAAAATAGCAAACAAATACAACTAAAAGACTCGTTTAGAATTCAAAAAACTTTTCAGTGTAATGTCTATCTGGTCAATGAAGGATATTCCTTCTTACTGAATTTATCTATATACAACATTCATGTGTCACAGTGCTTGAAACAAAACATGGATCCCCTTCAAAGAGCTTGGATGTGCCTCAACCTCATAATATCTATGTATCAAAAGCAGTATTGATATATTCTATATAGTCAGTGGTTGACCAGATGATAGGATATCCTGTATTGTGAACACAGCTCACTGAAAAACTATGAGCTTTCTTGATATATCCATACAATTGCTTTAACAAAGCAATAGCCAGAAGTAAGCCATAGCAGTGAAGAATTCAGGTTTCAATTTTTATTTTACTGTTTTATCCATTTCTCTTTAAAAAATTAGAAAGAGAATGGGGGAGAAAAGTGAATTTTTAGTGAGTATTCTAAGTGCAGCACTCAAAAAACATCCCCAAAGAAAATTACAGTGAGATAAATTTTCAAATCCAGATGCCATATAGATGCCACAAAATAGAAATTATATGTCACAAAGAACAGCATCATTTTGCATATGATTTTAATGTATCATAGTGTAATGTGACAAACTGTTAGCTACTAATTATTTTAAATCTCATAATACTGAAAATATCTCTGTCCACATACACATATAATGCTAAGAACTATAATCAACATAGTAAATCAAAATTACTAATGCACTGATTTTCATTCCTCCTTTCTAAATGCTCTATCAGTGAGAAAAATAATAATTTAAAAAAATAAAACTTATCAGTAAGGCAAATCCACGGAATACTCCAACACCATCACCGTGCCTCCTTTTAGGTCTTCTAGTAATAAAAAGAGCAGATAAAACAGAATATTCCATACTGCAAATTGGAAAACCTGCAGAACACATCAGTAACGGACTGCACATTCACAAGATTAGAAGAAAAAAGACCAAAACTGCAATATGATCTTGTTTGGCTTATAGGTTTGGAGATTGATCTCCTGAAGAATGCCTATTCCCTGATATACTCGTCCACTGTCCTCTGTTCACAAAACACAGCCCACATAACTAGATGAGGTTCCCCACATAACCTTCAGAGAGGCACATATAAATTAGGCCATATATCAGAGCATATGAAGACAGCTTTAGCACAATGAACACTGGAAAATGTCACTGTTCTAACAAGAAGTGAGGAAGAGCTCAAAATCTCTGTGCTCTAACAGTGAGCTGCTTGTCATCTGCCTCTGAATACTGAACAGCTTTTGCAGCTATTCTAATCCACAAAGAGTAATTTTAATGGGTTTTTCTTTTTTATAATGTTTATTTTTTTGAAGATTTTAAAAATCATTCTGCTCACCAATGACTAAGCATAAGCATTATTGTTGGTAGATGTGGAAGAACATAAAAGGAAAAAGTGTATTCAGAAAAAAAAAATCCCATACTATTAATATTAATAAGATAAAATTAGACACAGTCTAACCTTGTGAATTACCCAGGAGATCTGATTAAGTGCAATCAGATTCCAAGCACTATAATGTTGGGAACACTGTCGCTGACCTAAATGCTTTTATCATCACGAAATGTCAGCAGTAATGACCTCAACCAACTTCACCTTGTATTTGGTCTGCCTTTGATAAAACACCATGATAGATCCACAAGGTAATAATAACTTACAAACTTAGAGAGTCTTCATGATCAAGCATGACATTTTTCCTATACCAAGTGCCAAACTGGAAAGAGAGGCCAAAAGGTCACAATTCAAGGAAAAAGGCCCTTCAAAAGGCTTCTGCAAAGCCAGTGCTGCTAATGTGATCCACAGGGGTTCTCTCTGACAAGCCTGCTGGGGCAGTTTTAAAATAACCAGTTAAGTGCCTGTGGAGAGCCAGCTCCCTAATTATTGATTGACCTACGTATTTTTGGCATCAGTTATGCCCCAGAGAATCTGATTTGACAGGTAGTTAAAAGTCCACAATTAAATAAATTCTGAAAAAGCCAAGACAAGCAGACCAACTTCCTAAGCAGATTAGTTTCTTCTGTTCATCAGAATATTTTGGGAACTGTGTAAAAATAGATATCATTTTGAAAGAATAGAGCCTTGCAACATTTTGTATGCCAAATAGCTAATATATACACACATGTACCACAGTAAAAAAAAAAATCTTCAAACATATAAAATAATCACCTGTGCCATGACCATCTGTTGATCAGGATACGTTCATATACAAGGGTTGGCTCTCAAGAAAAATGGTAGTTGCAGTTTAGTCAACTTTTCACTGAAAGGCAATGTGGGTATTTGTAGATGCAATACTCATGTTCTTTCCAGCTGATGTTTACAACTATTTTAAGGTCAGAGAGCTAACTACAGGGACTGCTGTACAGTAATTCAATCTGTGAGATTCAACCTGTCTTGGAAAAAATTCACAAAAATTTTCTTTTGCCATAATTGTTTTCCTGCTCTTGTCATCACTCCTTCACTGAACCTCTCTCCAGAAACCAGAAGGATGAGGTGTCATACCAGGAAGTAAAAGGCAAAAAAAGACACTTACGAAGCTAATCATTGAGTCAAATAGGGAGGTGATTAAGTACTGTAAGACTGTGAGCAGAATGGGGACTTATCCTAGCACAGAAGGGGAGAGACTAGAACAAAAATAGAGAGATAAAATGGAAGGACAAGCATCTTGAAAGTTCTTTTATTGCTCCTCAAGAGTAAGACCTAAACATTTCAGGAATTCAGATACTGTTGTAAAAAGCCAATGTTTTGATTATATCTTACAAGGATGAATAGATTTATGGCTGAAAATAGTGGATAAGTGGCATGCTGCTTGTCCTTCATTGTACTGGCATGTACTGTATTTTCCATTCTTCTCCTCATTCCAGTGAATGCAAAGGCTTCATGGTAAACCTAAATCCTCCAATTCACTCTAAAATTATTTTCCATCAGGATCTAAGTTTCAACTGTATGACATGACTGCAAATCAAAAAAGCATAATCAGGGAAAATATACATGTTGTGTAACTATCACCTTTCTGAATCACAGATTCATACAGTACCTGTGGATGTATCCACTGTGAAAAAAGAAGAAAATTCTCCTGGGACCAGTTCGTACGTGACAAGGCCATATATTCCTGAATCTCTGTCTGTGGCAACAACATTGATGACTTCTGTTCCTGGCTGTATGTGACTGCTGATACTCGTCACATAGATGTCTTGTTCAAATATAGGTTGATTATCATTAATATCTTCTATCTCGATGCGAACAAAAGCTTGGGCACTCAGTCCACCCTGTTGGATAAATCAGAAAGATAAAAACAAAAAACAACGTCAATTTTAAAAATAGGATGATGCACAACTGGCTTCAGCCTATCCTTAGGAAATGGAGCATGCTGCAACAATATTGATCAATGAAAGTGTCCATTAAAAGCAACTTATAGTATCCACAATACCCCAAAATACTGCAAGCAAGCAAGCTACGTGCTCAGCAAACTCCAGTGGGCTGACTGAGTACACAAAGAACTGCAGCTTCTCTACAACGGTGACACCTGAACATAAAGTTAGTTTTGTTAATACTAATGAGCGCAACACATGTCAAAAATCTTACTAGTCTAACCTCACATGTTTTTACTGTCATCACCAACACTCCACTTATTCCTTCACAGATAAAAGTCAAGGCTTTCTGTCCCAGAAACACAAGCTCCTCAGGTGACTCTGGTGCTCCAGTAAAGCAGGAATAACTCCTATCTGTGCATCTTTCAGATTTAAAAGCATGACCATCTTAACAGTGGATATGAGCTTTTTCAACCATTGATCAGGGACACAAACTAGGAGCAGTGCAGGACAGCCAAAAGCTGACTTGTCAGGCTGCTGCCTGCAAGACCTATCATTAATTTACCACCCTAGCAGGTTCTGCTCATCCAGCGTGTGCCTGTGTCTAGACATTATATATATATATGTGTATATATATTTATATATTTATATATATATTTATATATATATATATTTATATGGGGGGGTGCATCTAAATCTCTATATGTGTGCACCTGTGCTTGCCTACATACCCACACCTTCAGCTGGTGTACACAAAGACAGAACAGTACCAAATTCACTGAAGGACATAACTGAAACAGTATGTTGATGTAAAATTCATAACTGATTACATAAAATTGTTTCCAGTGCATTTGTGATTTTGCAGAGAAGGAAGTCTCACCATACTTTCTAGGGATCTTGGCTCAACTTCTCTGCTCTTGTTTCTTTTCCCTACAACAAAGAGTTGGAAAAAGAGCCAGACCTTGGTTGCAGCTTTGGCATCATAACTTCTTCAAACCCAGCAGCTCTGCTGCTCTCCACACAGTTGAAGCTCCTTCTACAGGTGCCCTCCAAAAGCCCACAAAAATACCACATGGGCAGCCATGGCACCATGTTTAGCCTTGCTCTGGAGTGAAACTGGAGAAGCAAGGAGCAACTGCAAATTGGCTTATCAAACTACACTACAGCAAAATACAGATTTGCTTTGGAAAAGCGCTGAATTTTGTGACAATGTGCAAAAAAAGACAATCCTGCGGGTGTTGAACTGTAGACTCCACAGGCCCCCGAGTGAAACAAATGGCAATTTACTTCTCAGAGACACTACCTCGTACTCACTGCAGACTCCCTCCATGAGTTTGGAGGTGTTCATATTTCCAAGATTATTTTACAGCTATAACAACTACAAACATTTCTAAAAGAAAGCAGCTCTGTTGTGGCACAGCTAACAGGCAGTGCTGGGTCACTGACATGTTCAGAGGCACAAAGCAGCACATATATAGCCTCCACATGCTGTATGCAGTACATTAAGATACAGATGGAGGAAGAATCCTGTGCTCTTCAAAGTCACGCTGAGCACACTGTGCTTGTAAGAGTCACTTACAGAAACTGCTGACACAGATCAGATGCTGCTGCATACACAACAAACTATGCTGAGCTAGTCCAAACTTAATTTTGCAGTCCCAGTAGCTATAATATTAAAAAAACCCCCACAAACAACTATGTTGCATATTTCTGCAATCTAATTGTTCATGTCAATTATTCTTAAACCTGACCTTTGTGAAACTATTCAGTGATTCAGACTGGATATTACACCTTTAGACTTGCCCTGCCACATAACAATCTCCCACAAACTATTTTCGAAGGTTTGCTTTTTTATCTCCAAGGGTTCAGACATATTTGGGGGCAAAAAATACTATCAGCATTCACTTCCACGTTTTCATAGTGATTTTTGCTTTGTTCTGGTTTGTTTTTTTTCTTCTGTATTGAACCTCTGCTGGGGGGCAGTGACATTCCCAAGAAGGCCCAACTATGTGGAAAATTAAGATGATCTTGTGCATCATGTGTCTGTGTTTCACCCACAGACTAGGAGATCTGGCCCGCATTCTCCTGGTGTGTCCAGTTTTCTTCTGAAGAAAATCAGGCATGGCATGCTTCCAGGGCTCACATTGCTGCAGAGGCAGTCAGCAGCCAGGACACGTGCCTGGGGCCAGGACTCTGTAGAGTACTGGACCAGCATCAGCCCAAAAATTACTGGGACCATCATGAAACCTCATGCCAATATGAAGAAATGGAGATGTGCAGATCTAGTGGGCTCGCTGCCAACACCCTCAGTTCAGGGCAAACCTCTTCCCCAGTACCTTGATTTCTGTGGTAAGGAAACCCTCTACAGGAGGTAAAAGGGGGGGCTGGAGGAGGGGAAGGAATGTGCTCTGTTCACTGTCAGAAGATGCTCTGCAGCTCCACAGCTTTCAGGTACTTTAGAACAGAAATCAAAAATATTTTTAAGGGAAGAAGGCCAAGGAAGAAGTGAGATCAAGACTAAAAAACATCTGAAAAGATAGTTAGAACAGCATGAAATGAAACTCACAAGAACTTGTGTTAAACTCGTTTCTTCTACGTTTCATTACTGCTAAACAGACATGACAAAACCCAAAACCCCACTCTCCAATTTGTATTTATGCTATGGAGTTATGTAAAGTGATTAATTCTAAGTATATGGGGAAGCATAATCTCTCAGAAGACAGACCAAATTTTATGATGGAGACAGAACCTTCTTTTCCTGAAAAAGCAGTGTATACCTTCACACGAGTCAAGTATGATATTAGCTTATCAACTTACAGTATTAACTGCCCCAGTTTTTGCACTGGCTATTGAAAAATTTTAAGTATCATCCCAAGTGAGAAGGAACAACGTACTCTTATTTCTAACAACATAGGTACACTTATCTACTCAGAAGCAAGCAAAACATAGATGTTGCAAAATATGAAGGCTGATTTAAATAAGTCTGTCGCTGACAGAAAATTACATTTGTTACAAGCAACAGAAAGCCACAGTTGTTCATTTTGAAATCCCTTATTTCATATGTTCAAGTATTTTTAACTACTGTTGTGGTGTTTGATGCAACAAAAAGTCACAATTGTAGCAGCTTCTTTGTCAGAGTCCCAAGAGTTGTGTCCCCTGTGGAACAAAAAGGGGGCATAAGAAACTACCATTAAGGCAAAATAACCATCAAAAAAATTTTCTTTACTTTGTCAGGACAAAATTTGTGTGCACATATGAAGCTATTACTACACCTTTTTATTGTGTGTCAGAAAAAAAGTTACCCTGCCTTTGGCAGGAAAGAGTCTTTGCCTTAATAAGTAGAAATGGTGCTATTTTGAATAGCTTTATTTCTTCATTTTGGAGCTGTAAAATGCTTAAAACTCCATCAAGATTTTCATTACAGCCTCCAATGTTTTTGTCAGTGGTGCTGTCAAATTTTTGTTCCAAACTAAACTGTTAGATACAGAATCTGACATGCAGACTCTTTTTTTTTTTTTGTAAACCTAAAGGATGTCAACTTGAAGTTGTAAAGCTGTCAAAGTAGAGAGATGTCTCCATTTATTTCAAAAGCCTTAATTTGTTCAGAAGCTTTGCCTGTGAGTGTCAAGTGTTTATGTTTCAATTGCTTTAGTGTAAAAGACAAAGAAAATCGGATAAGCAGAGTGGTTTACCAAAAAGCAAAGGACAAAGAACAAAGTATCTTTCTATGCAGGAAGGCAGTAACTCACTAATACACCTGCTGATGGTGTACTGAACCTTTTGCAGTGATCATGTAGCAGCTGAAAAACCCAAGACCTAGCATTTCTTACAGAAGATACAAGGATGCTTCTTTCCATCTTTGCTTAATCTATGAGAGTGCTCCCACAAGCTTTCATGGGATGCTCATTTAACAACAGTTTAACAGAAGCTGTTTTCCATCTGCCTCTCCACAGGCTCTTGTGTGCCACTTAAGTTCACTCACTACATTTTCTACATAATGCATTAAAGACACAACTGATGAACTCCAAAGCCATGTAATGGAGTAGCCATGAACAGGTGGAGGAAACTGATAGTTTTGCTGTAAGATAAACTGAGCACCACCTGGAAAATACTTCCTTTTCCTCATCATTTCTAATTAACTGTGTTATTTTCTTTGCTTTTAACCTCTCTCCCCTCCTTTGTCAACAGTGACACTTCACTCTTCCTTTCTTTTTTCTAGACGCATTTCTCCCCTGATCATAGCCTCTACTTTGAGGCCCACACCTAGCATCATTAATCCATCAAAACCACCAGCACAGTGTCAGAAGATCAAATAAATATTCTACTATAATTCTGCTGTAAATGTGGAGAGTGACTCAACACAAGTTCAGGTATACCAAAAATGCTGAAAAGCTAATACTGAATTTAGGTGCTTTAGTATTTAGGTGTCAGATGGGCAAAGTTTTAGAAGATATATCAGTGGGATCTACAAAGTGCTGACTTTCAGTAAAAAGATCAAGTCTTGCCTGTCACAGACAAGGTAATCAAAAACTGAACCCTTCTCCCCATTATTGAACTTGTGAAAACACAAGGTCCCTAATAAAGATAAATGAAAGACCAATTTGAAAATTAAGTACTCTATAGTTTCAATGCACTGGCTGTTTAACTTTTGCAATAAGACTCATCACTAGAGCAATAATTTAGCTAAGAAAAATTAAAAAACGCATCAAGCTTTTTTCATGGAAACATATTTCCTTTCAGATTTCAAAATAATATTCTGTACCAGACTAAGTATCTTAGAAACTTGTAAAAATTTCACTGCTATTGTCCATCTCTCACGTAACCTTTATTAATGACTAATCTTGATATTCCAGCTATGTGTATGTTTTCCTTAAACTTATACAGCTTCAAAGCATGTTAATTAAAGGAAAAATGAAATTTTTAGGTATAGAAGAATAGATAATTTTCTGCTGTTATACACTGCAATACTGACTGCTTTACTCTTCAAGGTTTGGATATCTGTACAAAGTACAAATTTTGAAGACAGAAATCACATATCAGTGAAATTCCAAAATGGTTACATAGAACTACCTCTGCTATAAGGATTGCAGGCACTGTCCTAAAAATACCCACCCTTATATCCTTATACTAAAATCATAGAATCATAGAATTGTTTGAGTGGGAAGGAACCTTTCAAAGGTCATCCAGTCCAACCCTCCTGCAATGAGCAGGGTCAAGTTATTAGACATTTAAATGAGTCAGAAAACAAACATATAAATATATTTATGTAATTGTTTCTCCCCTAAAGAAATCTATGGGGAAGAAAATCCATGTTGCTACAGGCACTATTAATAAAAGGGAATACTTCTGTAGCCTCTGAAATAAACACTGAATTGTGACAGCTAAAGAAGAAAAATCAGATTAACTGCTTAATTATTACACATATATCCGAATTCAACAGAATAGAGACCCTCATACTGTTACATTCTTAAAATGCAATAATTAATACCAACTGTCAACTGCAGCTATTTAAATTGATCTAGTCATGAATATGGAAATCATAGTTCGCTAAGTTTTTTCGGTGTACTATAATAAAAGGCACAGGCATTTTAATGAAAAATACAGTATTACCAGCACAACTGCATTTTAAAAAAAATTGGATACACTTAGGACATTATCTTAAATGCAAGTTTAATGTCCAAAGTATGAGATAAAGACTACATAGCCTGAAATAATTCAATTTCAATGCTTTTAAGCTCAAATTTTACTGTAAATTGTGGCCTGAATAACATTTTGAAAAGTGTCTTTATGTTAATTTTAACATTTGAAGCCAATCAGTATCCTTTTTCCTCAGCTTCTTCACAATTCATTACTAAAAGTGATGAAGGTGAAGACAAGTACAGGCTGGGACTCCCATTACAAATCACCTTTGGATATTTTCATAACAAAATGAATACTTTGCTGTGAAAATAATGAAATCAATAATTTTAATAATTAATAATTTTCTTTCAGTGATTTTCTGGAGTTGCACTACCAAAATTTTCTGTTAAGTGGCATTAGGTAGACGAGTCGATGTGTTCCTACCACAACAAAGTGTGTCCTCACCCTCCTTGCCAAACTGAGATCTGAAATGGATAATTTCAGGCACATACAACTATCCTGCTCTTGCTGTACCACAAATACCCGCTTCCAAGCACCCAATCTTGTAAAGTGGGAAAACTCAGAAATGCTGCTGCAGAGAGGCTGTACCCAGCCTCAGAAGCAGCAATGGCATCAGCCAGCTAGAAAGGACAAGGAATTTATCCAGGAAAATCATTGTCACCAACAGTAGCTATGCAGTTCTACCACAAGTCATCTTGAAAGAAGGGAGCAGAAGTAACCTGGAGTCCACTGGTTCCAAGAGGAAGAGGAAAATCAGCAGGGAATAACACCCTAGAAACATTTTTCAACAACTTGTTTATCAGTAATTGGGAATTTCACAAGCTGATTTGATTAATTTGGGTCAAAATTTACAGTTCATGAAGTATTATTTTCTGCTCTCGTTAAGGATAGGACATTTTATTCAAATTCATGCAGTTTTTACATACTCATGACATTCTCATTTAAAACTATACAGCACATCCAAATCTCCATGTGCATTCACAAATCTGGCAGTATGGAAAGGTGAAACTTACCCCATCCGTAGCTTTTACTAAGAGGTCATAAGTGGTTGGATCTTCTTCTCTGTCAATGTCTTGAGAGACACAGATCTGACCAGTTCGTGGGTCAATCTGGAAGGCTTTGGATTTTTCATAAAAATGAAATCCATCGTAAAGAGAATACTCAATTTCACCAAACTGGTCAGCATCTGCATCTGTTGCTTTGACCTGCAGGTAGACAACAGAGATAAAAATGAAGCCAATGAAACTATTACTCATTAAAATGAGGTGTCCATGATTTTTGAATGAAAGTTACCTGTTTGTGGTGTAAAAGCAAATGTGCATACACACAAAAAATACAAACACACTCTGCTACCTAAGCTGTCTGTCTGCAGTTCATAAAATAACTCAGGTACTGACAGTGTAATTATTGCAACCAGCATATAAGTTCCATTAGACCTGTCTTTAAAATTACTTGTATATCTGTCAATAATTTTCTCAATCAAGTAAACTTCCCAAGACTGGAAAAGCCATGCTTATTAAGCCATGACTGTAGGCCATACATTAAGCTACTTTCCCTTCATGTTATTTTTCCCAGTGGAGGTAGGTCTTATGAAAATATGTCACATATAGATCAGACAAGTGCTGCAGGACATCCTTACCTAATGTATTTTATAAAAGACTTCCTAGAGCTTAATTTAGTTTTCATTTGAGTGCAAGCTTGGTGGTACTTATGCTCTTTGGACCACAGGTGAATTAATTTAAAATGTATTTGATAAAGAGAATAGTTTTGTACATTGCACCTTCAGTTTTATTGCCCTAACATCTCTGATAACAAGTGTTTTGTGCAGAGTTTGGCTCTTCTCGGAATGTTCCATTGTGAAAGCTTTCACTCAAATTTAGAAACATTTCAGTAGAAAATAATTTATAGAAATATGTATACATTAAGAAAGTCAGTATTTTCAGTTCCCTAATTTGTCATTATTGGAGATACATACAGAATTTTTCCTTTCCAGCCACTCCTGACCTCAGTCCAACCACTCATTCTGGACAAGTTAAAAGCAAAACTCATACTTGTGCAGCAAAACAAAGATCCAGCCCTAAAAATTCCTTACAGCTGTATGTAAATCAAGTCTACAACATGTATATTTCTCCAGCCTTGTACTTTGTTATTTGTCATAAAAGCAAGAACAGAACATACGTCTAGTGTGCTCTCAGTACTCTACCACAATAATGTTATGAAACAATAATTCACTTGGCCCTTATAAGAAAAGAATCTCCATTTATTTCTTTAGCCTGAAATCTAACAGGGGTGACGATACTGAAAGGCTCTGTGTGCCTGTGCCTGCATGCAGTTACATGCGTAAATGCTAACATTTGTGTCTGCAATTGAGCATGAGTGATTAATTACAGGTGAAATTTGAGGGTATTGTTAGAAGTTTTGCCCATTACGTCTAGTGACTTGTTTTCTTTCTTGTAAATTATGCAGTCCTCAGACTTTGAATAGCGCATGCAAAGGCTATGAGTGAAGAATTTAAATAAAAATGCTTCAGTTCAAAGCAATACAAATTTAAAGGTCTAATTGTGGTCAACTTCAATTATTATAATCATCTCTCAGGCAGCAGAACTAAGTGGCATCAATTTTTGCAGAAAAATATGATCTTTTTCCCTGTTCAAATCCCTCCCATCTATTCAATTTCTACCCACTTAATAGGCCTCTTTTTAATCACTCACCATGAAACCTTTGATCTGAAGAGGGAAGAATCCGGAGTTAAAAATGAATGAAAAATTTACTGTAGCAGACAGCTGACATTGAATGGCACTACACCTAAGGTCAGGGAAGCAATTAACTATGATCATGGAATCATTCAGGTTGAAAAAGACCTTAAGATTATTGAGTCAGTGCAAGCTGATTTAGAAGGAGGAATTCAGTGAAAACATGCTAACAAATTCAAGTTCTGATACAATTAAGAGACCAAGTTATTGAAGATTTTAGAAATAAAAACACATGGTAGTCTCTGTCCAAAACATGTTGAGTTGTAATAGCATACTGTGTGAGTACCAATCCTACTGAGGATTGCAGCTGTTAACTGCCTGAGAGCTGTGAATTACAGGAGGAAATGAAGGCAGCAGCAGGAATTTTCACAGTGGATTGATCAAGAGTGTTGTATGTTGGCAATATCACGAAGGTTATAGAGTTGAACGGATTTATGTGCGTTGGAGAAGTAGGAGGCAAGAGAATACCAAATACGTAACACCTCTGACAAGCCTAATATAAGACTGAGATCTAGGAGGAAAAGAAAGGGGAAGAAAAGGAAGTGTTAGGCCCACAGGACCTTTCTCCTTCTTTCACTAAGCATGTTTTCAATACACTAAATTGAAGATACAAATTATTAATGAGTGTAAATTTGGGAATAAGTACACCAGAAAGTATTCCCTCAAAAAACATTTTTAAAGGCCAACAAGAGTCATGGTATGGAGAGCTACTGGCTGGATTTCTCTCATCAATCATGCCTTCTGCAGCCTACATCCTTTGGTCTGTTTGTACACTGTCTAGACTGCAAATTCATCAGAAAAAAAAGAAAGTTTCTTTGGTGCTGTTGATACTACAAGTAACACAATAAATGGTCAGGCTGCAGACATCCCCTCAGGAAGAGAAGAAAGAGGGACCTAGAGAAACATTATAGAGAACAATTAAAAAAAAGCTGATCCACCTGTGTGATGTTCAGACAGACAGACTAGTGCGTAAGGAGAATAAATAGTGTGAACGTTCTTACACACCAAAGGGTGTAAGAAGATAAATAAAGAAAATTCAACAGTGTTGGAAATGCAGAAATAATCTTCTATTTGCATATGGAAAGGGGATGATCTCAAAGAATCTGTGAAATTAAGGATAATTAACCTCACCTAGATGCACACTTTAATCCATTAACACATGTGAAAGTTTGAATGGAGAAAAAAAATGCTGGCAGTACACATAAATAAAAGGGAATAAAAACATATTTTTTAGTGCTGTGCTAAGGAGAGATTTCAGAGCTTACAGAAAGCAAATATTTGGCAGATCTTTTGCTAGTTCTGTTCACTTCAGTGGAATGATGACAAGTCATAGAAATGGGCACTATGTCCCCATATTTTACAGGCATTAAATAGCGTAACCAAAAAATTAATTGTAAAAAAAGATTAAAGAGAATTATATCACCCACTAAAGTCCAGACTGATTTAAATACTAAGCCATTTTAAGAGAAAAGTCCCCCCTTTTTTTCCTTTCCTTTATTTCCACCCCTTTTTGTCCTCAACAGATTAAAATAAAGTTCCTGTGGTTAGATTTAGCTTTCCTTATGTTTTTTTCCTAGGTATTATTACCTAACAACTGAATATATTTTGAAAAGCAGGGCATATATTTTATGTTATATACAAAATGGGAGAAATGTCTTGTGCACACAAAACCACATAATGAAAGACAATCCTATTACTTGCAGATCAAAAATTCAGGACCTATGTAAAAATAATTTTTAGGATTTAGAGTATGCAGCCTTAAAGCTGAATGCTTTGCAATGCTTAATTTCACATGTGAGTGATCAGGATTAATTTTATGGCTTTCAGATTGACTGACTAAAAGTGGACTACAATGGGAAAGAGCAGACCATTCAACCAAATAAATCATGACTGTGGTCATCTCTAATAGCAATTAAATGAGACTAAGAAATATTAAATCAATTCTTCATGGCATAAGAATTGCTCCCATACCACATATTTTATCAAGTTTACTCCATCTGATTTCAGCTTACCAGATATAGCTTTCATAGCTCATAAAATCTGTTTGGTCAACTTAATGTCAGAGTGTAAGACAGATTTTTATTTTGTGCATAAAAAGTGTGTTCATTCCTTTCAGTTGTATTGATATTGTGAAAGGCAAGTTAATTGCCAGCAGCCAGTTCTACAGAAAATCAGAATGTTGGGTGAACAAAAGCATACTCCACTACTCAAGACAACCAGGGGATCAGGCGCAGCCAGCATGGGTTTATGAAGGCAAGTTCTGTTTGATCAATTAAATCTCTTTTTATGACGAGGTGACCCGCCCAGAGGATGAGGGAAAAGGCTGTGGGTGTTGTCTACCTGGACTTCAGCAGAGCCTTTGACAGCGCCTCCCACTACATTCTCCTGGAAAAGCTGGGAGTCCAGAGCTTGGAGAGGTGCATTTATTGCTGGGTTAAAAACCGGCTGGATGGCCGGGCCCAGAGAATGGTGTATGGAGCTGCATCCAGTTGGGGCCAGCCCTGTTTAATATTTTTACTGAGGATTTGGACAAGGGGATCAAGTGCACCCTCAGTTAGTTTGCAGACGACACCAAGCTGGGCAGGCGTGTTGATCTGCTGGAGGTCAGGGAGGCTCTGCAGGGGAACCTGGACAGGCTGGATCAATGGGCTGAGGCCAATTGTATGAGGTTCAGTAGGGTGAAGTGCCAGGTCCTGCACTTTCGTCAAACAACTCCCTGCAGTGCTACAAGCTGGGGGAAAAGTGGCTGAAAAGCTGCCAGGTAGAAAAGGACCTGGGGGTGCTGGTCAACAGCAGTGCTGTATGAACATGAGCCAGCAGTGTGCCCAGCTGGCAAAGAAGGCCAAAGGAGGCTCAGGGAAGACCTTATCACTCTACAACTGCCTGAAAGGAGGTAGTAGGCAGGTGGGGGTCAGCCTCTTCTTCCAGACAACTAGTGACAGGATAAGAGGACACAACCTCAAGATGTGCCAGGGGAGGTTCAGTTTTGACATCAGGAAGAATATCTTCACTGGGAGGAAGGTTAAGCATTGGAACAGGCTGCCCAAGGAAGTGGTGGAGTCACCATTCCTGGAAGTGTTCAAGAAACTACTGGATGTAGCACTTAGTGATATTCGGTCAAAGATTGGACTTCATAATTTTGAAGGCCTTTTCCACCCTTAATGATTCTATGATTGTATACTCCACAATATTCATCATCTTTAAGACAGGACAAAATACACAAAATGGGGAAAACTGCCCCCAAACTACCAAAAACTGGTGAAACTACCAGGAAACTGAAAGGAAGAGGTTCAGTGGTAGAGTTAGGTTGTTGATGAACGGTGTAAGCATAGTCCTGTCCTGCAGACATCACCAGCACAAAATGCAGCATCCTTACGATTAACATACTGAAGGACAGCAGGCCTGTTCCCTGCAGTATAACAATGCCTGATGGCTAACCCTTACCAGATGAGTTCTGCAATTCCTCATGTAAGCAACCCAAATACCACTGGAATGGCTAACTATCAGTACTTTGGAAGCATTTTTTTTATGCCTGACCTTCATGCCAGGTCCATGGCCACTGGGGATGAGAGGAGCAGCCTGAGTTGGTGGCATGCTATGAGTAAAATGTGACTGTAGAAATACTGGTAGTGAAATTATTGGTAGTTGATATTCTTCAAGTCACTTGGCTGTAACTGTACCTGTGAGATCAGCACATCAGCCGCCACAATCACATATTGTCAGGTGTCTTCAATTTAGTGCTCTTATAACCCTGGTTAGCAAGCAAATAGCATATAAAATACAAACCAATGATATTTACCTCACAGTTGACCAAGGCAGTGTTGACAATAATCATGAAACCAAACCTGAAGAGTGTAATAAATATGTTATTTCTTTGGATTTTTGTATATCTGCCTCAACACCCATGATTACACCCCATCTCCCTAGTATGGCAGTTTTAACACAAAGAAATGGGAATAAAGCTGCAGATTTACTTGCTGAAGTCCTAAAGGCATGAGCTTTGACTTCAAGAACAGAACTTAACACCATTTCTTGAACAACAACTTGCACTGACAACAAAGCCCCACTCCTGATCCTCAAACTGGGCTGCATCTGGAAAGCCACAAATCAAATTAATAACTGGAATTTAAGCTGATCTTGCAACTGGCATTGATGCTCACTTTGCCAACCACCACAGGTACCACATACTCAAAAAATCCACAAAGAATAACAAAATCCTTCATCCTCATCCTTGCTTTGATGCAAAATTTCTCCACTGTACTGGTCAGGTCAATAGACTTGACTAATGTCAATCTTTCCGCATTCTTTTCATCTGCTATAGAATGGAGACTACTAAAGCTGAACAACAGACAATCAGCACTACACAGATACAACCTTGCTGACTTCACCTGCAGCTGATGCCAATTCCCTCAGGTCAATCCAGGAATTGTCATGAGTTTTCCAAAGGTGCTAGTAAGAATCAAATCCCATCAGAAACAGTTCATAATTCTCAACAGCCTTTAAAATGAAAATACAGAAGCCTAAACGCAAGAAGAGAATGACAGCACACGGACTGTAACCTCAAGTAAGCATTACATTTCTTAATTATGATAAGGCTTTTGGGTTTGGCCTTTCAAACAATTACAAAATGGTTCAGCAATTGCATTTTGTGCTTATCTGTTGTGTTCTTTTTTGTCCGCACAAGTTGTATAGAAATTTCCAAGCTACATTGTTTTAAAATAAGATAAAACTAACTCCATTTCACATATGAATCTCTCATAAAAGATCACACTGATTTTTATCTTCTTTATAATACACTGGGTTTTTATACATTTTATAACCTTCTGCATCTTCCCCATGGCAAGTAAATGAAAGGAAACGTAATTTACTTGATGAATTAATATGAGATTTTAGCTTTTTGCCTTCTCTGCTCTTCTGTGTATATAACTGCTGACCGTGAACAAACCTGGCAATAAAAAATATTGACAGATCTTTGATTTACTGCTTTCAGTTAGGCTATAGAAAGCAAGAAAAATTAAAATCACTGGAGGAGAAAACAGCCTAAGTACATTACAGCATCATGCTCTCATTCTAAACACCAGACCTCATCCAGCAAGCCAAGTCCAGATCCAGAAGAACTAGGCATTTCATTCTGTACTGTAATCTGCAATGCCTGCTCTGATGCTAGCCAGAGCCTGACTTCACTCCTGTTTAATCCTGTTAAACTGTTCCTGACATGCCTTCAGTTTTGCTGCCATGCCTCCTGCAAAACAGCACGAGCAGCTAAATCCCATTGATGCTAGCCAGGATCCACAGGTGTGGGAGGCAGGTCCTGACCTTATCACACTGATAGGATCTGGACCGTTACAAAATACAATTATGAATGTCTGAATTCACAGCAAGCAGCAGTGCTGGTAATGCCTACATAGTACATAGTAGGATAGTGGTTATAAAATGTGTTTTGGGAGCAGGAAGCTTGAGTTCCAGCACCAAAAATGTCTGCTAAAGGACCATCTACTCTGTCAGACTACTTGGTCTACACTGCCTTCCTTCTTATTGTGCAAATGTAACCAAATAGAACATAATGTATTTCTATTGTATATGTAAGCTGAAAGAACTGAAAAGAGAATATATTTCTGAGGAAGGAAAATAAATTTTCACAGCAACTAGCAAATATTTGCAGGACTAAAGCCTTATTTAATCATCAAAGTCCAGACCCCTACTTTTCAGTGAAAGAAGCTTCATCCATTCATTAATGCTGCTTGCATACTCTGCTATAATTTTAGATTTTATAACCTTGCTATGCACTGTTAAGAGTTTGAGTACAAATCCATTTTTATTCATTAACTTTAGTAAGCTACAGAGCTCCAAGACTGAGCACCTCTGCCAAGCAACAGCAGAGCACAAAAATTTCCCTATTCTGTGCTAATTACACAAAACAAGGAGTCACAGGTTTAATAATCAAGAATATCTATCAAACAAGTAAATAAATATTTGTACTGAATATGTTATTTTAATGATTTTGCATTGGAGCATGTTTTAACTTTTGGTGGCAGGATTAATTTTAAACTCATATTTAATAAGTTGTTTTAGAAACCACAACTGGCTATCTTATTTAGGATGCCTTATTATGAATGACAAATCTGTAACTTAATTTTTATTGGCAGCATGTATTATCACATTAATAAAAAATAATTCTACTTTTTTGCCTAGATCAATCAACATAATTACTATATTTATAAAGCTTTAATGTGATATATTATTTAACTGATCCTAATGATCAAAATACATATCCTGAAAGCAGAGTAGGTGGGTGACCTTAAAACACAACACTAATAACAAAGAGATCTTTTGACTATACTAGTATCTTTGAGAAACAAATTGTAGGGAGATGCTACAAAGGAGAGAAAGAACTGTGTAAGTAGAAAAGCAACCTTGAACCCAGCTGCCCCTTCCTTTTGGCACAGCTTTGTGGAACTGGATTTTGAGTCAGATTGAGGAGGTGATCCAATAAAAGCTCATCATAAAAATTATGTTATTGGTGCAACACTACATTTCAGCCAAGTCAGTTCCTGATGCAGCTGACCCTGCAGGGTAAATGGCAGGAGGGTGGCAGGAAAGTACAGTCCAGGTAGAGCCTAAAAGCCCTGTCAGCACTGGCATGAACTTAAGACAGGCTCAATATAAACACTTACACGTGTTTGTGCAAACATTTCCCAAGCCCCAAAACCAGTCTGACCTGCGAATTCTGCTCACAAGCCACAGTACTCCAAACAATATTCCTGGCTAGATCGATACAACTATTTATGGAGCCATGTTGTGAACAATATCACTAAGAGTAGCGCTCCATTTAAAGAAACAGGAAACAGAATTAAACCCAAGAAGCTTTATTCAGATTATTGAAAAATTCTTTTCCTAGTTTATTTCCAAGTCACATTAGCGAGTATCAATGAGCAGCCAAGACAGAAATCTCTTAAATTTTGCTGTCAGCGTGAAAGGGTTTGTTATCACATCTTTACAGTAAGCAAAGACTATGCGAGCTCCCTAAATTGCCACTCACAAATACACTTGTAAATTGCTGCACTCATTGGGTAAATATGGTGGTTTAACACAGGGGAAAAGGTGATATGGGAGGCCAGCTGGCAGCCTGCTGTCACTGGGGGAGAAACCTTTGAGATATCATTACCTGTCCAAGGAGCTCTAGCAGAAGGTTAATTTAGAAAATGTACAGCTTTGTTCCAGCCCAGAAAAGGCATCAGAGAGGGTAAACCCAGAGCCTGGTCCCCCCACACCTGTATTACAGCTGTGGCTATTCGATGAATTGCATGTGGGTGTTTGCTAGAGCAGCACCTTAACTGCTCACCACCTTTCCATAAATCAGGAAGGAGTCCTCCCCCAAAAAAAACAACCAAACCCAGAAAAACCAAAACCCAGAACAAGCAAGTTGATCAAAGCTAGACAGGTTCTTTTGCATTCCTCATGGCATCAGCTTTTGATCTGCTGTTTCAGTTTATTTATTTCTTCAACTAGTAGTGAATTAATTTCTTCCTACTATCTACTTCCTACTTTATTTTTACAATTATTTATATCCTTTATACTGCTACCTAAGTCAATTAATTAAGTGGCAATGGATTTGTTTAATTTACCTAGTCATGCACACACCCTTGAAAACCAGGTATTTTTATTACAGCCATTAAAAATCAGGTACTACTGTAAGTCAGGTGACAATAACATTATCATTAGCAATAACATTAGCAATAACATTATCATCCTCATCATCATCATTTGTCCCGTTTTATTTTGATCAGCATGGTAAGGTTCAAGAGCACCACTTCAAGAAAAGCTTTGCAGGACACATAAGCAAAGGTAGTCAAAGCTTTACACATCTAATGTTCTGAATCCAAATGCTCATTTTTACGGACTGCCAAATATGAAGAAACGTGAAATGCCTTCTAGAATCTCTTCAGAAAGCTGGCCCCTTCTGCCCTGTATCATGAATATCTGTTAATGTGCTTATGTGCAAAAATCACACTACTAATAACATCTTCTAGCTGGCTCTCAGAAATACAGCCTGCACTACTTTCATTTATTCCCTGTAAAAGTTGTGTCCCTAAGTGTTAAAAAGAAGAATAAACTCTCTCCTAAGGAAAGCATATATTTTGTGTAACTGGAGTCTTATAGATTATAGCCAATTTATATTTGGAAGTAAGCAGATGAGGACTCTCTTAGTTAATTTCTGCTTTTATGGAAAATTTAAAACACCGCCAAACTCACAGCTTGAATACTGTATTCATAGCACTTGAGAAAAAATATTTTCATATTTTCTTCATTGTAGAGTAAAAATTAGCAAGGGATCTATACATCTCCTAATAATTGGTGCAGAAAGAGACATTTCTCCCCTCCTTCCTTCTAAATCAATTTTTCATATACACACCAATTTTTTCCTCTCTCTCCAACACTGCCTGTCTACATTTCTAGCTATTTTTGCTCTACACAACCCTCACACACACGGAATTTAGGGGCTAACAGAGTGCAATGTGCAACAATAAGCAATCATCAGAAAGAACAAAAATTACAGAATATGCAAATCTTAACCTCAATTGCATAACATGAAGCAAAAAATGTCTAAAAAAAAATAAAGAATTCTTTAGTAATTTATTTGGTTTTGTAACCCACTGAGTGCACAATAAATGTAAGTAAACCAGCAAGTTCTTCAATTTAAGTCAGCTATGTACTTTACAAATATAATTCAGATGGCCCAGCTTTGAATATGGAGGTGGCAGAGCCAATCCAAAAAAGTTGAAGGATATCACCTATGATCCATGTTTAAGCAATGACATTCAGAAGCATCACAAAGTCACCACCACTCTAAATTTAACACAAGACAGAGCTTTTAAACACTCTCAATATCTAAACTTGAGCTTACCACAAAATACTTCCTGACCCCAGACTAAAAATCCTCATTAGAATGACACTTATGCATAGAGCAAATACTCTGTTCAGTGAGGGGCTAGTGAAATTTACCTGAAACATATTATGGTGCCAACTAAGCCATACACATCAATAATGAACACAACTGTGTGTACACACCCCTTCGCAAGCTGCAGATCTTCAAATGAATGCAGCAACATCTATGTCATTCAGAATTACGGGGCCAGAAATACCTCTATTCCCTTTTCAGACTAGTCTAGATGTCTAAATGAAACCACAAGATGCACAGCCCTTCCTTCTACAATTTGTCTCTGTTCATACAAGCTCTGCACACGAACCCAATGACACGATGGCCACAAGACCAGCATGTTACATGCACACAAGTCACGTAACATGCATACGCAGTCAGATGGAGCACTGTGTGACAAATGTTTCATTTGTGTCAATGCGATAGATGCACCTTCATCAAATGGGGACTCAGGAGCAGACTGTCCTCCTGAGCTACACACGCCACACAGAAATGCCAAGTTACAAAAGCTCCCAGGCCACAACAGTCCAGAGCCAGCTAACAGGGCCAAAGAGAAAGGAGTCGTGAACCTGCAGCACAAGTGGATCCCAGCATATTACAACAGATGCATTACAAACTCCAATACTTTATTCACCAATACCTCTTGCTGCATGAATTGAGAGCTTTTAAATAGCCTGATCCAATACCTGACAAACCTTAAGCATTCACAAAATACACCCCCTAACAAAAGGAACACTGTATGAGGGAATAGCTCAAGCACATCTACAAGCACAGAATGTGGCTAAGTTTCATAGTGTAATATTTAAGGAAAGCACACTGTGTACTAGCAGCAATATTTAATTAGTAAAAGTGGATTAAGTTCCGGGAAGGAAATAAGAGGGGATGACAGGGTATAAATTGACCACATCAGTGATACAGATGGAAGCAACTCTTTTTTTCTGATAAAGAATTCTCCTACAAACAGGACACTAGAGTCCTATACTGTTCCTGTACTTCTTGCAAAGCAGAAGTCAGCTGCTTTGAAGTGGGAGATGATGAAAATCAGATGGCTAGGTCCATTTGCTCAGCTCCAGAATTCTCCAAAGTCTTTTGTTTTCTCTTAGGAAAAGGAAATTCTCTGTTCTGGGAACTGGTTCTGAACATTTTGGATTTAGCCCCTTCAGTGATCAAAACAGTTAACTGGAATGAATTTCAGCTTCAGCGATCAGAAGAATGAGATGGTGCTGGCAAGTAGAGGAATTCTTCAGTATCTGCTCTGCAGAAATAAAAATTAAAAACATAAAAACTCCAAAAAGAAGCGTATGTCCAACTTGGTGTATACAGAATTTGTACATCCATATGTCTAGGGAGGATTGAGGCCTCCCTGAATATTCAGACAATATGTCTCTAATACTAAATCACTTTATCACATGTGCTACTCTTAGATGATCCATGCCCTATTTCCTCATTACTTTTTTCTCAAACTAATGGATGAGAGCATTTGTAGTGTGGTATTTAAACTATAAACAGAACAGATATTTTTATTAAACCAAAAGGATCCCAGCAGTTTTGTCACATCTATGTGCTAAATTTGTAGCCCTTTAATTTTCATTGTTGTATAATATTCCTCCATTTTCTGGAGAAACTAAAAAGACACATTAGAATAGCAAACTGCTGAATAATGAGATTCTGCTCTCAATTGCTTCCATCTCTCATGCATACTATTGGTACCTGTCCATGATGTTAGTTAATCTCAGCTGACTTTACTGGAGCTTTTCACCATATGGCCAAAAAAATGGCTTGTTTTTCCCAACCTCTGCCATGCCATTTCATTCCTACACCTGGTCCCATCCTTTCCCATACCTCCTCAGAGAGTGACAGCTTCCCCCCACCAGCAGCTATACAGCAGACACATGGCAAGAGTCTTTTCATTTAACTTCTTAAACAGTTTCTTAGTGAGCTCTGGCTCCTGTTAAAGAACACAAGTGGGAATCACAGCAGCTTAAGTTTCACAACAGAGCTATTATATTTCATCCATACAAGAGACACTGGAGAGAACAGAGTAGAGAGATGGGGATATCTGGGCTACAGTGTGTGCTCTTTCCACTTTGTACCACTGTTTTCCACTTTGCTTGTAAATACGCCAGCATATTTTATTCTCAAGATCTCAATCCACTATACAGAATCAGAGCTTGTTTTCTAGTTGGTCTCGTCACATAACCTCATTTCCCCCCCTTTCCTTCCCAAGTGAAACTGTAGCTTTTGAAGAAATGTTATAAAGATATAAAACTCCCAGACTGGAGCATAACAACTGAGTCTTTAATGCAAGACCTTGTTACTGGACAACAGCCAGGCCCAGGGTCTGAAGAGTAAGATGCAAGAACCCCACAATCAACAAAACTACTCTTCTTCTCTCCTTTCTTCTTGTCTCCCATGAAGGGTTCAACATAAGTACAATAGTTAAATAGGCTAAGGTCAGGGGTTTATTCTTTCTTTAAGCTTTTCTGAATGAACTGTCTTTTCTTGTGTTACATGCATAAATGTCCAACCTTTCTCCAAGGATGTTAAACTCCCTGCCAAACAAGTCATGGCTACAAATTTTCTTCACAGGAAGAATGTTACCCCATTGTTTTTTACTTTATGTTTTTTCAATGCTAGACAAGGAGTCAAAAGCTTATAATATCTAATCTGAACTATACAGTATTTCATAATTCCTCTGGTTAGTGTTCCTTTGTTCATTTTCTGGCCAAGATAAACAAGTCCAGTCTTTGTTTTCTATTTCCCACTTCTGAAATGTGAAACATTTGACATCAGTCACAGTTTGCGTTGAGAAGCTGGCTACTGTATCTGCAGAGTCACATCATACAGCACTAAAAAACCTCATCTCCTTGACTGACTATGAAGCTGACATTGGTCAGCACTGCAGAAAAGGAAAATCTCAGTCTCTGACAGTGTCCTAGAAAGTGATGGATCAGGGCCAGTAAAGATCTTTCTCCACAGATGATGCTCTAATCCTTGATGTCTCTATCCATGCTTCTGTCCACAGGTTGCAGTAAGGTCTCTTGAGCCAAAGGGAACATTTGTAATGACTAATAACGAATTGTTGCTACTGATCACTTATTCATGAAAGTTGGAAAGGCATGAAATGATCTCTTAAAGGAGTGACCTTGACCAGTGTCCCAGAGTCCTCTGTCAAAAAGGAAAGTGGAGTTGGTTGGTCTGCCTTCTTCAGATCTTTATCATCGTTGGATCTGGCATCAGACACCACTGTTGTGTACCTCCACAACAACTTCTGACATTTAGATTCACTTCACCATAAAGTATAGAACTTTTTTAACTGGCAGATGTTTCAAATTTGGAAATTTACCATTTACTGGAAGGATAGAAGCCTTCAGTGTGCTGACTGAAAGGTAGGATGCAATAATGGCGCATGGAGCAGAATGGAAATCAACTCGCAGAAAGGTTGAAGAATACAAAGTGACATTAGGGAATAATGGAACACTATTCCCTAATGTGGCCTAAAGCAAGCATGGTACCGGTGCAGCTCAAAATTTACTCCAGTAGAAAAGTGATGATGGGAAGCGGCCTGCAGTTGGAGGAAACCCAGTGTCTTATCTGAAAAGATTAAAATTAAACTTGACATTTTAAAAAAGTCAGTTCCATGGGGGAAAAAAACCCAAACCAAACCATCATCAATACACACGTGCTACTATCAAAGAACTACTTTCCAAAAAGAGCTGAAAGCCAGGAATGAAAAAAGAGAAAAAACAACCTTCACACACACACACACACACACACACACACACACACAAAAAAAGTCAGGAAAATAACATTTTTAAATGTGATTCTTCCTACAGGGTGTTAAAGAATACGCTTTAGAAATTTGTGAAAGAATTAATTATGCTGAGAGTGATGGGGATTGGTGGGAAAGCAACTGCTCTACTGCAAAGTAAGTGTAGTCCATCTGGCCCATCAGTTCTACACATTCACGCTTAGAGAATTAAAGAAGCCTGTGCACTTTAGCATTCAAGCCCTGTATTTTGCACATGCAGTTTTTTGTGACAGGAAACAGAAACATGATCTCCACATAGCCACCATGCTCTGTGCTCCATTACAATTCACAACTCTGTCATTTGAGCTGCTTTCACATCTGTAACCTAACGCTCCAGCAGCCCAGCCTAAACACACATCTGGTAATCTCATGCACATCACATGCACCGGGACCACAGGTGGGGTGATACAAATTGAGTCTGTTTGGAATTGAATGCAGAATGGATTGGAAGTACATCTAGAAATAATTGAACACAGTGACCATAGCAGTAGCAGCTGAAGCTTATGAGCAGTGAGATGTCTAATAATTCTTGGTAGAGCTACTTTACCATTAACACACACTCATAAATAGCCTACACTGAAGAAAGAAACTGCTTCTTCCTGAGCTGAACAGGATTGCCACAGAGCAGGCAATGCTTGCCAAGCACTTGATTATAATAATTATCTGCTAGGCTGTGCAATATGCTCAAAAATATTTGTAAGCAAGGTGAAGAGATTCATGGAAAAAACGAACAACAAAATCAATATTTTGTATTCTGATTACAGGGCAAAACTTTCTTTGAAATTACTATATATTCTCCACCAGCCACAAAGGCAATCTCTAAACGCACTGTAAAATGGAACAGTAAGATTTACATTTATTTTCTCTCACTAATGACAACTTAAAATGTTGTGGGTTTTTTTCGTCTCTGAAAACCATCCATAGAAACTGTAGTATTCTTTACTCACGAAAGATTGTCATTATCAGGAGAAAATATCAGGCAAATAAATGCACTGCTTCACACATGCACTATTACTACTACTTCTATCCTTTGTATTATAAAATCCAAGGTGATAAATTAAGGAAAGGAAGGGTCTTTTGCCCAGTTGTGCTAAAAACACATAATTACAGCCAATGGAAGTTGACTGTCTTTGCTCCTGCAAACTATTTCAGCAGTCTCCTATAAAGTCAAAGGAGATAGATTCATTAGTTAAATATAAATAATCCTTAAAAGACATCATCTCCTGATTCTTCTGTCACTTGTCCACTGCCAACATCATGATCTCATTTCCTGCAGCCTTCTCCCTTTTACCCACTCCTCCTCTGCAGGATTCAGTCTGCTTCTCCAAAATTAGCCACACCACTTAAAGAGCACAAGTTCATAACAGTGGCTGGGCAGTTCCCTGTGCCAACATTTATTGTGCTGAATGCACAGTCACTCATGAAACATCTGTCAAGTTTAAGTCTTCTAGAGTGCCACATATCATATGCTATTGCAGTTAGAATGGACAACAATACAGGCAGGTACTGAGAGCCAGTTCATCTGTTCTGTAACAAACTGAATTTACTTTTTTTCTGCTGATCAGAAATAAAGGTGAGAAGGCTCAGTTGTCTCATCCTAAGAGTAACAGTGGCATTTTTGGATCACCAATGGTTCCCACCCCTCCTGTGTCACAGCACTATAAAGGCACACGTCACACTATACTTAGCCTGGAAAGACATGACTGAAGAGTGAACAAAAAAATGTTTCCTTTTATTTTCAGAATAAAATCTAGAATGAAAATAAAACTACAGAATGCAACAAAAATAAGGGTTTTTTTCTCCAATCTATTTTCTAACCTCTTATATGTTTTCCTATACAATTACAAAAGGCTATTCTATATACCAGTTCAAAAAGCTGGAACTGTAAACTGTTCCTCTACTAAATCCTGTGGCAATTCACCATCTTTACAGAAAAGAAGTTCTTACTTCATTTCCACTTAGTCCTATAGACATATTCTACAAGCACTATTTAAGAAGCTAGAGAACACACCAAAATCAGGAGCAGGACATACTTTGCAGGACAGACAAAGGTTTGAATTATTATGACTAGTGATAATGTGGATTGAGCACTACGAAGCACAGTGCTGTACAATTTTACTACAGAGGCAGAAAAGGAGAAAAGGGGAAACTTGGAACAAAACCCCAGGAAAATGAGATTATCAGAGAAATCCAGGTCTTCAGCCTTTAGAGAAAGCAACAGATACACAACACAGCTACCAAGTGATACAGTCCTTTGTGCTAAAGCTGCCTTCAATAATAATACCACACTGGCTACAGCATCTGGCTCTTCACAGCCACAATGCAAAAGTCTTTCTTTTCTGACTCCTTGAATATCCACTTGCACCAAATTAGAGTAAAACACCCATTCATAGACAACAACAGTGATTTCCAAGATAATTTCAGAGCCAAAAAATACTTTTCCTGAAGTCACTGAGGTTCCTCCACCTCAGCCCACCAGCAGCTAAAAAAAAACCAAACCTGTCCTGTAAAGACATTGACACCAGCATTATTCAGTGTTCTTGCTTGCCACAGCTTTTCCAGGAAGATGTGCAGCTTCACACACAGCAAACTTAAAATCCTAAATTAAAGTTCATATTTGTTTTGTAAATGTATGGCCACACACCAATATCTTTTAAAGTACATAACATACAAGAAGGCAAAGGAAGGACAGGCTGAGAACAACTAAGGGACAGTAAGAAAATTGTAGAAATTGTCTGAATTAAAAAAAAAAATTGAAAACACTTAGTAAACCATGACACAGAATAGGAAAGAAATGCAGTTAAAGGTGGGGTTTTTTTCACCCAATTCTGAGAAAAGGAAAGAAGTTCTAAAATTCCACTATAAAATTAATATAGAATTATACTACAGAGATAAAAATGACAAAACAAAATTAGAGATTCCATAACAAAGATTAAAAAAACATGGCAACGTTGCCCTGAATTCCTACTGTTCTGCATCACAAAATAATCAGGATTTTAGTAACAGTATCACAGTAGCATGCAAAGGCATTTGCAAAATGTATGGCAAAATCAATTTCTCAGCACAGGCAGTATTCTCTATTACTACACGAAATCCAGATGGACTGATTTGAACTGACCATGACTGCACTCCAACACATTTTGAAACTAACCCCAGCGCCACCACCTGTGGGTTTCAGACAAAAGAAAAACCCTGGATGCAGGCCAGCATGCAGAAAAAGGTCTCTTTCTCACCATTATTTTCCTCCCTGTAAGTATCTCCTTTCTATCCTACCATCTAATCTATAATCTGATGAAAAATAACTGCTATTTGCTCTAGCTTCCCTCCAGTCTAAATCCCTCCTTTAATTACAGAATACATCTTCAGGGTTTCAAAATTCTTAAACTAAATTTTTTCACAAATAAAAAAAATCTTATGCAATTTCTTCTTTATTACAGAATTAATAAAAATATATTTAACACAAAATTCAAAGTAAACTGTGCCATGGTATATTTGCTTGCCTTTAACAATCTTTCCCCTCACAAAGACTTCCATTATTTTTTAATATACTAGCCATGGACTGGGAAATTTCAGAAAAATGATCACTAGCTTTATATCATCATCACCCTGGCATTCAAAGGAAAAGGAATGCAAACTCTGCGCCTTTATTAAGGTTCATTTCACACCTAGTATAGAAAATAACACCACTCGGTGGTAAATAGTATCAGTAATAAAATATGAGCAAAGTCATGCTGCCATGTACTCATCCTAGTCCTGTGCCTTGAGATAACTTGCCCAAAGACAACAAAAAAAGTTACTACTAAATATTGATAATGTTTTTCAAAATAAACACAGGGATAAAGACAAATTATTGGAAGCCTGGAGTGATCAGGTCTTCTGGACTGCAGCTTCATGAGAGCACTCTGTTTCCAGGCAGCTGCGGGCAGGTGTGACTGCTGCTGTGGATAACAACACTAGAGAGACCCTGGCCACAGCTCAGGCTACCAATGCCCAAATATTGAATGCAACAAGGAAAAAAAAAATATATTTCAGGAATTAAACAAGCTGTACAATTCATGCATTAAGTGTAAAAAGTCTATTCTATGGTTATTTCTGGACTTCCAGCAGTAAAAGCAAAGAGAGTATGTCATTACCGAATGGGATAATTTCATGACAGAAGTGAGAAACGTCTCTTGCTGCAAAATACATTGGAACAAAAACTCTTCAAGCAAGTAAAATTGGCACAGACCTTAACAAAAGAATTAAACCCTTAATGAATACCTGCTCATCAAATCATTGTGTCTGTCAGAGTAATCTCACCTTGAAATCAAGCTCATTAATTAAAAAGCCAATAATTACATGACATCAAGTGATATAACTCAAAAGATCAAGTGTAGAAAACTACAGCCTTTAGCGAACAAATCCTGTGATGAGTGTTTGCAGCATGTCTGTCTGCTTTACTTTACATGCAGCTCCCCTGCATTCTTTGAGGAATTAGCACTGCTGATGCTAACTCCAAAGATCATCTGGCTTATCCATGGGCCTACTGGTCATTGATAGACACACCGACAAACTTTAAAAGCTTCTCATCTTCAAATGTGTTACCAACATCAACTAGGAAAGCAAGCTGCTTCTGCTATTTTGCAGATAACAAGTACCTACAGTTTTGAACTTTGAAGCAATGGAAATGAGAAAAACCTGCTTGCTTAGTGCCAAGACAAAGTTCTGAGGTGAAACAGCATTTTTCTACAACACTTAAAAGTATGAATAGTACTGGATCCTCTCTGCTGCATGCAGAAACAGCTCATCATGTGGACATTGTCTCTGTATGAAGCCGTAGCAGCTGTCTCACATTAACATGCTTAACATAAATACAGTTACAATATAGATGCAAAACTATAAATTAATTAATTTTAAGCTAGTATATTGTTGATATAAGTTCAGTGAGCATCAGAATCCCATAAATCTCCACTACTATTGAGATCTTGATCCTTATTTTCTTTGGCTGGATAACAGCTAAACAGATCTACTCTCCCTCTTTTTGGGGCTTTAGTCACTCAGTAAAGTAATTATTTTTTTTTCTATTGGTTTAACCTGTCCATAACGACTTTTATCAAATTCAAAAGGTCACATAGCAGTCATTTTGTGTGTTACTAAATAATGTCATGTGAACTGCATTTGCAGGTTTTAATGTAAACAAGCGTAATGAGACTTTATGAATTTTGTGGGAAACTGAAATATTTCCTTAATATATACTTGGTTCCCATAAAACCCCCAAACTAACAGCCCTGGCAAAATGAAAACCCTTCTCCCCTCTGACAGGACAAGTTCCTGTTGATGTGTATCAGCACCAACCACAAAGGAACATACTTTTAGTACAGAGGTTTCACTACCTGTACACTTTTGGATTTTTTTTTTTTTTTGCTTGGCTGCCAAAAGAAGTAGTTTCTCTTACAGGGGTTTTGGTGACAAAGACAAATGAAGCAGTAACCAGCCAAAGATATCCAGTCCCATTCATGAAGGCTAAGAAGGAATAAGGAGTAAGACTATTAATTAATAACATGATACAAAGCTGTTCCTAACAAGCTGGGCTTTTAAGATAAGGGCAAATTTAACTTTTCCTTGTTTTTCAGCTATGTCATATTCCCTTTTAAAAATCTTTTGAGAAGCACTTTGAAGCACACCATATTTGGCTATCCATTTATTCAACTCCTCTATTTATTTACTGTCTGTAAATTCCCAATTCCCGAGTAAACCAAATGAGGCACACGACAAGAATTGCCTCAAAGTCTATGCAGGAACTGCCAAGAAGTGGGATTCCTCCCAGCTGGGGATGTTACTGCCATAAACACCTCGCAGGTGTTATGGGCCTTGTGCTGAGATGGTTTCACAGCTCTTTTCAGAAAATCATAAAATATTCCTGGCTCTTCCTCTACCCAAAACCAGTGGGGAAAATCAAATATAATGGCTTATGTACTGCTAACATCCCTCTCTGCTATCATGTACATGAGCACTATTTCCCAGGTATACAAGATGTAAGATATCTAGTGAATACTAGATAGCTGACTGAACCCTAGCAATCCTAAGGTTATGTTAGTGAAAAAGAAAAGTTATTAAAAAACCCTACCACCTTTCAACTATCACCCATATCCAGTGTAATCTCCCTACAGAACATTAAGCTACCCATTTTGGTATTCATCTGAATTTATCATTCTTCCCAAACATTCAGAAGGCCAGAAGAGCTCACAGGGTTCCGTTCCAGCCACAGCTGGACTTAATCACAGTGATCACAAGCTCTTTCACCTTTAGGCCTCACAGCTTTGACTGCAATGGAGCAGATAACTGAACACACCCCAGCTTCAAATCCTGGAAAGGCTTCTACCAAACTGAAAGACAGCACGGCAGTTGCTCAGCAACCACAGTCACTCAGCACATCTCCTCTCCATTTATTCTTCTCTGACTAACTCTCCACTAAATAACAGGTCAAATTTAAGGCTCCCATCCTTATCTTTAGACTTCTTCATTGGAAATGTCTCACCTCTGGAAGAAACTGCTTTTCAAAAGTGACAGAACCATTAGTTTCAAGTTACATGTTTCAAACTCTTGTTTCCATGATGAACACAAAAAATGTGAGGATCATTTCCAGAAGGGATGAGGACAGCAACAAACCTTAGATTTATCAAAATAGAAGGCAAAACCATTTTCCTAAACTACTCTTCTGACAATAACAGATAAACCAAAATGCCCCTCACCCTCAAGTAAGCAGTATTTGGTCAGGAACATCAAAAGAAAGCAGAAAGAAACATATCTGTGTTCCCTTAGGCAAACAAGCACCGTGTCCAAAGGCACCACTAGTTTCTGAATGAGACAGATGCATAAGTCCTTCCCTTGCACAAAATTAAATTTATTCCAGATGACTACAGAACTTCCCTTCTTCTCTACAACGCAATGAACACTGAAGTAGCTGTTCAGTGGGAGGAATTTTCAGCTGTGGTCCAATGAGGTCCTGCATTGCAAGAATGGAGAGTCTCAGACACAGTGGCAGATTCTGGAGAACCTGAGGGACTCTTGGTGATAACACAGGTACATAAGCAAGGAGAGGAAAAGGAAAGAACAGAATCACTGAATGGAAATTACAGCAAAAGAATTACTATTACTTGGGGCTGAAAGAAAATACATTGCTGACATCCATTATGGGAAGGAGATCTGATGCAATTTTGAGGAAGTGGAGGAGCATCGTCACATTTTCAACACTATTTATACTATTCTATCTATTAAGTTCATGTATTCTTATTGACAGACATAAAAACCCGTTCACTTTCAAACACTATTGAACACAGTTGATGAGGAGATCTTAAAGCTTATTAAGATAATACTTCACTACACAGGTCAAAGCACATCTTTTCAATATGGCCATTTCAACAAGCTTAGCAGTTATGTAACTAAATGAAAATCAAAGAAGGATGTATTACGAAAACAGTATTGTTACAGTATCATTATTCAATATGCCTAAGAAAAATAGATTTTTTTCTTACAGTAACAAAAGCCCAGTACACTGATGAGTTTTATAAATTAGACTGTGTTCTTTCTACAGTAATTCGTGTTACACAGTAGTGCCTCATTTTACACTTTAATAATTTCTTTGCCTGTATCATCTGGCAGTGCCAAGCTTCAAGTCCAAGGGTCTGAATAAGGAGGTGGCACCAGAGCACTGCTCTATAGACTCTCAACTCCTGAGAAGCATCAGATCAGCTACACTGTCTTCTTTTGTCCCAGAAGATAATGCATACAAAACTCCTTTACTGTAACTGCATCTGCCATGCATCTAGTGCCAGCATAGTAAAAATATTTTTTATGGTTTATTTCAAGTTCTACCCAGTGGAGTTTTCTTCATGCTTTTGTGATGTAGCCTCCAGAACAAAGTTGCTTGTGAAAACAAGTCCACTCACACCTACTCATCTACAGTCACAGTTGAGGATAAGCAGCCATGGAAAGAGTCATCACCCTGGCACAGAGAATAATATCCAGGCAAGTGGAAGGAATGAGAGTATTTTCAAGCAGTCAGGTTTCTTGCAGCCTAAAGACAATGAACACAAGTCTCATGGAAGCATGTGAGCCCTTTCAAGAAAAACTAAGAGCAGCTGCTAAATTTCTCACTTTGCTTTGAGCCCTGATTTCACAGTGAGGAGTCAGTATCATATTTTACAAAGAAGAGTGGGTGCTTGTTTCTTTTTCATGACAGGACCTGACCTATTGGTTCTGTAGCTCCTCAGATGAAGGCACTTGGACACACTACAGCTGCACAGCTCTGGAAGAAAGCAAATTTCATTCTGTAACAAAATACTGCCCACAGTCATTCTGAAGGTATAAAATGTGAAGCTTTAAATTTGTTTTAGGACAGTTGTTGATGAACTGTATCTGAGAGGTATGTAGGCTATCTACACAGCTGGGGTGGAATTTTTCTGCAATAGAGACACCTGGAAATTTGACAATTACTGTAAAAATAATCTCACAAAGTTTTTAAATTCCTGATGAAATACTGCTACCAAACAATTCAAGCCTTATCTTAAATATCCTTGGACTGTCTGTGAAATCAAGTGGCTCTTCATTTATAGATGCATCTAAAGACAGACTGCACTGAATCTACGTTTGTTCAAAATTGTGATATTCTTCACAATATCACAGAAATGTAGAGAAAAATGCACAGTAGCAACAATTATAAGCAGAAAACCTTGGAAAGATAACTTACCACTATAAAGAATTTGTACCATAATACTAAGGAAAATAGAGCAGTCAGGTTCCAGAAACAAACAGAAATCTAAATGGCAGGGCCAAACACACTGAATTTTGCTGTTCTTCATGGCTGGTAACACTGTAGTCAATGAGATAGCTTAAATTGTTATACAAGTAAAATATCCAAAGCTAGCTCTGAATAAGCAGGAACAGTAGTATTATTATAACAGACATCAGAGGACACATAGTGACAAAATTAAAACTTCTCTTTCTATTTATACTTACAGGCTAGCTGACCACATAATTATAGGTACTTAGCAGTAAAGCTCTGGGTACTGGACACTTTCAAGTGCTTAAGAGAGAAATAGACTGAAAGATATATTTTTTCTTTTGCTTAAAAACTTTGGACAGCATTGCCCAACAAGGGTAATCAACAGCTTCAAAAGAAGACATTTGCCTCTTTTCAAGTCAGACAGTACTAAAAAGGAAAATCAAGAAAAAAGCAGGAAGAATAAAGAGTCAGAGAAACTATCCCTGAGTGCTTCTTTTCACCCTATTTTTACCAATGAAAGCTTTCATCTTGAATGGACAAGGAATTCAGAAATAGAACTAGATACTAAACTCCACGATTATTGAACTAGAACTAAAGAATCATCATGGCCAGGAATACAGGAGGAAAAAGATACCTTTTGAGATAAATATATAACAACACTGGCAGAACCAGAGAAGCCTGACAGTTAATAGACTAAGCTTTGAAGTTTGGAAAAGTTTGCCAATGCATGTCAGCAATTTCCCACAGGAATGAAACAGACTGACCACTATCTGTGGCAAGACTGTTTGAGATTTACCAACCACACTGAAGAAAAAAAAAACAGAACTAGGTCTTTCACTGACTTAATCAGAAAGACAGAAACGCTGCTACACACAAAAAATGCCTCACGATAGAACTAAATGTTCCACATTTGTCACATTGATGTTACTAAAGTGTTCCTTACTATTAAAGCATGCAAATCCAAATGCTGCTGACAAACAAAATCCAGTTGCGTTATTAAAAGCATATGTAGTGGGTTGACCCTGGCCACATACCAGGTACCCACTAAAGCCGCTCTCTCACTCTCCCTCTGTGACTGGATAGAGCAGAGAGGAAAAAACCAGCTAAGAATTCATGAGTAGAGATAAGAGCTGGGAGAGGTCAGTGATTGATTACCTTCATGGGCAAAACAAGACTCAAAGTGGGGATAGTACTTATATTTATTACTAACAGGATAAG
Organism: Lepidothrix coronata; assembly: GCF_001604755.1. Classification (NCBI taxonomy): domain Eukaryota; kingdom Metazoa; phylum Chordata; class Aves; order Passeriformes; family Pipridae; genus Lepidothrix; species Lepidothrix coronata. The sequence continues at coordinate 4,507,149 of NW_016690193.1, forward strand.
AGCCAAAGAGTGAGAAGTAAAACTGTCTTAAAAACACCTTCCCCCCACCCCTCCTTCCATGTTCTCCCTCCTCCCCCCCCCAGCAGTGCAGGGAGACAGGGAATGGGGGTTACAGTCAGTTGTTGTTTCTGCCGCTGCTCAGAGAGAAAAGTCCTTCCCCTGCTCCCGTGGGGTCCCTCCCATGGGAGACAGTCCTTGATGGACCTCTCCAGCGTGAGTCCATCCCTCGGGCAGCAGCTCTTCCCAAACTGCTGTCCCGTGGGTCACTCCTCCATGGGGTGCAGTCCTTCATGAATGAGCTGTACTGACGTGGGTCCTCCACAGGGGCCACAAGTCCTACCCGGGAAAACCCGCTCCACCGTGAGCTTCCCTCTCCATGGGGCGCAGGTCTCCGTCAGGACCCTGCTCCATCTTGGGCCTCCCATGGGGTCACAGCCTCCTTCAGATATCCACCTGCTCCAGCATGGGCTCCTCCATGGGCTGTAGGGGGTCTCTGCACCCCAGTGGTCCTCCGTGGGCTGCAGGGGCACAGCTGCTCCACCATGGGCTGCACCACGGGCTGCAGGGCCTCAGCTCCGGCGCCTGGAGCACCTCCTGCCCCTCCTTCTGCACTCACCTTGCTGACTATGTTGTTATTCCCACGTTCTCACTCCACTCTTCTCTGGCTGGAATTTCTTCTGCGCAACAATCTTCTGTTCTTAAATGTTATCACAGAGGCGTTACTATTACTCCTGATTGGCTCAGCCTTGGCCAGCAGCAGGAAGTCCATCCTGGAGCCAGCTGGCATTGGCTCCATGGAACAGGGGAAGCTTCTAGCAGCTTCTAACAGAAGCCACCCCTGTAGCCCCCCCCGCTACCAAAACCCAGCCACAGAAACCCACTACAGCATGTTTTTCATATAAGCAAGTTTTCTAGCAGCACACAGAACAAACCACCATCCTGGTTCATGCTATGAAAAATTCTATCATTCTATTGAGCTGATAAATATTATAATGCAAAAAGTTAACATGAATAATTGGAAAGAAACCCCATATAACTTAAGTCTCTTTGTATACTTTGAAACATTATTCTATTATAATCAGTCTTCAAAGTCTATATATCTGCCAGTTTACTATGCTATTGCTTACAACATGAAGAGTTTCCTGTAAAGCACAGCGCAACAATATATATGTTTTGTACAAGTGACTTCAGGAGGAAAGCTTCTGTCCAGACAGACTGTACAAGACAGATAAAGAAGCTGAAACAGCTTCAGTCAAATAAGAAAAATAAACCAGCCACATGGTCTAGGATAGAAATATTAGGCACCTTGATAAAATATTAAAAATACAAAAAAACCAAGATTTTGTAGTTTGTGGAGAGGATTGGGAGAAAAGAACTCTCCCTTCCATTCTGATTTAAGCACTATCAATCAAGCTGCTCACTGCTCAGCAATACTGGCTTACCTGAAAGCACAGCTGCAGAAGAGCCTCTGTAACCTGAGCATGCTCCATGTTCTGTATTGCTGGGTTTAGAGGACAAAAGCTTTACATGAGGCTAGATATTGTTTAGAGCTGGACCCTGGCATAGGCAGGAGTGGGAAAAGTACCTAATTATTATTTTTAATTCCCTTTATTACAAGCATCAGTGTCACCAAGAAAATTGAGCATATCTTTTTGCACAATTGCTATGAAAAATACTGACATCTAAAATTCAGTAAAAGATCTGTTTCAAGCATCTGCTGAACTTCTGGAAGTTTTCTAGGTACCACTTCTACTAAGATGTTAAAAACTCCTACCTTTTGCTGTGAAAGCTCACCACAACCTGATATTTATATGTAAAGGGGAAGTTTCCAACTAAATTATAAAGCTTGTGAGTGGCAGAATAATTGTTTACTTCCATGTGGTAGCAGGCTAATGGTAACACATTCTCCTAATGATCTCTATAGTTTAACCTGGGGATTTTAAATTGGGCATGCATTTACCACATCTCAGTATCTTAACAATACCTTTCATATTCCAACAAAATGCATAAAGACAAAAAGGTGACAAAGACATCTAACTTCTAATTGCAGGGAACAACAGCATGAACTCTAGTCAAGCAGAGTTCACAAAAACACTATCCTTGTCAAAGGAAAACACAGTCTGTGAGACTTTCAAATACCTGAAATTAATAAAGACTTCCCACATACAACTACCAAAATGGAAAGCTTTATGTTCAATGGCCATTCAGAATTCTGCCTAAACTTATTGAGGTTTTAATTGCAACACACAGGTCTAAGTTTCCAGTTCCTGCTCACAACACATACTAACCAAGGAAAGACTAACACGTAGTAAACAGGTCAGTGATATAATACTCCACTAAGTGGCAGGTGAAGGCAAGGGGCACATTAAATGCTGAACAAGTGAAATTTCTAGGGAATGGGAATGAATACATTAATAATCTGCCCTGCAGAAATTATTAGAAATCTATTAGGCAATTAACTGCCTTAAGTATTATATCCCACTACAGGGAATGGAGCTGAAACTGTCACTCTTTAGATTGTTAACACCTGAACAAAGCCATTAGGCTCTGAAGTAACTCATTACCATTCTCTGCAAGTGCTCCTGCAGAAGCATTTGTTAAGACTTTCACATTTTTATAACCATTTCTACAACTTCACCCCAGGTCCCTCATAAGTCAACCACTGATATTGAGTGTTCTCTGCTTTATATTGAACTAATTAATTCAAGATAATTAAGTCAGGCTTTCAGGATTAAAGAGGCCTCTGGGGGAAATAAACCAACAGCAATGAAATGGTGTGAGTACAAAGAAAACTGAAATTTCACAGTAACCTCTCCTTTATGAAAGAGAACCTTGCTTTACTGTCCAGCACTCTCTTTCAACTTTCCTCTCTTAGGTCTTGTTTCCACAAAATGAATTCCACGTTCTGGTTTTCTTGTCATCAGTTCCCTAGGAAACATCCTGGCATGCTACAGCATCTCACCAGAATAATATCACACTGATTAAGAACACCTTCAAGACTTGAAATGTTTTATAAGCACAAGTCTACAGCTGTGATTGTAGAAAATACATTCTAAACTGTGTCTGGTTTTCATGATCAGGAAAAGCCTTCACTTAAAGATATCACACACCCACCCTTTACAGAAAAAAGGGAAATGTGAGCTTGATTTCTACCTCAGTCTGTTTATGAGTGAATTAACAATTAAGCTACTGGGGGGAAAAAAAGGAAGGAGAGAGAGAACATTTACTTTATTAATTTCTTTGCTTTCCTTAAGGATCAAAAATTTGATTTATTTCCAGAGGATATCTATGTTTCATGCAGCCCGCAGCACCTTGTTAATTTCATATTTAATTTGAAATAGAAGAAGGCAATTAAACAAATTTCAGGTTCATCCTAGCTGGAAGCCTGTGTTAATCTCTCAGCTCAGACAAGGTAGGATAAGATCTAAAGCACTGAACCAGAATAAGTGTGATAAAAGAGCTAACAGAAGTCACATCTCTGGGGATTTGAACCAGAGAAGACATCAATAATAGCTTAATCCTGTTACTACTTATTTTGTGCTGCTGGTCTAAATGTCAAAACCAGATGGATGATCCAAAAAATCTACCTAAAAGAACTTCTGACTAATGGCACTGAAGTTACTTTATATTGATAAACTACTGCAAAACACACAGTTTGAAAGAACAAATTAAAGATGGCTCTATCAAATTAATGTTAGAAATTTAAGTTTTAGAATAATATATCACATAAAGATCATCCATATTATTGGTGCCACAGCTAGAAGTGATCAATATACTTACAGCTAGTAACTCTCTGAAGATATAAAATCCTCCTGGAATTGTCACAAATACACATAATGTTCCTAATATCTAAATCTGTGTAGTACATTACAGTTTCCAAGGTCTACAATGACTGTACATATGAAGAGGATGTGAACTAATCCAGTGAGATGAATAATTCTAGAGGAGTTCTATGAAAAAAGAAAGTGTTCTTGAAGTTCACATTTTATCCAAGAGTAGTCAAATTACTAGAACTCAGCTTACATTTCTGTCTCAGATGGAATCCCATTTTCATTATATTTTAAAGGAGAAGAAGTAAAACTACCACCTTATTGCTGCAAAAGAATATGACAAGAATCTTGAATAGACAGATTACTGTATACTTGTTAAAAAGCATTCAGCTATCTGAAGAGAAAAAATTATTTCAGGTGCATATGGTATTAAAGGGGCTATGAGCTTAAGAGTTAGCTCTGGAAATGGACTTTTTTGCAGCAAGAAACAAAAATAAGCCTATCTGCCTATCACTTTATCGGCATGTCCCCTTCTATGGTTTACAACAAAAGTATTTACTATTGTCATGGTTTAGAGGAAAATCTCTCCCCAGAAATTTGTCAGTGTTCTTTTCCCCATCCACTGCAGAAATTGTTTTAAGATCGCAGTTTGATACACAGTGAAAATCTGTATCAAACAGAAGCCTCATATACCTCAACTCTTACATTATTGTGTGTTAAATGACTAGAATATATTGAGCACACAAAGTGCCTGTAACTCCAAGTCTCCAAAAAATGGTGCTGCAACTGATGGTAAGTTCCTGTCTCACACCTAAAAGAGTGTTTCTGTGGATCGGTCTGGAGACCAGTATATCTAATGCTAAGCACATGTAGCTTCATGCCACTGTAAAACCATTTGCACAAATCCTTAACTTTGTAACACAGATGTTCTGGGTGAGTGTCCTTCACTCTGATAGTGTTCAATTAAATACAAAAGGAAAACTGATACACCCTTTTGCTCTGAAAGCTTAAATGAATTTCTGACAGTTTGCAGAACTCTACTTCAGTCCTATTAACCAGGTGGCACTCTCACAACAGCATTCATTCCCAAACTAAAATTCTTCCTTTTTACCTTTCAAGTATTTTAAGGACAGTAATCACAATACACGTGCAGTACAACTCACAGAAATCTAAACACTCTGCAGGACTCTTTTCAGAGACAATTCATCATGTTCTCTTTGACTCTGCTCATCTTTCTCTTCCAACCACCAACTCATAATAATGACAAAATGCCTTTTTTTTCCTCCTGGCTACTGCTGACAGCAGCTTAATATTCCAGTCTCATCTCAGTCTTTATTAGTCTGCCTACCTTACAACTGTTTTTATCTCCCATCAGTACTTTAATTACTTTTGTCTTCTTTTCTCCCATTTCGTACATGCAACAGCAAAGTTATAAACAAAACTAGGCTGAATTACAACCACAAAAGATTTTATGCTTAAGAACTTCACAGATGCAAGAGAAATAGGACTGAGATGTTTATTCTCCACAATCAGAGATCCTATTTTTTGCTTATAGGGATGCATCTTCTTTAATTCAATGAATATTAATTTTAAAAGGTAATACACACATTCTAAATATTCAGAGGTCCCGAATTTTCAAAGCATCTTCAAAAGTAGGATAAGGAATACGACAGATGACTGCCTCTTGAGGCTCTCTGAAGGCTTCATTAACAATTCCACTCAAGAAAAGGAGTTTTAATACTGCACGGTGAGAATATCCACACTCACTGTGACAGTTCAGGAATTTTCCCTGTAAACAACTCATGACCTTTGTCTGACATTCAGAAATTGTTTTATAAATATTGGTTTTTTTCATTGATTAACTCTCATACACACCATTTCCAACCCTACCACTCCAACCAGACAGAATGACTAGCCATAAAGAACAACAATTGCTTCATAGGGTTAGGCTGTTTAAAGTCAGGTAAGGGTTTTCTCCTGCTTGTTCATAAGGAGGAAGTGGAGAGAGCGGACAATACCCAAGCAAGTAAAATTCACTGAGTAGATAAAACACAAATGTAAAAAGACTTGAAAGAAGAGCCTACATAGGGGGCAATCTCAGTAATTTTCAGAGAGGAGAAAGAAGATGTGGTTTTATTTAGCTGGAGACACATAAGATTCACATAAGAACAAAATGTCAGAAAAGCTTTGTTATGAAGAAAAGCCGGAAGATGCAGAAGCCAAGAGGAGCTGGGCTGAATCCCAACAGTGACTTGAAAGATTTATGGTAACTCCAGAAGGTGCTTAAGAGACCCCACAGAGATGCAGATTCCAGGGGCTTAAAGAATGAATGGCCTAACAAAATAAATCCCTAACACATAAGCCAGTGAAATGTCCCACCAGAGGAGGAGGAGGAACTCTACCATCAACCCCAGTTAACCCACATGTTATTAAAAACAAAATCAAACCACAGTGAATTCACATGCAAGTCTATGAGCCAAGAGAAACATAGATAGTTAGTCCTCAGAGCAAGAAGATGAGATTTTAACAGCTGCAAAGTGTTGAGCTAATGTTCAGAGGATATGCTGTTTGGTGGATTTTTTTCCCCCGCATCACGTGGAGTAAAGCTAGGTATCTACTACAGGTCTCCTTGGCCCCAGGGCTAGACTTGCAGATATACAGAGAGAATTACAATATGCTTGGAGAAAGTATATCACCGGGAATCATTTCTTTATGAGGAGCTTTAACTTCTAAGAGACTCACAAACCAATGAAAATAAAAAAGTCATTGGATATGAATACTTCAGACCATGTAATTATCCCTTAAGTTTAAATTAAATGAGGGAATAAACAACAGTTACTCTGTATCTCAAAGTTCATGTGATAAATGCATAATGTTAAAAATGAGCAGTTAGCAAAGACTAAAAAAAAAGGGGAGTTGGATATGAGAAAAGTCTAGGACTTCAGTCAACCATGATAAAAATATATAGGTATTCATGGACGGGAGAGAGTAAGCAGAAATGTGAGTACTAGGATGAAACGAGAGCATGCTGTTAAAGTTGGCCATTGTTCTAGAGCTGAAGGAGTACCTTCCTCACTTCTGCTATCAGCAATAATTATGGCCAGTGTAACCAGTGAGGACACAGGAACAGAAGTTATGTACCTTAAAGTTAAAATTCAAACAGCATTCAGAGTGGGAGGATCCAAAACAGAATTACTATAGAACTGAAAAATCAAAGTACAAACTTGCAGCCACAATCATTCTACATCTTAACAAAACCACCTCTCTTGAAAATATTGAATGGAGGCACTACATTTAAAAACTGAATGTGAGAACTACAATCCTATCAGCCTGGCCCAAACATATAACAATACCAGAACACCTTCCAACAAATAAAGAGAAGATAGAAGAGAAGATAAAACATTTGCCAAGTACTGCAGTATCCATTCAGTAACAGGTTTTTCTAGACACACAAGTAAGTTGATCTTGATTTAGTAAAGCAATCCATAGAAATCATATTTCTTTACATTTGTAGTACAGACAATACAGCTATTACTGAGAGAATCATATGGTAAGAAACTAGATAAAGAAGAAATGAAAAAAAGATGTCTTGAAAAAGAGAAGTAATGAATGTGTTGGTTGTATTGATAACCAGCTTGTTGAGTCTATTAATTAACTAGAAAAAAACCAGGTCATAAGCACTTAAATAACATTCAACAGTTCTTGGAACTAGAAAGCACTGTCAATATAGGAGATCAATAGTATCTTTATACAGAAAAACTAGATGACTGAAATAATAAATATAGAATGACAAAACATGAAATTCCATACCTAATATAACTAATATTTTTGCTGTGAGCTGGGAATTTATTCATTGGAAACTGAAGAGGAGAAAAACACCCAAAAACATGGATGACTATAACTTAGAGTAATCCAGCCTAAAAGACAGGCAAACTGATTGAGGTGAGATATTACCAGATAAGTATTAACATTCCCCTGCAAATAACTTGTGAGTTTCCATTTGGAAAATACTGAATATAGATGATGGGACAGAGAGATCCAGCGGTCGGGCTAGAGCCAGAGACTTGATGGAAACACCTGCCTGACTATACATTTCAGAAGGCACAGCAGTTCTGATACACTTCCCAGAAATGTGTGGTAGGGGAGGTGTAGTCACTGGGAGCCCTCGGCGGTGGATGGTGGGTACTGAGATTTGCACCTGATAATTCTTACCAATGTTTCTAACTTCCATCCACACTTTCTAGGAAAAATTACTAAGATTTAGTGCATGCTCACAGGCCTAAAACATGGTTTCCAATAGGAGAAATTAGCAAGAATAATGGCATAACATAAAATCAAAGTCTCAAAAAGTACACTTTAAGCGGCCTCCAACAAGATATACTAGACTTGGAAGACATTTATGTGTCCTGGAGATTTCTGAACACGGCATTTTAACAACAGAGGTTTTGAAACTGAGGGATAACTTGTGTCCCATAACCACAGGGTTCTGGAAATGTAACATATGTTCTGGTCTAACTCCCAAATACTGGCTTGGGTCCTCCCTTCAGACAAACATTTCTCAAAATTAAAAGCAGTCAGTCTTTCAAGCAGTATGTTTCAGCTGTCAGGTCTTTCCTGCTCCTCAGACACAGACAAAAATGGAGATTAAAATAAAAAAAAAAATTATTTATTAGTTCCATGAAAATTTAAACATTACTTCTTTAATTGAATATTATGACCCTAAGAGACTTGGGGTTTGGCTTTTATCAATGGGAAGAGAACACAAAAGCAGCCTGGTATCAGAGCAAAATCATTATAAGACTGTACCACTGCCAAAATTATTGCTAAAGTCATCAACTTCAAAGACAGCTAAAAAAAGAAAAGGAACAAATTCCAGGATATGGAGTTTTACTTTAATAGTAACAAAAGGGAGGAAACAAACAAGCAAACAAGAGAGGCCAAATATATGGGAGGTTGCCATTCTTCTTTCTTTTTAAAACCAGAATGCTCTCTCTTAGATCCTTTAAAAGTTATATAAATCTAAAACTAAAGGGAAAAGAATTTTCTAAGTTGTGATTTTGTTTTCATATGAAACATTTTGGAAAAATAATTACTATTACTAGTGATGGCAGCACATATTGTTTTAAAATGTGTTACACTAAGAAGAAGTTCTATGCTCTGGGAAAGCAGGTCACATTTGTATTAGAACGTGTTTCATCCCTTTGCTCCTACAGTGTCACACATATACAGCACTCTCTCCCCCTCAGAAACCCACAGACACACATGAAGTTAGCTGGGATTTTCAAAACGCAGAAAACCTGAAATTCCCCCAAAGAACAAGTTGTGGCCGATTTCATTAGAGCTTATGTTCCTAAGCTCCCTGTATGCTTGTTCAACAAAAGCTTTTTTAGAAAATGCCCTCCCAGTTTTCCCCACTGCTTCACAACTTGTGCAGCCATCAACTGGCGGGATGTTGTTGTATGGTATTACTACAGACCTACACAAAGCAGAAGGCGGAGGCAGGAATTACCAGGTTTTGTTATTTTTAAAATCCATCATTCACCGAATCTTGTGCTCCACGTTAAACAGCCAATCTTCAATTTAAGCAATTTTTGCCCCATACTTTTTTATGTACCATGAGCTGGAGACTCCAGCTGCAGCTGGAGCCCCTGATGAGGCTCCAGACATCAACTGACCCTTTGTATTAATAGTGCTAAAAAGCTACCCCAGAGCCTCACTAGAATAACTACAAGTGTAAGCAGAGCATGCCCCAAGAAATCTGAAGTGCTTTCAGTGATTTAATTTCTCTAAATGCTGTAAAATTGAGGTCTATTGGATATCTTAATGAACAAGAGTAACAATACAGTACACAAAACACTCAAAACAGGAACCAACCTGTCGAAAACTGAGCAAATGCTGAGTTGTTACATTAAGGTTACTGCTTCCCTCCCCTCAAATTCAAAAGTTTAAATTCTATGCTGATACATTCTTGAGATTAACATATTTTCTAACAGTGTGCCAAAAACCTCTAGTTATACAGCATGCACTTATGGTCCAATGTATGGCATAAGCATTAACAAAGGGATAATCCTTCTCCCAAAGAGATTACTCTCCTCCATTTGGGAGCATCCTAAGACAACTGAAAATCTTCTCAGAAGAGGATAACAGACATGCCTGTTTGAGTCCATGCCCATGTAAGCGCACATTGATCCTACAGAAATGTCATTAAGCATCACAGCGGTGAAAGTAGCAAACTGTGTCCATAAAATTATCTAATTAATCAAAATGTTGGGATTTCTTACAGAATCAAACTGGATACACGTCCAAGGGAATAGTCTAACAACGATTCATGAAGTACCCTTAAGTAAAAATAATGAGGTGTCTATGTAGCTATGGAGAATATTTAATATGTAACCCTATGAGTGTAAAGAAGCAGAGATAAAGGTATCAACATATCTGTGACTGATAAAAGCCTTTGAGAAAACATAGTTTAATACAAACGATAGGTCAGTTATCAATGCCACACTGCAGAAGAACACGTGGAAGGAAAGGCTTTGGTAAATCATTACTCTGGTGTGTCTGAATATGAGTTCAAAATTCAAAGTAGGAAAAACCGAATGCGCAGTATAAAATTGTATTTATTGGGGTTTTATGTAGTTGAAAACAGAAGATCATGTAGAAGATAAAGTACCAGAAGGTGAGTGCAGTCACCTCCAGCAGCTTCTCTGACTGGTAAAAGACATCCAGTTCCTTGGACATTGCATTAAACCATATGTGTTTGTTTATAACTGTTTAAAAAAAAGGGCATACACAAGTTGTTTGTCTCACATATGTGTAGTCAGACATTAGTTAAAAAACTGCCCTTCCTGTTACCCCTTCCCCAGGACCAGATGTAGGCACAAGCCAGTGGAAATGGAGCAGACATAAGCATGACAACCTAATTCTCTGCATGAGGGAAGTAGCTAGGGACAGGGAGGGGGAAGGGGAGACAAAAACACTTTACACAAGGTCAGTGCAGGAGACTGAGACATCTGTCAGGGCTGGAAGTTAGTACATTTGCTTTTATTACAGCAAATAATGTCAGTACCGCAACAGTTTATGCTTAAAGCAGTGCAGCCTGTGAGCACAAGTAAATAGGCATGACAGTATCCTGATTTTTACTTTAAGTCATATCCAGCAGGAAATGGAGCTAGTAAAGTCTGGCATAAATGTAATGATTGTTTTCATTTAGTGCAAAGGACAGGAAGAGAGGGAATCTAGCGCTCTGTCTCCAATGTTGTACTTGCAGTTACAGAATAAAAACTCACTTCTAAACAAAGCATATCAAAGCATTACAAAATCCATAGATTTGATCCATCCAGAGCAACACAAGTATCAATGGGAAGCTTGTGGAAATGAGGAAATAGGCACAAAAAAGAATTGCAACACAACCATCATCCCTTAAAACATGTTCTGCTAACTCTCATTGGTAGATGCTATGATGAAGAGCGAGGCTTTGGGTTGTACTGTCAAGTTCACCCACACAAAGAAAGCCTAATTAAAACTTTCTTTACACTATTTGATTCAAATAGGACTAAATGAGGAATAAGAACTGACAATAAAAAACACAATTTCATCAGTAATCCACCTACTTTGGTACATTGTTCCTGCATTTACCCTACAAACCTAACCAAGTAATTATCAAGAGGACCTGGCAGAGATTTTATATCCAACATAGCTGGCCAGCACATGGGTACTTGCAAACATCCCTACTGCATTAGAGTGCATTAGTAGTTAGTGTAAATGCTTACAGTTACTACATTTGGTCATGTATGTGTTAGACAGGATACAACTGTTTAATCAGCTATTATTATTTACTATATATAATATAAAATACTACTATATATATTTCTATATATAATATAAAATTATACACACAAATTTAAATAGTGGAGTAGTTCAGTACAAAAAGCTGAGAAGTATCTGCACATCTTCTGTTGCAATGCTAAACACACCATCACTGGACATGTTCTCCAGGCATGATGTAAATCCCTTGCAATTCAAAATTCACCAGAGTAGAATGATTTTACCTAAGTGCCAATGAAATTAATGACATTGTACAGCTTCTCATTGAGTTGTCTCAAAGAGCTTAGAACTGATTGAATGAACTGTGATTTATAAGTATTATTTTAAAAATCCATTACTCCTCCTGAAAGAATTGCCTTTTTATACAGAATAGTAAGCTTTCTTCATAGACTGAGACCAAGGGCACTTTTATTAATTCTATAAAATGTGAACTTGCTTCTACTACGTTACCTTTGTAAGCAAGGATTAATTTTATAATTTCATCAGTGGCACATTTCAGTATTTGTCGTTCAAAAGTAGGTGCTGGCCAAACACTAATTTTTTTTCAGGTAACAAGAATGAGTACTGAAAATGAGATGGAGAGGTGATAGAACAGATGGGTTAAACCATAGTAGTCGGGACCGACCATTCTCTTTGTCTCCAGGTTGAAAGCAAAGGTGTGATTTCTCATGGAACAGGTAGCTGATTGGCACAACCATTACCACAGCATATTGGGGCTGATGATACTTTGGAAAAGCTGAGGTGAAGGCTAGGTAATTTTCACAGAAAAAAATCCATTCAGGGTTACACATACACAGAAACTATCTTGCTTGGGATGTTCTTGAGCTGAAAATGGTTGAACACCAAGAAACCATGAGGGAGAAATTCACATATGTTTGCCCTATTCTTACACTCATCCAGGGTGCATGCTTTTAGCATCTATAAGAGGGATATGGAGCTAAATGGGATACTGGTCCAATCCAATCCATACACTGACTCTTACACACAACATCTGTGCCAAATGAACTGTGTGATATTGTCCCCCAAGTGTTTTGTTGGCTGATATCTCTGTTTCCATACTGTTGACACCTGCAGCAGGATTTGAATAATCAGTTAGAGAAAGAGCCCCACTGCTCACAACTGCAGTGTTCACATTATTTACTGTTCGACATGCAGTGTGGAGTAGGGATTGCTCACACAAACTCCGTCATTAATGCAGTACAGAGCAAGTTTCTCCAAGCTATCTACATAGATACTGAAGCTCATAAAGCTTCTGACCAGGGTCTAAATCAAACTCTTGCATTTTAAAAGAGAAATGCAGACTCTGGAAATCACTGATTTTTTTTTCAGCATCCAATTAGAAGTTTGTTTTCAAGAATGAATTGAGCTGTGAAGCAAAACAATTCTCATTCTGCTGTGTGTCAATCTGTTTGCATAGAAAAATGGAATTTAAGAGATTCCTAACTCATCTGTTTCCTAGTACTTTAAAGCCTTCCAGGAAAGACTAAGCCTTCTGCTGACATAGCAATTTATGAAAATCTATATGGATGATAAACTGACGTCAATGTTTGATAAAGGGACAGGCAGGTCATGCCCAGACATTTACAGCCTATTAATAATTTGCTTGAGAGTATTATAAGATAACTGCTGATGTCAGCTCTTTGTATAAAGGTGAACACCAGCAAAACCCGTCCATTTCCATCTAAAAACGTAGTTCACAATCATTACTCCAGAAGGTCAGTGGCTATGAATGAACTCGTGCTGGACACTTAACTGAAAGTTTATTCATTATTTTGCATAAAACTATATAAACTTAGCAGCCAAATGTATTCAAGGACTCTAAGTAGTCTATAAGCTAATATTTTAATACAGAGATCTCTGCAATATAAAGTCTAGGATTAAGACTATTTATTATCATTACTCCTCTTCCACTACCCCAAAGCTAGGGACACATCTAATTTCTCTAAAAAGAATACTTTTATCATATATGCTTCTTTTCTTAGCACAATTATAGACTAAAGTATGCACCAACTTCAGACACACAAGCCTTCAAAATTTCACAGAATCACAGAATCACAAAATCAGCTATCTTGGAAAAGACCTCTGAAATCATTGAGTCCAACCCATGCCTGAACACCACTATGTCAACTAGACCATGGCACTGAGTGCCACATCCAGTCTCATCTTAAACACCTCCAGGGACGGTGACTCCACCACTTCCTTAGGCAGCCCACTCCAATGTCTAATCACCCTTTCTGTGAAGAAATTCTTCCTAATGTCCAATCTAAACACTTCTTGAGTTGCCTGCCCTTCTTTTTTTCCCTGAGTTCCTGCAAAAACTCTGTCCAGCTAGGCCGGTCGTCTTCCCCACGCACTCATCTTTCAGCACATAGGGCTGGCCTGCTCCTGTGCCTTCAAGACAACTTTCTTGAAGAATGTCCATCCTTCCTGGACCCCTTTGTTTTTAAGGGCTGTTTCCCAAGGTACTCTCCAAATCAGCAACCTGAATAGGCTGAAGTCTGCCCTCCAGAAGTCCAGCAAGTATAGCTTAGATGATAAATTTCTCTGCTGTTACTGTAGTTCAGTCTGGGGTTTGGTCTTCCTGTTGTCAATGTATTAGTTTTAAAATACAGTAGCATTTTAAGTCAACAAACAAAATCTGTCTTTTCTGCAGCTGACTTCTTGAAATTGAATGCCGTCAAAATTAGACCTGGAAAGCTCAAGAAGCAGAGTAATGCATGGCATAATCTCTTCTAGCGTCTTTCTGGTCTGCCTCTAACTAGGATGAGTTGGATTTCATAGCTCTTTATAACTTACACGAGCCTAGTTTGCTGGCTTCATTTCTGCTTTCAGTAATTACAGAGTGGATTAAATGATCCAGAACCAAAACCATCAGGGAAAGAACTTTCCTTTTAGCTCCTTGTTTCAACATTCAAAGAAAGAAAAGGAAGAAAAATGCAGTTTGCAGCCAATGCTGCTACCTGCCTAGTGTCTCAATGACAGATTACAGTCTCTAAGTCTCCATCCCTCAAATCAGCAATGTAACCTCTGTCCCTTTTTGTCCTCTTTGTCCTTTTTAATTTTGCAGAAGGCAAAGAAAAAATAGAAGATGTATGTTTTAATTTCTGGTTTAGGACTCTCTCATTCTGCAAGTACCTCTTGGAAATGTGCATTTCAAGTAAGCATGAACAACTCTCAAATATACTAAGCACTTAAAAATCCTCAAAACCCAAGCATTCTTCTTGCATATATTATACCTTTAAATATGATTTTTTAAAATCCCACAGGTTTATTATTACAGAATTTTTGGTATACCTAGATTAGCTGTAAGAGCTTTAAACAAAATCTTTATTTGCTGTCATTGCATTTACAAACCTCCCACAATCTCAGTATCAGAAAGTCTGTTATTTTTAAATAAAAGGAACGGAGGAGCTCTAACCAGGGAGTTGAAACAGCCTCCTTAATGGACCAGAAAAGTGCAAGCTGTCATAACAGTGGAATGCATATGGGTCTCCATCATTTGCCAGATAACATATGTTTTTTCTCTTCCTCTGCTCTTTCAGAGATGATTCTAAAGCCAATAAACATGAATTTTCTAATAAACCATAAAAGAAAATACATTTACTAAAAAACTACTGACCTGACTGTCAGTAATTCATGACAATTCATGTTCTCTTCAGATGCAATTACAGGTGTGTAACTTGTTAGACTTTCAGTAAGAATGCATGTGCTGTATAAAGTGAATGACATTTACACCACAGAGTACCCAGCATACCTCAGCAGTGGAAGAAAGTTTAACCTACAAGCCCCAAACATATACAGAATGTACTGTGCTGTATAACACAAAATAAACACCTTAATTATGTTCAAAATATGAGTTGAGCTGAGAGCTGTCACTGTCACCAAATCTTTAACTATAAGCTTTGCACAGCCTTATAAGGAAAATACTCTTTTAGGCAGCAGTCCATGGAGGATATGAAACAATGTGGAGTTTCCACCCCATCTAGGTAAAAGGTAAAACACAAGGCAAACTGGTGCCAACCTGATGCACTGATTTCCCTTTAGATGAAGTTTTAGCCTGCTCAGAGAGAGAGAGAATATTGCCACTTCAGCTAGAAGACTAAAAATCCTGACAAATCTAGCAACACAGTACTATAATTCAGAGATATATTGTACTAAAGAGAACTATAACAGGGAGTATTGAGAAGCATTGCAATCACCTAAAAAAGCTTGAAAATTAAATTTGTTGTCAGAATTAAACCTCTGTTAGTCTATGGCAAAGCTTTATTCCTTAATTCATTCATAAGATTAAGTGAATGGCTCAGAAGAGAAACACTTTGTCACACCTCATACTTTTAGGCCACAGAAGTGCAGTCATCAGAGAGGTATACATCATAGATGCTAAACCTACCTAAAATTGCCAAGAGTGCAGAAATAGGATATCCTCACCATCACTCAACATAGACATTTGTAATCATGTTGGTCCTTGAGAATGGGATAAAACATATGATAAGAAAAACAGGAGAAAGCCCAATTATGCTCTCACTCATTCCTCCATCTTATTCCATTTCTGGGGCATGCTGAAGGTCTTCAGGAAAACAGATTCATGTTATGCTGAAAGTTCATCAGAATAATTGAATAATCAATGTCATCCTTAAGGCCAGTGACCACTCAAAATTAACATGCAGTACCTCTACATGAAGAAACCAGGATTTTGATACATCTGCAAATATCAAAACGTTACCAAAATATCTGCAGACATCACATCACACCAAGAGTGCTTCTGCTGCTTCTACTTTTGTTACTGCAAATTGCCTTGGTCTACAATTTATCTCCAGTTGTCTTCACCTTTTCCTCTTTGTACCTTTTTTTGTTTTGCTTCTTTTTAATCATCTCATCAGTAATGCATAAAGTTTAACAAAGGTGTGTCTATAACAACTGGTAGCAAACCAGAAGTTCAGTATACAAAAATGGGCAAAAATGTGATAAAGTCTGTTAATGACTTCAAAATTCCTCTTAAATCTTTCACTGCATACCTTTGCTCTACTTTCTAAAGTCTGATAACCCATTACTTTCCCACTGATTTTCCTTTTTCTTCATTTAAACTTTATCCCTTTTGTCTGCCCAGATTTCTGATCTCCACCTTTGTTATCTACCCCAGAGATGCAATACAGGGCAAAACCAATGCCACAATTCTTTCTTATATTAGCTGATGCAAACAAATTCCAGTTATTTTTCAGGATGCGGCTTCTCCCTTACTAGTCAGTCTGCACTGCAAGGAAAAGCCTTTTGTCTACAAGGAAAAGCCCATACACACGCCTGGAATAAAGCAGTATTTCCAGAAGTTGCTGAAAACTATGTCCTTTTAGTACACAGTCAATTCTTCTAATTGCTAAATTCCTACAGACTAGGAGAAACCAGTAAAACACAGACTTACATGCAAGTTGATCCATTTCATAAGTCTTGCCCATATTACGGGTTACATTTGTGGAGAGTAGGGAAAATGAAGATAATCTAAATAACCACAGCAGAAGTAAAAGATTTCCCAGAAGGAAATGAATCTCCCATTAATCAACATGCAGTCAAGAATATAAGGGAATAAATTGTCCAGTTATTTAGTGGCTGGGCAGAGGTACAGCAAAGCACTAAGGCAGAAGGCTCTAGACACTCAATGTACGAAGTGATGGTTTGTCACCAGTTAGTCCTCAAGCTATGGTTACTAATGAAACAAGACTTCAGTAATGCCCTCCCTGCTGCAAGAGGCCCTCTGCTTGCAGAGGGAAAAGACTAGAAGGTTTAGAAGACTTCCAGGGACTATGATTGTAATCTAAAGGTAAAACGAATGTTTATCACAACCCCCCAGGCTGTGGAGCAGAGGAAGCTATGACATGAGTAGCCTCCTTCAGTATCTTGGTTTGTTTCCAGTTCTCCAGGAGCAGCATTAACAGAGTCCATGGTTACCTCTTTTTCATGCTAGCTCTGAAGTTCAACAGCCCACTTAGAACAGCACTCATACCACAGATCCTGAAAAACAGCTTGGCCAAACCAAAACTTATTTTCTACATTCTTATCACTCACTGCAACTTCTAGAGCAACATAAACAAAGCTGCCTGCTTCATGATAGCCCTTCCTGCTCACAATCTTTGAGTATCAGGAAAATGGGGGAAGAGGTATGAGGATCATTTTAAAAGGTGGGTATGTTTAAAGCTTAAGCCTGCTACACAACACAGTATGAAACTTGGACATCACTATGATGATCTTGGATTCACCTGTAAGTAGAAACGGCTTCGTTCCCAGGCAGTCCATGGGATGCTCATCTGCTGTTCCTCCTGATCATGTCCCTCATGTCTCATTCTCATTCATCTTTGGCTTTAATATCCCAGGTTTGATCATTCAGCCACCAGGGTGTAACTATTTATTTCTCCTTTCTAAACAGGATTATGGCAGCATGGTGACACTTGCAAAATTCAGTACACCACGGATGATAGCCACAGGAACATGACCCCTGTGGCCCTAGAAAATCTCCACTATTAATACATCAAAACATACCAGGAAAAAATAATAAAACCACAATCACAGGTTATTTTCTTTAAAATATTCAGGAATCCTTCAGGAAGCTTTTTCTCTAATTAAATCAAGAGCAAAGAAACGTTATTGATCAGCTCCAGGCGCGGTATCAGGCTGCGGCAGCGCACCCCAAAGGCTTCCGA
The DNA here is from genome assembly GCF_001604755.1 of Lepidothrix coronata. Classification (NCBI taxonomy): domain Eukaryota; kingdom Metazoa; phylum Chordata; class Aves; order Passeriformes; family Pipridae; genus Lepidothrix; species Lepidothrix coronata. The sequence continues at coordinate 4,525,432 of NW_016690193.1, forward strand.
TCCGCTGCCTTTCAGCACCACGGACGCCCGCGCCCACGCCCAGGGGCAGAGACCGGGGCTGCCGCAACACCCCTCGCTTCTCCCCGGGAGACGGCGAACTTTTAAAATCACGTTATTAATTTTCTTCCGGGCTTTCCTAGGGTTATCGGTTCAGGATGTCCTTTTCTTTCTTTTTTTTTTTTTCCCCTTGGGGTTGGAGGAAAAAGAAAGGGCAGTGATGGGATTTTCTTTTTGGTTTGGGATACAAAATGAAAAGCTCCATGACCTCAACCTTGCCAAACTTTTTACAGCTTCATTTTTATTAGGGCTGTGCAAACTGTGTACTTTTTCAGCTCAAAGTGCAATTAGAAAAGAAGAAAAAAATGACAGAGAGGAAAATGCTTTTTGTTCAAATAAACTACTGTCAGACCCAAAATATCATCAATGACCCCTGATTTGAAAAATTAATTAATTAGGGCAGCCGGAAATAAAGGCAGAATGATTTCTCATCAAATGTACTGAGGAAACGCACTGCAGCTCTCCCTAGCTCTCCTCTTTTATCACGTTTTCCCCAAATTCATGTGAGTTCTGCGCAAACTCAGAAACATGTCTACATTTACCCAGGATCAACTGCTGTGAATTTTCCTCTGATGGAAAAAACTTTGTTCAGTTCAAAGCTATAAATTCTGATATGTCATTACAAGCTAAAAGCAAAAGGGCTCTTTGGCAACCCCTGTCCCTCCAAAGCCTCCATTCAATCTCACTTGCAAAGAATAAAGGGCGTTTTATGGACAAATAGAATACTTTGCTCTATTAACCTTAATCAGTTTCTGTGAAGGCAGAGTGAGTTGATTATCCTCCTCAGCAGAGAGCTCGGGCAATATTACCGAGCCGCTGAAGCACTCTGATTTCAGGCCCCTCTGTGTTACACTGCCCTTCTCTCTGTTTCACTTTGAGTCACGCTTACCCTCGGAGATGGATCCTACTGGGTTTCCTCTAAGGACCACCTCAAGCCCTCAAAAGTATCACAGGCTGTTTAACTCCCCCCATGGGGTTCAACCAGAGGTGATCCTTGGTTCCTTCTGAAGATCTGAGCTTCTGTGCTCACCACCCATGCTACAGGTTTTACGGGATAAGGAACGCATTTCCAAGGGCCCTGCGCAGGGAGCGGTACCAGGACCGCGTTACGGGCAGCGCTCCGAGCGCGCAGCCTGACGCGGGCCGGCGCGCGGCTCACCTGCACGAGGCGGCGGCCGGGCGCCGCGTGCTCGGGGAGGCGCGCGCGGTACACGGGCCGTTCGAACCGGGGCTCGTTGTCGTTGGCGTCCTCCACGCGCACGCTGAGGCGGCAGGCGGCGGCGCGCGCCGGGACCCCGCCGTCGCGCGCCACCACGCGCAGCTCCAGCGCCGCCTGCCGCTCCCGGTCCAGGCGCGCGCGCGTGCTCACGGCGCCGCTCCGCGCGTCGATGCGCAGCAGCGCCAGCGCGGCAGGGTCGCCCTCCAGCGCGTACCGCACCTCGGCGTTGGGCGAGCCCGGCTCGTCGGCGTCCGAGGCGCTGAGGCGGAGCACGGCCGTGCCGGGGGAGGCGGCCTCGGAGACGGTGGCGCGGTAGTGGGGCTGCGGGAAGGCGGGAGCCTCGTCGTTGAGGTCGGCGACGCGCAGCAGCAGCGGCTCCTCGGCGGAGAGCGGCGGCTTGCCGCCGTCCGTGGCCACCAGCCGCAGTTCGTAGAGGTCGCGGCTCTCGCGGTCCAGCGGCCCAGCCACGCAGAGGAAAAAGACGCCGGCCCCGGCCGCTCGCAGCGCGAAGGCGCCGTCGCCGCCCAGCAGGGCCAGCGCGATGCCGCCGCCGCCCTCCGCTTCGCCGTCTTCGTCGGCGTCCGAGACGGAGACTCGGGCCACGTAGTCGCCTGGTCGCGCCCCTTCGGAGACCCGCGGGCCGCCGCTCTCGGTGAGGTAGAGGAGGCGGATGGCGGGGCGGTTGTCGTTCACGTCCAGCACGGCCACGGAGACGAGGACGCTGGAGACCTCGGGCTGGGCGCCGCCGTCCCGCGCCTCCACGACCAGGCGGTGCAGGGCCCGCGCCTCGCGGTCCAGCGGGCGGCGGAGGCGCAGAACGCCGCTGCGCTCCTCCACCGTGAAGTAGCCGTCGGGGTCGCTCTGCCGGCGATTGATGGCGTACCGCACCTCGCCGTTGGCGCCCAGGTCGGGGTCGGTGGCGCGCAGGCGGCAGACTGCGGTGCCCGGTGGCGCGTCCTCCCGCAGCCGCGCTCGGTACTCGCCACGGCTGAAGGTGGGCGCGTTGTCGTTCTCGTCCAGTACCCGCACCGACACCCGCAGACGGCCGCGGCGCCGCGGGCTGCCGCCGTCCCACGCCTCCACCACCAGCCGGTGCACCTCCGCCCTTTCGCGGTCCAGCCGCCGCAGGAGCACCAGCTCCAGGGGCTCCGGCCGCCCGTAACGCAGCTGGAAGAGCGGCGGCTCCCCCGCCGCACCGCCCTCCTCCAGCAGCGCGTATCCCTGCGTGCCGAAGCGGCCGGCGTCGGGATCGCGGGCAGCCGGGAGGCGGAATGCGGTGCCGGGCGGGCTGAGCTCGGAGACGTTGAGCTGCAGGCTGTCCCCCGGGAAACGCGGCGGGTGGTCATTCACGTCCGTGACCGCGATCTCCACCTGCACCACCTCGCCGCGCAGCGTGGCCGCCGCAAAGCTGTAGCGCGCCCGCTGCTCCCGGTCCAGCCGCCGCGCCGTTCGGATGATGCCCGTCTCCGGCTGGACGTGGAAGTCCGCCAGCACCGCCGACTCGCCGCTCCCCTCCGACAGGAGGAAACCCCCCGGGGACTCTGCGCCCGCCGGCAGCCCCGCACGGATGTCCCCCACCAGCGTCTCGGCCGGCAGCCCCTCGTCCACAGCCAGGCTGAGGTTATACACCGGCGCCGTGCTGCCGCCCGCCGCGTACAGCCACAGCAGCACGAGCAGCGCCAGCGCCCTAGTGGGTCCCGTCGGGGGAGCGCTGCCTCGCTCGCCCCGGCACCTGCTGCCCCGCAGCCGCCGCGCCATGCTCCGCTAAGCCGGCATCGCGGGCAGGCTGCGCCCTGCTACTCGGCGCCGCCGCCACCGCCGCGCAGGTGCCTTCGCCTCGCCGCCGCGGGAGAAACTCCCGAACGCCGCCGCCGGTGATGGGAAGGACGAGCCTGTGCGAGGGGGCGGGAGAGCAGCTCCCCGTCGCCACCGCCCCGCGCAGCCCCCGCCCCGCCGCCCCCGCGCAGCGCTGGGGGGCCCCCGTCCGCCCACCCAGCGCCCGGTGGGCTTGGCGTCCCCAGCGCACGGACGTGTCGCGCTGTGCCGGGGTGGCGCGGGGCTGCTCCAGTGCCCCCCAGAATCCGGAGAGGTCTTCGCCGAAACCGATTCTCCGGGAAATCACCTGGCTTCCTGCTGATGGGGGAAAGCGTGACTAGCGCACGGGCTGCCTCTAGTTGCAGAGACATGCCTCGTGGAGGAGAATTTAAATGAAACAGAAATCTACGAGGATAAAGGGATAATTCAGCAAGGATTTTTCTCGCCTTTATATTCTGATCCTCGTTTTCCTTGCTTGTTATCCTAGCACTAGGTCAGTATAGCACTGAGCACGGCAGGGAAGCCTTTACCAGAAGTAAGTTTTAAGTAGAAACTTCTACTAGCTTCAGCAAGACCAGAACGTCTTTCCTTTACCACTCTTCTGACTCCCATATCTAACTCAGAGTGGTCTAAGAATGAACTAGTATTTCTTCAATGATGCTGAGAATACACAGCATCATATAAATGCTATGTACCAACCAACCATCCGTCCTTCCATGAAAGCTAAGTACAATGCTGCTCCCACCAATCCTTTACAAACTTCATTTCACTTTTCTGGCAAGTCTAGCAGATGCTCAGAGAAAAGTAAATTCATTCTAGGACAGACAAGTCAAATCAGGGCAAAGACAATAAAGTAGTAAGAGAAGTTACTGTAGCTCAGTCCTCTGCTATGAAGGGGCACTTCTGAGAGGGCAACTATTTTACTATTTGCCACTTTTCCAAGTCGTGGAAGAGCACTGCCAGAGCATTCCCTGAGAAGAGAGCAAAGTTTCTGTAACACCCCTTGATGTATGGGGAGAAGGGGAAGAGAATGTTTTTTCCAACAGTGTTAGGACCTAACAATCCCAACAATCCCACATATCCAGGTAAGAGGGAAAACTAGGTTCTAAAGTAAGTCTAGAAGTCTTAGTGCACATGTGTAGCTGCACGCATGGGAGAGGGGACACACGAGATCATATCCAGTGTACCTGACTTGCCTCCTTACACACAGGGACAGGGCTGAGCAAAAGCTAGATCTTGTCAGGTCTTCTTAGGCACATTCTGAGAAAGTCTCTGTATATTTATATACTGTGATAATTACAAGCATAGAAGCAAGAAGGAAACACTGAGGTCCTTGCCAGCTTCGTTCATATTCATTGAGAAAGCACATGGATCCTCCCCAAGTCACAGATGTTCAATATGAAAATGCCTGAATTCCACTGAATCACAGCAAGTTTGGAAAAAGAGCCATGTCCTATGCAGCCCATGCAGTCACTAAGAAAACATGTGAATCATGTTCAATCAGGCACATTCACTGAAAAGCTAAGTAAAACCTTCTGTTGACAAGGTCAGGCAGTGCCTAAAGAGGGAAGTTCTGTATTCAGATACAGCATGCATGAAGATAGCAGAGGAAAAAATAAGATTGACGTAGTTATCTGTGTTTCTGGCAGTATTCATGTATTCTGTGAAACCAAAGCACTTAAACAGTTTTATGAGAAGTAAAATCATATATAACCACTGCCCAACTACATGTTTCCAGAAATAGTACATTTTCAGGACACTATAGATGTTCTGCCTACTGTGAGCACGAGCCTTACCTTATAAGCGTTCCTCCACCTTTTTCATCCTCCTGCCTTCTATGAGTCTATTCTTTCCATTCCTTTCTTAAACTTTTTCTCTTCCTCTCTTTTGCCATGTTCATGATCTCATTTTTTTCTTCCACAAACCACAAACAGAAGTTTCTAAATTTTGAGGAGATGTTTGTCATCTCCTGGATATATTTAGCTGCCCCTGCTGTTCCCCATCTCCTCTGTGACATGCTGACCTACACAGAAAGGGGAAGTAATATACGTAAGACATGGAGGGAAGCTGCCACAAGGACATTATCCCAAAGGAAGCAAGGTTTCAAAGTTTTAGTGCAGTAGCTCCCTCCTACATCCTCCACAGGTCAGTCTCATAGTGAAGACACTTGTCAGCTCCTCAGATCTACCAAGTCTTCTAGTGTAAAAAGTGGACAGGAGGATAAGCATAACATTATTTGAAGAAGAAGCATGTTGGTTAGAGCACACTAAATGCCTGTGCATTCCAGTTGAGAAGGGATCCACCTGTGTGTGAGCCAGTGTGCTCAGTTAGACAGCAGAAAGTTACTTCTCCACCTGTCCTTCATTCCCTTTCCTGGAGGTAGCCACCTCTGACTTCATAGGCAGGTGAACAACATGAAAATTCACTTTCAAACTGCTGAGGTTTCAAGCCAAGCCTCTTCAGGCAACCCTGCGTGGGCATCCGTCTAATCCACTGTGCAAGGCAGTGAACTCTGGTGCTCCCAGAGCAGCTCTCCATGCCAAATTCAGCTGTCCTTGTGGCAGGGATCCAGCCTCCAGGAAAGGGCCGAGGAAGGAAACTGGAAGGTGATAACTATATCAGCTGCTCAAACTTAATCGGACGGTATTTGTAAATCAGTATTTACTATTGTTTAATCCTCCTTGGATTAACTGAAAATTCTTTTTCCTTCAAGGAGAATTAAACTCTAGCAAACAAAAGCTGTGTATGATACTAGAGTATGAAAGATCACTGAAACAGAGAGTGTTGTTACAACCATGAAGGTCTATCATGAACAGAGTTAATTCTACCCACTAACACTGCCTTGCCCACGCAACAGCTGTGGCAGCTTAAGATGTGACCCTCCCATGGTGAAGACATGACTGAGGTGGTAAAGCAGCATGACTACTTCCTTTTCTACAACTCTCTGGCTCACTGCAAACCATCCTCAGCAGCAGCAGCAGTTTAAGCCAAACCACCTGACTTGGGACTGACGCAGGGTGGGAGCACTACAGGATCCATTCCAGGGCTCATTAGATGGGCGGTAGCAGCCAGCTGAGGGCAGAGCGTGGCTGAACTGCTCCAGACAGAGCTGAAGCAAATAAAATAAAACCTGAAAATCTTTCCATGAAGTTATTTCCTGTGCTGAAGGAAGACAGTATGGTCTCAGCTGCTCGTTGCTGCCTTTTAGCCAGTGGGTACCATGCTTCCATTTCTGCCTACCAGGTGGTGTTCCCTGATCCTCTGTGGGTTTAGTTTAAGGACAAAGATTAGCTTAAGCAATGCTGAAATAATGATTTCTGTTAACCCCAGTGATTTTTTTTTCCTATGTTGGGTTACAGAGCACTCATATACATCAGCTTTCTGGCAAAATTGTGGTGTGAGGAAGCACTAATATCTTCAACTATTGCAGCTGGATCTAAGAAAGGATATCTGTCTCCAGCCTCGCTAGCTGGGGTCACTATCGATATTCAGCCTGGAATATGTGATATATGGAGAAAGAGTTAACTTTGCAGAGCATCAGGTGTTTCATTATTTATAGTTCCCCAGGCTCACATATATTGATTTCAGTAACACCTCTTTGAAGGAGTGTCAGCTGAACAAAAGATTTGCTGGTGACCAAATGGAGGCTAGTTACAGTTACTATAATAAAAAGCTATGTGTGAGACTTGTCTCCTTATAAATGTAGTGAAATAAGAGTGATTTTTATTTCTTTTTTTCTTTTCTGGTAGCCATCCCTTCACTCTTAATCACAAACTAATTTGCAGAACTAATTTTGCTGCGGAATAGATGAAGAATCTCTGATGAAGAATCATGTAGTTGCCAGAATCTGACAATACTGGAAATAATGTACTCGAGTCTGTCAACAAAGGTAGGAAAGACTTTCATACTGTTTATGGTACAGATAGTAGTAGTGGGTTTTTCAGTTTCATTCCAGATATACCATGATGCCTTCGCTCCGTCTGTAGAGGATGTTGCTGCCGCCTTCTGTTGGCAATTATTTCAGAATTTGTCACTCAGGTATGACTAAATAGGATTACCCAGATCAATATTTTCACATTAATTTTTAGTTCACTTAACTCATGCTATCATCCAGGCCTAATCATCTGTCCCGATGTTGTGTTTTCATTTTATGGATCTTCATTAATCTCTGTGCTCTAAATCCTGTTCTCACATCACTTGTCAAGATGATTGCTTAAATATATTTGGATGTGCCTGGAAAAACAGAACTCTGTGTTCTACACACATTAAATTTATCCCACTATCCCCTGCAGGATAAAGATATTTCTTGTTATGAACAATACATAACTGATTTTTTATTATGAATAAAGTTTATAGAAAATATTAAATAAAATATTAAAATAAATATGAATATAATTGAGATTCTGCTACACAGATGTTCATTCAGATTTTGACATCCTAACCAATTTTTTATGTATATGTTTAGTTTATAAACTTAGCCACAGATTTCATTAATCTGGCAATGAGTTTTATCCAAAAGGCCCTATTTTTGATTGTTGTTCACTGCCTAGTTTGTTTTGCAGTCTATATAACAATTAACATGTTGTAAAGCTATCTTTAAGATGGAAGGCTTCTTTCTTTTGCTGTCTGTTATTCCAACAATCTGATGCAGATTTGAAGCAATCCCTTTAAGATGGGTTCAAAGGTTCATCCTTATGGGCCAGGAATAAATATACAAGAGCTTCCCACTCCATGGGTTGCATTCCACATAAAGCTGTCTTTTGCCATCTGCTTGCCACTGCTGAATCCAGGCCTTAGTGGTCTCTCTAAAACTTGGAGGTGAACTCCAGAAAGCTTGATAAAATATAATCTGAGGCTGAATTTAATACTCCTTGGATATAATATCTCCCTTGACTACTGTGTTGAATTTTGATACAAAATGTATGAGATTATCTAGATTATCAACTTTTGTCACGCAATAATAGATCGCAACCTGCAATCAGATCCAGTAGTCAAATTCTATGTGCGTAGAAGGGCAAAAGGAAAAAAGATGCAATGAAACAAAATGGGACCAAATCCTGTTATCTGATGTGTTTGTCTGAACTGCAGATGACACCAGAAGTATGCAATGTCCAAACATATTTGCAGGAGGTCTAAATCCACAGATAATCTTCATCTGGATGCAGCCTCTTAACTCAAGGACATAAATGCAGCATTAGAGAAGTTATTCCATATCTACAGGACACGATATCCTAGCATTTACTACACTCCCCAAATCTCTCTCTCTCTAAACTTTGAAGCTTTAAAAAGCAAGAGCTGGCTGAGAGCAAGCAAAATAAAACCATTAAAATCACATCTGAAGACATAAGAAGCCATCAATTAGAGGATTGCTCTGAATTAGCTTTTCCCAGATTTCCCTGCAGTGACATCAGTTAGCTGATGTTAATATTGGCCAGCACTGTGCACAGCACCACTGGTGCCAGCAAGCCAGAATACCATAGTTGGAAGTTAAAAGTCTGTTAATAGAGTTCAAACTGCAAACAAGATGCAAATATCAAGAACGATTGCAATGGCACACCAGAGGATAGGATGCATTTTCTGTCATTTGCAGTCTTTAAATCAAGGTTAGACAGCTAACAGACACGTTTTATTTCAGCCACAAATGGCAGGGCTTTAGGCATGAATTACTGAATAAAATTAAGTCAGGCTAAACAATTAGACTGTTCTTTTCTGGCTTTCACATCTATGAAAATCCAGTTTCCTGGGGCAGCAGCCCTCATCGCAGAAGAGCAGCCCACACAGCGTGCTCAAGACCTGGAAGCCTGCTGCTATCACTTCATCAGCTGAAGTCCCTGCTGAGGACTCAAGCTTGTGGCACTGAGATGAGGAAGAGTCGACACATAAAGCTGTATCTTAATATGCTAAGCCACTATACCAGCTGATTCCCATGCTGCTTTGAGCTAAGTAATTATTTTAAATAGCTGTAAATCAGAAAAGGGCTTTGCTTTTAAAAGAAAAATATACTGTAATCCATGTGTGAATTAATGCCCTTGGCTATTTTCTCTCTCTCACGTGCACAAACACTAAAAGCAACGAATTCATCAGCAATTTTTGAGCCTTTGTACTCCTTTTCCAGATGATAATTTCATAACGAGTTTGATGCCTGAGTTTTGGCTGCTGTGCTAAAACTGACACTACCACAATTACGTTCCTAAAAGATTCACATGCTTTATTAAACAATCTATTAAGACAAAGCTATAAATACACAAGAACAAAACAATACTCCTTGTCCCAGTATAAGTGCCTCGACCTGCTGATTTTCAGGGCATACAGTATTATGCAGTACTATGTATTTCTCTGGGAAGGTGACAGCTGGAGGTGTGGCTGGGTCGGGTGAAAACCCCCCAGCAGCCATAGGGGAGCAGATGTTTGCATTACCTCCTGTAGCAGGTTTGTTTTTCTTGGCAGCTGTCAATAAACTGTTGCTGGCTAATTCTGCTCATTTCATTTTGGTTGGGGTAGTGGACACCTAGCAGCTTTTCCATAGGCATCCATTTTTACTATGTGTGAAAATACATTTGTACAAATCCTAATTAATGGATCTGATTTGCTTGAGAGTAAGCCAAACTGAGTGCTGGAGACAGAAGTTGATTGCCTGTTTTAATTTAGGACATACAAGCTGCATCTAAAAGTAGTTCTGACAGCTTCCTCCAGCCTCTCCATGTCGGTATGGGGAAATCCTGTTTTTACAGGGAATTATCCAAGATCCTCATCTCTTTTTTTATAGAGTTTATCACTACAGAATCTTTATGGGGCTGAGAAGGTTCCTTATCACATTCCACAGAGAACCACAGGCAGATACTAAATTATGTCTCTGTAGGGCACGTTTGCATCCTGCAATGGACAGAGAGCCCGGAGGTAAAACTGACCCCGCTCTTCAGCTGAAGATGTCATAGCACCACCCTCAGGGTCCCCACCCTGAAATAACAGCCCCAAGGGGTAGATTATATGCCAGAAAAGCCCTGGCTGTCTCAGCATCACAATTTTTAAAGCCAAACAGGTGTCTTTGCACAGTGAATGCATTGGGGTGGGGAGCTCCTTGCTGAGCATTCACTCCATGTGAGCACAGTCACAGAGGGAGTCAGCAATGCAGCCTACACCTCCTGCTTCCCAAGGCAGTGGCTTTGGGCTTGTTTTTCCCTGCTTGCTTTCCCTGGTGTATTCAAGAATAAATCAACACAAGCTTTTACCAATTTTAGCTATATATCTTCGGCTCTGGTGGCGGGAACATCAACTATGACATGCTTGAGATCAAAGCAGTGGTTTTAAAGTTTCAAACATGGAGATCACACCGTTACCCAGAGCAGATTGTTCCCCAATACAGAATAGTCAACAAAAATCTCTTTTTAAATGTTTTTTCATCACTCCTAGCATATTTATGAATATTCACATCTTTGACTGTGTTACTTTAAACATAACTCTATGTATGGGTTGCAATGCTTCCATGTATCATACTTCTGTAAATATAGCAATCAATGTTTGTATTTCAGAGTGAACTGAGGCAAAAAGGATAGGAAGGAGAAGCTTCTCAAGCCTTTAAGTAAGGCATAAGATAAACTTCAGTAATGTATTTAGAGGAAAAAAGGACTGCTTGGCATCTGTAAAATGAAAGCAGTACTTCTAAACCCATTCATGCCCTAGAATGTGGCTACAGGAACAAGAAGATATCATAGAAAGACTAAATTCCTCCATCTAATTTTAGGCAAGAATTGTCTGTAGGCCTAGCTTGCTATTTCAATTGCACTTGCCATGTGTTCATGCCTGACTTGACCACATTGCTCCTGAATTCCTGTATCAAAGGGTTTACGGCTGCTTCTTTCAAAATAACACAAAATGCATCCCTTAGCTGAACTGTTCCAACAATGCCATTGGGAAAATGAAACCGGATTCCTAAACCTGCTTCTCAGAGTAGGTATCTTGGGGACAGCACAGCTGGGGATGGCCCCTCCCAGGGCCAGGATGCCCCCAGCCTCAGTCATACTCTAAAACTAGATGCCAGCACTTTGGGGATTATTAGACTGCATCTATTTTAAAACACATTTTTTCTAACAAGAGTTACTAGCCTTTTCCAGGACACCAAGGAAAAGAATTAACGCTGTGCTCTTCAGACTTTGCCAATAAGAAAGATAAGACAATCTTAAAAGTATATATAGAAAAAGATGTGCAACAGATTCCACTCTGCTGGAAGTAGACCTCAGGCACAGGGAGGTGTAACTGCCTGGAATGGGAGAAACACATACGTACCAGAAATCCCAGTGTTGCATCTAGCAGAAACAAACCAGCACTGAGAGGGGCATAAAATATCCTAGTGAATTCAAATACCATTGTTCCTGTGCAGCACAGTACTTACTTGACTGAAAATTCAGAGAACAGAGAAACTGGGCGCTCTGCTGACGTTGGGCTGTGCCCAAGGCATCATTTTCCCTTCACACAAACCAGACGAAAGACCATTTCTGCAGCCAGTCTCTGGGCTGGTCCCTAGGAGAGGACCTCCCTTAGGGAGGCCCCAGCCACCCTAGGGCCCCCAGTCTGCACAGGAAGAGCTGCTGCTGGGGTAATACAGATGGGATCCCCACTGTCACACAGGGGTGGGGACCCCAGGCTCCGCACCATCCCTGCTTCACACGGGGCCTTGCTCTGCCTTTCAGCTTCCCAGTCCTGACCACCATATCCTTGCCTCTGCCCACCACACCCCCACATCTGCCTACCACCTCCCAAATGAAAACAGGCAAGACTCCCAGATCACCACACAAACCCACAGGGAAAAAACCACATAGGGAAAGAAGACATTGTACCCTCAGTAAAATCTAGATGCTTTCTCTCTGGCTCCATCTTCAGTTTATTGCTGAATGGTGGGCAGGGAAGAGGAGGAGACCATCGGGCAGCAGAACTCACTGAGGGCTGTAGGTATTTTCCTAGGTCTGGGAGCAGTTCACAACTTCCTCGCTTATTCTTAAGAAAACAACACTCATGAAAGTGCTCCTGCAAGGCTGAATATAGGGTCTCTCTCAGGCTCAAATCTCAGTTTACACGCAAAGAAAAAAACATATTGCCAGCATGAGCTCATGACATGGTGATCTCTCTCTGAACACTCATTTTGGCTTATGCACTTGGAACAGTTTTGCTATTTTCTCTGTAGCTCAGTCGTGCGATATTTCACCTCGCTCTTCATCAAGAACCAGGAGGGGTCCATATTGAGATGGAATGAAAAAATAACAGGGCTTTTAATTTAATGTGAAATTCTTTTATGAGAGGGCCTTTTGAAATGACAGACGACATTTTTATTTTCCTACACAAAGACATTCTCTAAAAAGGGAAGAGTTCAGGTCTGCGTTTTCTCTTTCATTTTTCTCTCTGTCATGAAAGAGCTGCTTTCAGTTGTTGACACGGACTGTCAGGATTTCATTGCACTAAACAGATTGCTGGCACCTGGTGGGAAGGTAAAATGAATTCATCTACACTGAAATACTAGTCTGTACTTCAAAAAGTGGCATTCATTTGCAAGTCCTAAAGCTGTCTACAGATGTGAATGAATGAAGCTTTATAGTGATCCTGCTGGAGGGGTAAGCAGAGTATGCACATTTCAGTCCCAAGCACAGAAGGCACCTGACGTGTCCAAGGTCAGACTGAATGCACCTGAACCAAGATCTACTGAAATCCATAAAAGATTTCCTGCAACTTCAAGGCATGCTGAGCCGAGACCTAAACCAGTGACAGAAACAGAAAATAATTCATGACCCTCAAATCTCTCTTGTAATTGCTATTTTAGGCTACTTTTCTTCTTCCTGTTTTAGAGCAGACTTAAACCAGAACATCAGCCAAAACATGAAAATTTATTATAAGACAATATGATACAAGAGAATTTGTGTTAAAGCTTTCCAGAAAAAAATCATATTGCAAGGACAAATAATAGCACTTTGTGGCCAAGATAATCTTTAAAGGAAATCAGAATGAGTTGAAATATCCCCATGGGCTTCTTTGCTTGAACACTAAAGAAGTTATCTGAAATGTTTTATTTACTGCAACAACTTCAAGCCATTATTGCCTAAATTAATGGGACAGAGCTATAGCAGAAATACCAACTAGAATTCAGGACTCAGTAGCATACCAGGGAAATGAAAAATCCGGACCACTCAAAATTGCACACTGTTAGGCTGCTAAACGGATGCAAGTCTTAAGCAATGAGCACTTAAATCTTCTTATTAATTTAAAATACACTTTTTTAATTGCAGTAACAGCCATGTAGTCATAACTCTAGGATCCACTTGGAAATACAGATGGCTCTAAACTGTATGGAAGCAAATTATCTCGGCTGGGATTTAGTCATACCACAGGTATGGAAGACACTCAAGCTGCTCTGAAAAAAAACAACCTTATTTGCTTGCACACAATACCACCTGAACAGCTCTATTGCTTTCACACCTGAGCTGGGCAAAGTAGATTTGTCAGCAAAGGCTTGGGACTTCTTTACTCTGCAGTCAACAGCATCTCGAATATTTTTTAACCTACCGTTGGTACTATCTTCTCATACTCTTATAAACACATGGGGTTTATATTAGCTATGGTTTTGTTTTCTCTAGGTGGCCACTTCTTACTCCACTTCACTGCATATTTAAACTGACTGCAGTTACAGTAATGGAGGATTCCCCCAATTGCCTGCTAACCACAATCTTGCAACAGAAAACACCACGGCACTAACTTTGTCCTCTTCCTCTCCTTCCCTAAGCTCCAAACCAGTTATTCACCCCCTTGAGATGTTCTGACCAAGGCAAGAAAGCAAGTTTCCAAGTCAAAGTTCTTGAACAGAAAATGGCTCTCCAGCTACCCCTTTTCTCTCTCACATTAGCAGCCTTCCAGGCTGAGATCCAGCACTAAGTGATGGCTGAGCCAGGAAAGGACGAGCTCGCTCAGATTGCTGGAACTTCCTGGGCCAAAACTAACACGTTCAAATCAAGGCAATAGGTGGTCAAAACGGACTGTGGAGCACAGGCATTGTGCACTCACAGGGGATAAAGCCAGCTCATAATCTCCATGGGTATTGGTTTCTGATCAGATGGAAGATGCATCTTCATAAGGAGTATGTTGAATGAACCTACTGTTGGGAGGCAAAAGCCTGGCTGAAATGACAAGGTCTGTCTTCAGAAGGGTTCATCATAATCTCCCCTGGCCAGGTAANACATTAATTTTTAGTTCACTTAACTCATGCTATCATCCAGGCCTAATCATCTGTCCCGATGTTGTGTTTTCATTTTATGGATCTTCATTAATCTCCCAGCTGCAAACCCAAGTGTCACATCACTTGTCAAGATGATTGCTTAAATATATTTGGATGTGCCTGGAAAAACAGAACTCTGTGTTCTACACACATTAAATTTATCCCACTATCCCCTGCAGGATAAAGATATTTCTTGTTATGAACAATACATAACTGATTTTTTATTATGAATAAAGTTTATAGAAAATATTAAATAAAATATTAAAATAAATATGAATATAATTGAGATTCTGCTACACAGATGTTCATTCAGATTTTGACATCCTAACCAATTTTTTATGTATATGTTTAGTTTATAAACTTAGCCACAGATTTCATTAATCTGGCAATGAGTTTTATCCAAAAGGCCCTATTTTTGATTGTTGTTCACTGCCTAGTTTGTTTTGCAGTCTATATAACAATTAACATGTTGTAAAGCTATCTTTAAGATGGAAGGCTTCTTTCTTTTGCTGTCTGTTATTCCAACAATCTGATGCAGATTTGAAGCAATCCCTTTAAGATGGGTTCAAAGGTTCATCCTTATGGGCCAGGAATAAATATACAAGAGCTTCCCACTCCATGGGTTGCATTCCACATAAAGCTGTCTTTTGCCATCTGCTTGCCACTGCTGAATCCAGGCCTTAGTGGTCTCTCTAAAACTTGGAGGTGAACTCCAGAAAGCTTGATAAAATATAATCTGAGGCTGAATTTAATACTCCTTGGATATAATATCTCCCTTGACTACTGTGTTGAATTTTGATACAAAATGTATGAGATTATCTAGATTATCAACTTTTGTCACGCAATAATAGATCGCAACCTGCAATCAGATCCAGTAGTCAAATTCTATGTGCGTAGAAGGGCAAAAGGAAAAAAGATGCAATGAAACAAAATGGGACCAAATCCTGTTATCTGATGTGTTTGTCTGAACTGCAGATGACACCAGAAGTATGCAATGTCCAAACATATTTGCAGGAGGTCTAAATCCACAGATAATCTTCATCTGGATGCAGCCTCTTAACTCAAGGACATAAATGCAGCATTAGAGAAGTTATTCCATATCTACAGGACACGATATCCTAGCATTTACTACACTCCCCAAATCTCTCTCTCTCTAAACTTTGAAGCTTTAAAAAGCAAGAGCTGGCTGAGAGCAAGCAAAATAAAACCATTAAAATCACATCTGAAGACATAAGAAGCCATCAATTAGAGGATTGCTCTGAATTAGCTTTTCCCAGATTTCCCTGCAGTGACATCAGTTAGCTGATGTTAATATTGGCCAGCACTGTGCACAGCACCACTGGTGCCAGCAAGCCAGAATACCATAGTTGGAAGTTAAAAGTCTGTTAATAGAGTTCAAACTGCAAACAAGATGCAAATATCAAGAACGATTGCAATGGCACACCAGAGGATAGGATGCATTTTCTGTCATTTGCAGTCTTTAAATCAAGGTTAGACAGCTAACAGACACGTTTTATTTCAGCCACAAATGGCAGGGCTTTAGGCATGAATTACTGAATAAAATTAAGTCAGGCTAAACAATTAGACTGTTCTTTTCTGGCTTTCACATCTATGAAAATCCAGTTTCCTGGGGCAGCAGCCCTCATCGCAGAAGAGCAGCCCACACAGCGTGCTCAAGACCTGGAAGCCTGCTGCTATCACTTCATCAGCTGAAGTCCCTGCTGAGGACTCAAGCTTGTGGCACTGAGATGAGGAAGAGTCGACACATAAAGCTGTATCTTAATATGCTAAGCCACTATACCAGCTGATTCCCATGCTGCTTTGAGCTAAGTAATTATTTTAAATAGCTGTAAATCAGAAAAGGGCTTTGCTTTTAAAAGAAAAATATACTGTAATCCATGTGTGAATTAATGCCCTTGGCTATTTTCTCTCTCTCACGTGCACAAACACTAAAAGCAACGAATTCATCAGCAATTTTTGAGCCTTTGTACTCCTTTTCCAGATGATAATTTCATAACGAGTTTGATGCCTGAGTTTTGGCTGCTGTGCTAAAACTGACACTACCACAATTACGTTCCTAAAAGATTCACATGCTTTATTAAACAATCTATTAAGACAAAGCTATAAATACACAAGAACAAAACAATACTCCTTGTCCCAGTATAAGTGCCTCGACCTGCTGATTTTCAGGGCATACAGTATTATGCAGTACTATGTATTTCTCTGGGAAGGTGACAGCTGGAGGTGTGGCTGGGTCGGGTGAAAACCCCCCAGCAGCCATAGGGGAGCAGATGTTTGCATTACCTCCTGTAGCAGGTTTGTTTTTCTTGGCAGCTGTCAATAAACTGTTGCTGGCTAATTCTGCTCATTTCATTTTGGTTGGGGTAGTGGACACCTAGCAGCTTTTCCATAGGCATCCATTTTTACTATGTGTGAAAATACATTTGTACAAATCCTAATTAATGGATCTGATTTGCTTGAGAGTAAGCCAAACTGAGTGCTGGAGACAGAAGTTGATTGCCTGTTTTAATTTAGGACATACAAGCTGCATCTAAAAGTAGTTCTGACAGCTTCCTCCAGCCTCTCCACGTCGGTATGGGGAAATCCTGTTTTTACAGGGAATTATCCAAGATCCTCATCTCTTTTTTTATAGAGTTTATCACTACAGAATCTTTATGGGGCTGAGAAGGTTCCTTATCACATTCCACAGAGAACCACAGGCAGATACTAAATTATGTCTCTGTAGGGCACGTTTGCATCCTGCAATGGACAGAGAGCCCGGAGGTAAAACTGACCCCGCTCTTCAGCTGAAGATGTCATAGCACCACCCTCAGGGTCCCCACCCTGAAATAACAGCCCCAAGGGGTAGATTATATGCCAGAAAAGCCCCGGCTGTCTCACCATCACAATTTTTAAAGCCAAACAGGTGTCTTTGCACAGTGAATGCATTGGGGTGGGGAGCTCCTTGCTGAGCATTCACTCCATGTGAGCACAGTCACAGAGGGAGTCAGCAATGCAGCCTACATCTCCTGCTTCCCAAGGCAGTGGCTTTGGGCTTGTTTTTCCCTGCTTGCTTTCCCTGGTGTATTCAAGAATAAATCAACACAAGCTTTTACCAATTTTAGCTATATATCTTCGGCTCTGGTGGCGGGAACATCAACTATGACATGCTTGAGATCAAAGCAGTGGTTTTAAAGTTTCAAACATGGAGATCACACCGTTACCCAGAGCAGATTGTTCCCCAATACAGAATAGTCAACAAAAATCTCTTTTTAAATGTTTTTTCATCACTCCTAGCATATTTATGAATATTCACATCTTTGACTGTGTTACTTTAAACATAACTCTATGTATGGGTTGCAATGCTTCCATGTATCATACTTCTGTAAATATAGCAATCAATGTTTGTATTTCAGAGTGAACTGAGGCAAAAAGGATAGGAAGGAGAAGCTTCTCAAGCCTTTAAGTAAGGCATAAGATAAACTTCAGTAATGTATTTAGAGGAAAAAAGGACTGCTTGGCATCTGTAAAATGAAAGCAGTACTTCTAAACCCATTCATGCCCTAGAATGTGGCTACAGGAACAAGAAGATATCATAGAAAGACTAAATTCCTCCATCTAATTTTAGGCAAGAATTGTCTGTAGGCCTAGCTTGCTATTTCAATTGCACTTGCCATGTGTTCATGCCTGACTTGACCACATTGCTCCTGAATTCCTGTATCAAAGGGTTTACGGCTGCTTCTTTCAAAATAACACAAAATGCATCCCTTAGCTGAACTGTTCCAACAATGCCATTGGGAAAATGAAACCGGATTCCTAAACCTGCTTCTCAGAGTAGGTATCTTGGGGACAGCACAGCTGGGGATGGCCCCTCCCAGGGCCAGGATGCCCCCAGCCTCAGTCATACTCTAAAACTAGATGCCAGCACTTTGGGGATTATTAGACTGCATCTATTTTAAAACACATTTTTTCTAACAAGAGTTACTAGCCTTTTCCAGGACACCAAGGAAAAGAATTAACGCTGTGCTCTTCAGACTTTGCCAATAAGAAAGATAAGACAATCTTAAAAGTATATATAGAAAAAGATGTGCAACAGATTCCACTCTGCTGGAAGTAGACCTCAGGCACAGGGAGGTGTAACTGCCTGGAATGGGAGAAACACATACGTACCAGAAATCCCAGTGTTGCATCTAGCAGAAACAAACCAGCACTGAGAGGGGCATAAAATATCCTAGTGAATTCAAATACCATTGTTCCTGTGCAGCACAGTACTTACTTGACTGAAAATTCAGAGAACAGAGAAACTGGGCGCTCTGCTGACGTTGGGCTGTGCCCAAGGCATCATTTTCCCTTCACACAAACCAGACGAAAGACCATTTCTGCAGCCAGTCTCTGGGCTGGTCCCTAGGAGAGGACCTCCCTTAGGGAGGCCCCAGCCACCCTAGGGCCCCCAGTCTGCACAGGAAGAGCTGCTGCTGGGGTAATACAGATGGGATCCCCACTGTCACACAGGGGTGGGGACCCCAGGCTCCGCACCATCCCTGCTTCACACGGGGCCTTGCTCTGCCTTTCAGCTTCCCAGTCCTGACCACCATATCCTTGCCTCTGCCCACCACACCCCCACATCTGCCTACCACCTCCCAAATGAAAACAGGCAAGACTCCCAGATCACCACACAAACCCACAGGGAAAAAACCACATAGGGAAAGAAGACATTGTACCCTCAGTAAAATCTAGATGCTTTCTCTCTGGCTCCATCTTCAGTTTATTGCTGAATGGTGGGCAGGGAAGAGGAGGAGACCATCGGGCAGCAGAACTCACTGAGGGCTGTAGGTATTTTCCTAGGTCTGGGAGCAGTTCACAACTTCCTCGCTTATTCTTAAGAAAACAACACTCATGAAAGTGCTCCTGCAAGGCTGAATATAGGGTCTCTCTCAGGCTCAAATCTCAGTTTACACGCAAAGAAAAAAACATATTGCCAGCATGAGCTCATGACATGGTGATCTCTCTCTGAACACTCATTTTGGCTTATGCACTTGGAACAGTTTTGCTATTTTCTCTGTAGCTCAGTCGTGCGATATTTCACCTCGCTCTTCATCAAGAACCAGGAGGGGTCCATATTGAGATGGAATGAAAAAATAACAGGGCTTTTAATTTAATGTGAAATTCTTTTATGAGAGGGCCTTTTGAAATGACAGACGACATTTTTATTTTCCTACACAAAGACATTCTCTAAAAAGGGAAGAGTTCAGGTCTGCGTTTTCTCTTTCATTTTTCTCTCTGTCATGAAAGAGCTGCTTTCAGTTGTTGACACGGACTGTCAGGATTTCATTGCACTAAACAGATTGCTGGCACCTGGTGGGAAGGTAAAATGAATTCATCTACACTGAAATACTAGTCTGTACTTCAAAAAGTGGCATTCATTTGCAAGTCCTAAAGCTGTCTACAGATGTGAATGAATGAAGCTTTATAGTGATCCTGCTGGAGGGGTAAGCAGAGTATGCACATTTCAGTCCCAAGCACAGAAGGCACCTGACGTGTCCAAGGTCAGACTGAATGCACCTGAACCAAGATCTACTGAAATCCATAAAAGATTTCCTGCAACTTCAAGGCATGCTGAGCCGAGACCTAAACCAGTGACAGAAACAGAAAATAATTCATGACCCTCAAATCTCTCTTGTAATTGCTATTTTAGGCTACTTTTCTTCCTCCTGTTTTAGAGCAGACTTAAACCAGAACATCAGCCAAAACATGAAAATTTATTATAAGACAATATGATACAAGAGAATTTGTGTTAAAGCTTTCCAGAAAAAAATCATATTGCAAGGACAAATAATAGCACTTTGTGGCCAAGATAATCTTTAAAGGAAATCAGAATGAGTTGAAATATCCCCATGGGCTTCTTTGCTTGAACACTAAAGAAGTTATCTGAAATGTTTTATTTACTGCAACAACTTCAAGCCATTATTGCCTAAATTAATGGGACAGAGCTATAGCAGAAATACCAACTAGAATTCAGGACTCAGTAGCATACCAGGGAAATGAAAAATCCGGACCACTCAAAATTGCACACTGTTAGGCTGCTAAACGGATGCAAGTCTTAAGCAATGAGCACTTAAATCTTCTTATTAATTTAAAATACACTTTTTTAATTGCAGTAACAGCCATGTAGTCATAACTCTAGGATCCACTTGGAAATACAGATGGCTCTAAACTGTATGGAAGCAAATTATCTCGGCTGGGATTTAGTCATACCACAGGTATGGAAGACACTCAAGCTGCTCTGAAAAAAAACAACCTTATTTGCTTGCACACAATACCACCCGAACAGCTCTATTGCTTTCACACCTGAGCTGGGCAAAGTAGATTTGTCAGCAAAGGCTTGGGACTTCTTTACTCTGCAGTCAACAGCATCTCGAATATTTTTTAACCTACCGTTGGTACTATCTTCTCATACTCTTATAAACACATGGGGTTTATATTAGCTATGGTTTTGTTTTCTCTAGGTGGCCACTTCTTACTCCACTTCACTGCATATTTAAACTGACTGCAGTTACAGTAATGGAGGATTCCCCCAATTGCCTGCTAACCACAATCTTGCAACAGAAAACACCACGGCACTAACTTTGTCCTCTTCCTCTCCTTCCCTAAGCTCCAAACCAGTTATTCACCCCCTTGAGATGTTCTGACCAAGGCAAGAAAGCAAGTTTCCAAGTCAAAGTTCTTGAACAGAAAATGGCTCTCCAGCTACCCCTTTTCTCTCTCACATTAGCAGCCTTCCAGGCTGAGATCCAGCACTAAGTGATGGCTGAGCCAGGAAAGGACGAGCTCGCTCAGATTGCTGGAACTTCCTGGGCCAAAACTAACACGTTCAAATCAAGGCAATAGGTGGTCAAAACGGACTGTGGAGCACAGGCATTGTGCACTCACAGGGGATAAAGCCAGCTCATAATCTCCATGGGTATTGGTTTCTGATCAGATGGAAGATGCATCTTCATAAGGAGTATGTTGAATGAACCTACTGTTGGGAGGCAAAAGCCTGGCTGAAATGACAAGGTCTGTCTTCAGAAGGGTTCATCATAATCTCCCCTGGCCAGGTAACAGAAAACAAACAAAAAAACCCCGCAAAAAGTTGTCCTGGCTACTAATGCTGCCTTGAGCATTTAGAAATCCAGCCAGAATGAGATTGGAAACCCAACTAGGCCTTTGGATCATAGACTTGGAACAACCTAAGACAGACATGCTCAAAGGGCAACGTACTCTGCTCTCTCCACTGATTAAAACCCCCATCCAGACAACATCACCTCAGCCCCCTTCAGATCTGGTTTCAAACATTTTCTTCCCATCTGTGCTCCTTTCTCAGCTAACTCTGTGCAATGCTGCTGTTGATGGATTATACAAAAGAGAGATACAAGATAAAGTTTGTATTGTTACTGTAGTAAAGACTCTCCTATCCATATTTCTTTCCAAGGACCCCCATATAAATGAAGACTGCTCCCCACAAGGCAGGGAAGAACAATCCTCATATATTCTCTACAGGACTATTTTAGTTCATTCACGAATTATCATAACATATAAAAACATATGTAAAAAGTATCGGGTGAAACCCTGGCCTGACTGAAGGCAATGGCAAATCTCCCATTTACTCTAACGGGACAGGATTTCATCCACTAAGTTCCAAAATGAACCTTTTCTGCCTATATTTCCTTGGACATGAGTAGCACATATTAGGCAGATGCTCTGTGTTTGCTCAACAGCTAAAGAAAGTTCTTCTTTTCCCCCCAAATGATGTCTTGTATCCCCAATAGACATCAAATAATTTCTTCAGAAAATAATCTCAAATTGTCAGGGCTTGTACTGTCTAATCTGGGTTTGGCATAACCAAATAAACTCCCTGGCTGGTAGTCATGCCATTAATACTAACAGCACAGTTAGAGACCTTTCCTTTGCTTTTCCACTTGTACATGTCTCCGTGTCTAATTTCAAATGCAGTTAATCGTGAAACAAGGAATAAACTGTAAAGTGGAAAGGTTGAGGATGAGGAAATATATTGAAACTCCTCTCAGTGAGTACAAGGGCAATGATCTGAGCACCAGGGACATTAAATTGGGGCAGAAAAAAGTGTTCAGAGAGGATGCCTAGCCATCACGGCAGCAGTGCATGACTTGCCTCTTAGAGTTTTCTGCTACTCCTCTACATGGGTTGCTGCCCTGCAGCCACAGGACATGACCCCCGCCAGAATTTCATCTGCTCCAGTTTATGCTCCCATGAGTTAACCTTAAGTGCCTCAGTCTGCACTAATAAACTGGGCAGTGAATTGCAACAGGCTGGGATGTAGGCAGGCTCCTGCCAAGAGCTGCCTCTGGCCAGGGCATGGAGGCCAGGCAGGTACAGGGGCAATGATCCAGGGACTGCAGCCTGTTCTCCCATGCACTCAAGTCACAGACAGCATCATGGGATATCCAAGGACATCAAGTCATTGCAGATAATAGGTGAGCAACTCCCCAGGAGGTGAAGATCATTGGGAAAATAAGTATCTTCAGGGTAAGGTGACAAAGAGTTTTAAAATTCTCTCTTGGGAGACACAGCTTTCCTACTAAATTACTCCTTTGTGAACTCATGCCTGGCTTTCCCTCTGCCCATCAACTAATGTATTAAAAAGCCTCACCAGAGCACTGGGAGATGCAATTCCCTCTTCAAAACCTACATCTAAAGCAGCCTTTCAATGTTGGGAGTTTTTGTATGCCCAAGTTTGGAAGCCACTTCACATTATTTGACCTCGCTGTTAGAAAGACAAAACTCTTGAGCTAATATCTCAGCCTGGGGATTTTT
This sequence comes from Lepidothrix coronata, assembly GCF_001604755.1. NCBI lineage: Eukaryota > Metazoa > Chordata > Aves > Passeriformes > Pipridae > Lepidothrix > Lepidothrix coronata. The sequence continues at coordinate 4,548,609 of NW_016690193.1, forward strand.
TCCTCTTTGAAAAAACACAGAGAAAAGGCAAGGGCACAAAAATGAGAAAATGCTTCAAACTAGAGTTTTAAATAGGTGTTTAGACAGAAAAAATATGGATCCCTTGGTTCATTGTTTTCTGAGGAAAGAAAGAAGCAGTACATGAATGTGGTTAGAACATTTCAAAATGAATTAAAACACCCCATCCCAGCACACCCAGCTTACCCTCTCTGACTGCCTTACCTCAATTATTACTAACTGGTAGAAATAACTCTGCTGTTATGACTAAGAGATTCAAGGCACAAATATGACTGCAGAATTTGCTGCAAAGGCTTATGACCAGAAGAACTGGCAGAGAAAAGACATTTCAGAAAACACAGCCATGAGGACAACATAACTTTTTAATTTCCCCACTGGTATATGGTGGGTGGATTTATTTACCTTTGGTCTATGAGGCAAGACTTATCTGTTGGCTTAAATCTTTAATCAGGGGAAAAGAGGAAAAATTAAGGACTTGATAGAGGAAGCTTTATAGTATGAAATTTGGAAGGCTTAATCCTATGACCCTACTTCTGTGGTGGGTTTACAGGACACGAAAAGCACATGAAAAATCTCACTTCAGTGTTACTTCTCACTATTCATTCTCTTGTGTACCTTTTTTTTTTTTATTTCTAGTTCCTTCTGTCAAAGGAGAAAAAGCCCAGAACAGATGTGGAAAATGTAGATAAATGGAAAGTGCGTCAGTCAACCAGCCAAGACATATTTAAAAAAGGCCAATGCTGCTCCTTAACGACACCTTTCTCTTTTCACCGTCTTGTCCCTGGTACCTCCAGTGTCCTGTTTCCAGCACACAGCTCAGCTGGGCAGAGTACATGGCAGACTTGGGCTTACAGTGGGAGTTTCTGTGCGCAGTACAATGCACATGAAAACACATTAAACTTGGTGTGTGTGTGAGCAAAGCTGGCTCAATAAAATGAATTAAAGAAAGGAAAAAAAGAAGGAAAATTAGTGAAAAGAAGAGCAAAAGCAAAGATAGCAAATAACATCCCAACAGTTTATCAGATCATTAAATGAGGGTGTTGTTTTTTCGTTTAAAACTCAATATTTAAAAATAATAATAAAAACTCATCCTATTAACTGAGGCAACTAATGGAAAACAAATGCATGGCTTCAATGAGCCAGATATGGAGAAAATGCCAATGAATAGATTTTGGCAGGGCAAAGAAGACTTCAGTGCAGAGCGAATACAAGCAACACTTCCTCTCCTCCTCCCATTACAACAGCACAGACTACCACATACACACAGAGTACAAATCACAACATTGCTGTCTTGTTTTAAAAGTAGAAAAGAATGTGAAATAGGAACTGCAAACTTAACTTCCCAAAATTTATTTTCTAGGGAACGTGCATATATTTTATTTTCTCCAACTTAATGTCCAGCATGCAAAGTACATGGTTCAGTTGTGGAACACACTAAGTTTGGCATAAGGATCTCACTTGGCATGAAGATCTCACATTTTTAATAACAAGGGAGATTGGGCTGCACTTTCTGAGTGATAGCTATTACAGACATCAGCTTTGGACAGTAATGTCTTGGGGATTCACTGGAGCCAGAAGTCACAGCCTCCAGAATTTCAGTCCTGGAGTCCAGAAGAGATTTTGCTCCAGAAGAAGGAGTGAGTCCAACACAATGTCCGTCAGCAGCACTTAAGGAATTTGGTGGCCACAGACTATCACTGCCAGGTACCTGGTAGAGCTCAGCAAGGAGCTTACTACTCCAAGTAAGTTTGGCAGCACAGACCAGTGGTGGCCTGGCTGAATCTAGCACATCTTTCATTTGGCATGCTGCCCCTTTCCCAGAGGAGACAAAGAATGGATGATCAGGCAGCAAACAGCCTGAAGAGCTGGGCACATTTCCAAGTAGTCAACACCACCCTGCTAAAGCTGCTGTCACTGAAACTAGTTCCTAGGAAAGGGCGGGAAGAGGTGGGATGTGTATGGAGCAGTATAGTCTGGATTTACCTCCGTACCTGTGAGGAAGCCTCCAAACTGGGACATGGCTCCCTTGGCCGATAGAGTTACAGCACCTTGAGTCCTGTAGGAAACATTTCATGGTTTTTTTAACAACAAAAACGTTTCAACACTAACATCTTTGACCAGTGGCCTAGACGCAAAACCATCGTAGCAACCATCAGGGACCGTACAGTTTGTAAGAAAGAAGCTTTGCAAATAACTACAGTCATACAGCCCTATAGCCATAGGGGCAGGATCCCATGGTGCTACGCTTAATTACTGCTCAGGCTGTATATGTTTGTTAGGGACAATGATCACTGCAGGGAAGCAGTGAGCACAGCAGCTACATTTTATATTCAGCTGTAGAATTTCTTTTCCCCACACTGCACTGATCGTGCCAAACAAAATTTAGAAATCAAATGGAGTGGATCAGTGATGCTGCTCAGTCCCATTTTAAATGCAAACTAAAAAAATACATGAAACTGTGCGGAGGAAAGCATGTGAAAAATGAAAAATGTAACTCCACACTCAGTGCTCATTGTGGCAGATTATAGAAACCACAATTATTATTTTTATCACTGTGATGCTTTCACACAGGAGAAACAACAAAGTTGTCAGCAAAACAGTTTTAGAGTCTGTGTCTACAAACTCCACAGTGAATTTTACAAGACATGACCCTATAAACACAGCTCCAGTGTTTCCAGCAGGTGATCCCTTTCTCACCTCTAAGCATCAAGGGGAAAAAAAAGAAACACATTTCTTCTTTCCCTGTAATACACTCGCTTCTGTGATGGTCCTGGGTGCACAGGAGGGAAACAACAGATTATTGTTTTATTCTGCTCATGAGCAAATGGGAGACAAAGAGGCTTTTGGTACGACTGGGAGAAGGGGCAGAACTCTGGGTTGGGAGGACAGTGTTGTGGCTGGGTTTCTGCCCACCACCTCCCTTCCCACTGGAAGGATGAGGAAGGATGTGGTGTGTGCAGAAAGGAAGAAAGCAGAATTCCACTATGCTATGCTGGTGTCCTAATCAGCCTCGGCACAAGGGGAAATTACAGCAGCCTAAGAAAAACTGAAAGCACTGAAAATGAATTTAAAAAGCTGAGACATCAAACACCTTTTTGGAAGGAGCTTCGCTGACTGTATTTACTTTATATCTGCTTATCATTAAAAAGTGAGGCTAAGAGGTTTTAACTTTTCCAAGGCAAAGTCTCAGGGAACATTACCTTTATTCTCAGGAAACATTACCTTTATTCTCTCTCGCTTAATACTGTTCCCTTTCTATTGAGGGAAAGAAATGACTTTACATGAACTGCATGTGAGAACATACAGGAAAAGCTTTGAATGAAAAACATGGGAGAGAGAAAATGAGAGGATGAGGTTTCCTGTTCTTGGTGAAGCGTATTCTCCATACAGGAAGATTTCTAAATTCAACATCCTACTTTGGCCCTGTCTACACCAGAGAAAAGCACCATGTTAAAAAACGTGTGAACTGACATGTCTTAGGAAAACTTAGGAAAACACAGTATTGCACTGAGGTATGAATGACAACAGCTGTGTTATTGTAAAATGTGCTGGCTCCTAGTGGTTAACCGTGAGGTGTGTCCCGCAGATAATCACCAGTTTTGTTTTTCACATCCAACATGCTTCTTCACACAGATATCAGTTATCATCCGTTGTTTCAAATGACCTGCCTTGGAATAAGCAGAGTGTAAGGCATACATTTACAGAACAGCACACAGACATTTATGCTCTGGCCATTCATTTTATACACACACTTCAATATCCCTTCTGTCTTCTCTTTGAACAGAACAACATTTAGGCTTTTCTCTTCTTTTTGGAAGATGTGTCTGGAGATGCAGTATTCTGCTGAGTGGAAAGTTCTCCCGTTTCATAATTGTGACCATTATTTATAATGGCTTTTTGTCTGTGATTTTTTTTTTATTTATTTCTCTATAGGTACCATGTTATTGTGAGACTTATATGTCCTGGAGTATTCCCAAGTCTACAATTTTAAGACAACTTAGAAGTTCCGACCATAATTTAAAGATCTGTATTACCTGCAATACCAAATCTGTTTACTACACTGTTCATAGCAACTATTTATGGGGTTTAAGAAATTAGGGAATTGTGAAACAGAAAAAGCTAGACACTTTCTCATCACAGGGACAGCTTTTCACTCACAGACATTTTGGCATTCCCTCACCAGAATTTCCCCTGCTCAGCTTCAGCAATACAAAGCATTTCGCAGGACAGTCAACTGGGTTGGTCTGAACTTTTCCTAGTGCTAAGCGGAGGCTAAACAACTTTCCTGGGCACATTGCTGAGCTGAATATGAGGTTAAAACAAAAAAGCCCACAGACATGATTTACATGAATATCTTCCTCACTTGGGTTTAGGTTTCCTTGGTGTGTGTCTCATTCCATCTCAGGCTTTAATGCTTGCCGTTTTTCTGCCAAGAATGTGAAATCTGTTGTCAGATTTTGTTATTAAAACCACTGTGTGGTGTTGCTAACAACCACTGGTGCATTTTAAACACAGTGTGCTGTATCACTAGGATTACTCAAGAAAAATCAAGTACAGTGAGAACTGGGAAGGTGGGGGCAGAACAGTTACCTGTCAGCATCAGGTCACATATCAGGTTATCCAGTCAATATTTTCCCTGTCTCCAAGAACAACTTCCCATTACAAAACACTCCCACTGCATAGTTCTGTCAATGTCTGATGTAGCGAGGCTAAGCCACATAGGGACCTGAAAGAGCAATCCATAGCACTGCGCACTGCACCTGGACAACGTGAAACTCTCCAGAACAGCTGAGGAGCTCACAGGCTCCTCAGGGATGTTGTTGATGGAAGAAGGCCAGGACAAGTTTGGGGGAAAAGAAGAAAAGAAAGGAGTTACCAGATCATAATTAATCAGGCTGAAATACAGGCTAGAGATAGCTTCCCATGTCTTAGCATAAAAGTTGCCTAAAAACAAAAAGGAAGGAGAAATTGAAACCTGTGAGAGAATACACTAAAAAATGCACTACTGCAGGATTATGTTACGGAAAGTGTGTGGACCTTTTCTTCAGTGTGTGAAAGTTTGAAACATGCTGTGCCATTTTCAGCATGTTCTATTTTAATGGCTAGAGAAAAACTGCATCATTAAACTGGTAAATGCATGTACCAACACCACTACAACTGGAGAAACACCAGGAGCAGTTTTCTTTCCTCTTCCATAATTAAAGGACATTTACAACCTCACCTACAAATAAAAAAAAAAACCAAACCCACCCACAACAGGTTTGCTCAGTAAGAAGAAGAAACTACATTTCACTATGTTAATTTAAATTAGCAGCAATCAATTTTATCTATAATTTCATTTAGCTACCATGATTGAGTTGCTAGTTACTTTTGAATTTCCTGTTAAAACATTGATTTAGAACAACACGGAATAATAAAACTACCTCAGTGGGATTTTCAGTTGCAAAATAGAACAAAGTCATTAGCAGAATTAATAGATTCTGGGTTTCCATTGCTATGCTTTCTTTAAAAGAAGCATGCTCATTATCATGTTGCACGGGAAGAAAAGAAATTAAAAGAGCAGGAAAGAATTAATATACTTACAGGACATGAAATTTGACTCATCTGGCAGCTGAAGCCATGCTCAAATTTTTGTATGGAATTTTTCTATTCATAATCTATATTGCTCCTTTATTGAGAGCAGATCTCTAGTTGTCAATGCAGGAAGTTTGCTTGTCAAGGGGATTTACTTGGAAATAGTTAAGTCATGTTATGATTCATAGTGTCTTTTCCCAGTTAAAAAAAACCCAACACTGTTGGATGCAGCACAAAAGTTTTTCTGATCTCACAAGCTACACTCTTACTTATCACAATAGTCTCCCAACAGCAATGCATGCTATCAGCATGACATTCTGTGGCTATAAACTCACATCTCATTCCTCAGTTCACCGTTTACCTGCCAGAAAGAAACAAACTCGGTGTTGTAAGGTAATCCTTACATTCAATCAGCTGTAAAAAAAAATTATCCCATCTTTTAAAGATATTCATCATGCAAACTTTAGCTTCACTCTTCACACTGTACTCTTAATCCTTGTTTAGGATTGTGCTTGCAAGCACTTCCTCAGTAAAAACCCCAGTGCAGCTGCAAACCCCTCCAGACTCATCATTGTACATTGCTCCGCAATTCTCCACGTGCCAATGAATTTTCTACAGTATCTTGGTTATCAGAGCATGAGGGCACCAGAACATGCACACACACTACCTGCACTTCCCATAAATGCATTTATAGATTGCTGTCAAGAGATTTATTTGCATCAGGGTGCCCACATTTTCATTTTCGCCATTGGCTGCACCCACATTAACACAGTGCTGCTTTTCCATTCTATCATTTATACCCATGCAGCATTTATCTAATCCAGAAATGCCTCCTCTACTCCAGCCTGACAGGTAAATGCAGCAAGTTTTCAAATATTTCCTTTCAGATGTCATAGCTCTAGTCTCTTCTAATCTTAGTTTTTCCACTGTCCTTTTCACCTCTCTCAGAGGTTTCAGTTAATCACAGTTCCTTCTCATCTAGTCTCTAGGAAGTCTTATTTTTCTGTAGGTGTACCCCTTGGTACTCATAATTCATACTGATGCTGCATTGACTCTCCTTTGCTCTGAAGGGCTTAACCCTTCATCCCTTCTCTTAGCTGGAAAAAAAGATATTTGTAGCATCCAAGAGTTGTTACTGCAACAGAAAGAGCAAAGGTGACATGTCTTGCAAAGACACATGTTCTCCCTAAAAAATGAAGCAGAGGCTGCAAAAAAAATATTGGCAGAAACGAGCGTTTCACACATTATCTGCAATTCTTAAACACAAGGGTAAAGTATGGGGTTTTTCTCGAGGAAAGGAAAAAGCCCCAGCACAATACAGTTTTGCCAAACGTTTTCAACTCTAGTTCTCTTGTAAGTGATTTTAATCTTCCTTCACTGGAGACAGACATTTAGCTCAATTGTTGTTTGTACTGCTGAGGTCTAATTTGCAGGCAGGTGCCCCAATTAATCCATGAATCCATGCTTTAGAAACAAGTTTGGGGCTTGTGTGCTTTATATTCAAAACAAAAACCCTAAAGAAAGGTTAACAAAACCCTTGTAACAACATGCATCTGAAGAAACTTAACATGTTATTGACTTAAAGGTACACAACTAAACATTACAAAGCCTATACTACATAGATTCAATACAAGCAGCAATAGGAAAACAATAACACCTAAGGGTTAATCCTGCAAATCCCTGAAATCAAATTATTTAAAAGATTTTCAAGAGAATATTTTGAAAAAAAAAAAACAACAACCAAAAAAACAAACCAGTCCACATCTAGAAACTCCACAGTTCCCATCTAAAGCAAATACACCTTACAGAGTTTGACATATATCTTAAAAAATATCTGAGCACTGCTTTACAGCAATTGGTAGAATACATTCTAATTAAAGAGAAAATTCTCTTGGCTAGATTTGGTTATTTTGCTGGAAAACCTCTCAAGGTAATTTCCAACATCAAAATTTATGAATGCTTATGCAGGTATTTTTCAAGCTTCTGATGAGATGACAGTGCCGCGTGACTCCTGATTAATTTGATTTTATAAGATGAGGAAGCATAGGAAAAACGCATGTGAAAAAGTGTTCACAGAAGCATTTGCAATTTGCTAGTCCTGTAATCAGAGTTTACTTCAGATCCTTACTCAATATCAAAACAAGAAATGCAGATTCCCCTCAGAGCATCAAAAGTCTTGAATCATCTTCAAAAGAGAATGGCCATTCATTTTTCATCCAACTTTTTTTTGCCAGTTTTCAGCCAGTTTCTTTCCTACTAAGCACAGAACTAAATTCATAAGACTTCAAGACGTAAAAGCCAGAGAACTGATTCTTAGCTGTTGCCATTAAAGAAGCATCAGCTGGGAATCTCCCAAAGTGACAAGCTCTACCTAAATGACCACCAGTGAAATCTGTAGTTACCTGCCTGCCAAGTTTCAAAGGACCAAAGTGATTCAACAACTGCATATTCTGCTTATGGAACAGCTTCCACAGAAAGTCATATTTATGCTAGTTTCAAGTCCTACTAATCTAGTGTTAACTTTGTAGAACAAGATTGCAGGTTGACCCTTTTTTAGCTGATCAGGCTTACTGGCATTCATTAATTTCCAAATATGCAGCATTTCCTTAGGTGTATTATTTAAAGTTTAGAAGCCTCATCTAAAAAAGAATGAGGCATTTTGGGTACAAAGTCAATACATCCCGTGTTGATACTTACATACGTGACATGCCAGATTGATAGTTTTTCCAACTCACTGGAGGGGAAAAAAAAATAAAACCCAAACCAAACAACAAAAACCCACTGTGTGAAATAATGACTTCAAAATTCAGTGATAAAACCCCCATTGATTTCATGATCAAATTTTCACATGACATGTAGAGAAATATTCTTTTAATTTGCTCCCATTAAGACAAAATTAGTTTAAGTTTTCTTCCACCCACAAAGCTCTCATCCACAAGTCATCTTAGAACTCATACTTAACTCCAGAGATGTTTGAGTTTTTTTTTTTTAAACATGTTAGAGAAAATACATGAACAATTCTGCATTTGTTTTGCTAGTCCCTTCATGCAGACCAGAAGCTCTCCAGAAAATAACCATCAATACTTTCTCTCTTTCCATTATAGCTGATAAACAAAAATATTTGTCACTGTACTACGGGAAACAGTCCATTCTAATCCTAAATTCCTTTCATTTTCAATACATATTTAGTTGTTTTTTGTTCTTCTTACTACAAAAACCATAATGGAAAAAAAGACATGAATTCATATTGTATGGAAGGTTTTATTGATGGCTAAATTGCTGTCACATCAGGTGCACTTTAATTCTAACCCAACAGAACTAAAAAGTAATTGGCTATTAAAGACTTAACACCTGTAAGCCTTTAAGTTGCCAAAGACATACTGTTCTGCACAACTTTCATGCTGCCAGCAAACAACAGCATTTTAGCTGCACAGCTAAATGCTTTAGTATACAGCCAAGAGTGATCTTGAAATTTATCCCTGTTACCAGTTACACTTTGTAATGTTACAAACAAAAACCATTTTCTTACTTCTCTGCAATTATGTACAGTATAAAACAAAACTCAGGGTTTGTGGTAGAAATTATTTGATCACATACAGAAGACAACATCAAATTTTACGAAACTAAGGACAATAATTATTTTCTGAGATTAGAGTCCCATTCAAGATTACTTAGACTGACATTGCAGTGCGATGCTTTCCAGAACCATGGAAATACACCCAGTAGACGAGACCCTCCTCTTCTGCTTCACCTTATGACTTACATGGACAAATCTAATGTCCCTGTGTATCCTACATGATCAGACCTATGTGTGTCACAACTCACTATCTAGGCTTGCTTTGAACTAGAGAAGCAGTTAAATGATATCTAATAATCTTGATGTACATAAACAATATTTACAGAAGTGTATGTGATGATATTCACTTTACTGTCAAGGGGAAGAAAAAACTGCTGGGAAGGAAACGAAAAAGTAAATCAAATGCTCAAGAATACAAATAAGAAAAAAAAAAATCACAATTAGAACTGGGACAACATACTAGAAAGCCAAAAAGGAAATGCATTATCCCAAGTAATAGTGCACAGCCTTTAATTTACAAACCAAATCTTTACCTAGGGCACAAAAAAGAATGCCCAGGCAACCACTGCCCCATGATAGCAGATTCCCACAGAAGTCCAGAGAAGAAACACAGGTTCTGCAGGAGACTTTCTGATATCTCTTCAAAGTGATAAAAAGTGTAATAAATGCAGCTTCTAAAGGAAAATGTTAGTACAGAAAAGATGTGCTAGAACAGTGAGCCAAGATCCATAATTTCTCCATCCTAATTCCAAACTATCAAAAGAAATGGACACTTCTTAAAAAACAAAAATCCTCTACAATCCCACCCATTTTCAAGTAAGTTCTTTCTCTCCACTCTAGTTTCCTAAAGAGGATTTCAGCGTGAGCAAGAAAATTCTGTGTAACAGCAATAATTCATGGATTTCTGGAACGAATCATTAGCAGCGGTACAAACATGCATAAGCCATAACCTGTATTGTTACCTATTACATTAGTTAAAATGGAAAGAGCAGTAATCAAGATCCAGAAAAATTCAAGTTACCATTCAAATAAAAGATGTTTAATCCAACTCATAAATACCAAATACTCTCCACCCTTTTTGTGAAGTTGCTTTAGACAATAGCTGTCAACCAAAATTCAGTTATTTATGCAGCATGGACTTCCTTAAAATGACATTGTCAAACATTCGGAGTATAAATACAAGACCTCCTGTGCATCATAAAAAAGACAAAAATTCTCATAATATAAACAACACTTAGTTTTACTAGCTTTCTGTAAGTTACATTGCAAATAACTCATTTCTCTAACATAAATCTCAGATTTGAAAGAAGACAGGCTGGCAAGTAGAAATAATTATTGTGAACTGCTTGCTATCAGTGCTGTGGCCACAGATTAATTCTCAGCATCTACCCAGCATGAAACTTGCCAGTGCAGCTATTAACACCACTAGCAAAGTTCCCAACAACTGGATGGTCTGATAACTTAATGATTTTCTCCACTGCCCTGTGAAGCACTTAAGAGCAGCACAGACAAGACATATGAACAGTAGCAAGGAGGCTTATATGTTTAGTGCTTGTTATGTGACTATTTGTAAAGCCAATGAACGATTTGTCCCTTCAGAAGTACAAATTATCTTTCAGAAAGAGTTTATTTTAAACTCCTTCCTAAAATCATGGGAAGACAGCAAACTGTAAAATTAAGGCTTAAATTACTTAAGCGTTTTTCCTCAAGCTCAGTTTTAAAAGTTTACTGGACTCTGCTGTCATATATGCTTTAGATAAGTGGAAAAAACAGCTGATTTACAAAGGAAGTCAACTGGTCCTAACCCTGCAGCAGCTGTGAACAATATGATTTGACAGCAGTCCTTGCTACAGAAGGTCCAATCTGAAATAATATAAGTGAAGATGAGTACTTGCATTTGAAAGCTTTCCTAGGGAAAGAAACACTTTGAAGATCCATTTCATTCCATAACACAGCACCAACAATGCTCAGTGGCTGTGTTTATAAAGCAAACTACCTTATTATTGTGTTGTTCTGCTTCTTTCTAGATTACTCTGTTACTCTAATTTAGTATCTATTTAGCATATGTACAGTAAACTATACTGGTCTAAAATCCAAGCATCCCCAAGAAATTCCCAGAAGATGGTTCCTATGCATAAATTTGCAATTAACTTTTGAGGTCAAACAAGGGTCTTTCAGAAAACCTAGCTCATCAAAATATTTTTATAAGAAGCTATTGAGTGTGTAAGTCTAAAAAAATAACCACCTGCACATCTATCCTTTTCATGAACTATACATGCTCCACAAAGTTAACAGCTGCAACTGGTTTGCTGGGATCACAACAAAGAAAGACAAAAGGAAAGAGAAATAAAATTTATTATAAAACATGTTGAAATAGCAATGACTTAGCTGACTTTTTGCTCTGCTGTTCTAGGCAGAACAAAATGTGACTGAAAGCTCTCAGGAAGGCCAAAACAGAATTACAGAAGTAGTATGTTGCCACATTAAAATCGTTTTCTCTTGATAATTTCTGGTTTCCAGCTGACAGGATGAGTTTCTTCAGTCTAAAGGGAAAAGAAAAATCTTGTAAGGATTATTTTAAACTTGAAACTCACCTATAATTGGGATTTAGATTAAAATATTACTTATCAAGTATATATACTCTATTTTGTATGTAGTATTATAAATACCTAATTTACTATGTAATTAATTTACCCAGATGAAATTTTCTATCATCTCATAGCAACACTTGTTCTGTTCTCTTTTCTTTTTCTAATAAGGCAAAAAAATCAAGTTGCCAATGGCATTTCAGAAACAACATTGTGGTTATCAAAGCATATGAACAAGAATCCCAGTTACAGTCCGTCCAGAGATACCTACATCAGTATTGGCAGATGCCACGGAGTCTGCAGTTTGCCCAACTGCAAAATGGATACAACATTTCTTATTCCTTTATATCTAAGAGTTGCTCCAAGTCTAATTCAGTGCAAAAATTCCAAGGTATAATAAAAATCCTTATATTCTTTGTATTGAAGACATACACCGATAAACTATACGATCACCTATTGTCTTCTCCATTGGTAAATGGATTCAGATTTGAGAATAACAGTTTGGAAATAACCTACTCTGAATTCTCAAAATGGTCAAGGCCAATAACTAGATCATATACAGAAGTACAATAAATCTTCAAAGTGCAATCCTTTTGCTAATTCCCATGTTTTGATCAATACAACCACACACAGTTCCCCACTGGGTTCAAAACACAATGTACGTTATTGTATTCAGATTTCTCCAAACTTCACCACAAAGGTCTTTTGCAGAAGAGTTGACAGACCTAACACTTACTTGTACTACAGCATATAATAAGAATTAGGAATGCAGAAACTACCTACCTCTTAATGCTATTACATATGGCTTTCAAACTTCAATAAAATGGATTACACAAATCTGTACATGTCCCCTATAGACATGTGTTATATTTGTTAGAATTTTTTTTTGATTTCCTGAAAATACTTTAAAAAGACACTTTGACATACCGCAGTATCATCTTCTTTGTATACTTTTATGGTTTTATCAGCTTCAGCAGTTAGCAATCTGCTTTCTGACTGGTCAAAAACACAAGCAAATATTCCCGATTCACTGTCCAAAGAGCCTGGCTGTACAGCTGCATGTACTCTCTGGAAGTTGTATCCAGTTCTCCAGTCCCAAAGATGCATAGTACCATTATCAGCTAAAACAAACAAACAAACAAACTTAGTATTTTGACCAGTTAATTTGTATCTGTTTGCTAAAAACAGTATCGTTAACAACTAATAATACATCAGGAATATATCATATAACATTCATGTAGAATAGCTCAGTATACCCTGAAAGTTTTCTGATTTTCTGCTGTTTTCCTTCTTAGTTAAGAAAGGCTGATGGAAGCTTCCTCACAATCTCATTCAGTTTTCATCAGACAACCCAGAGAGATGATACACTACATTAAAAGGCAATTGCAGCAAGTTGCTTTGGAAGCACAGTAAGGACTGGCATTCTGAATATCAAGCTCCCTGTTTAGTAGCTCCACTAAAGCTGAACAAAGAGGCATCATCCTGCCAAAGAGATTAAGACATTTAGGACTCTTATGTAATGCAAAATAGGTTTAATGTTTGAAGATGTTTTATTCCAAATGCAGGTTAAACCACTGCCATTTTACTGCTACTGGCATCAGCTACAGGGCATTCACAGCAATCTGAACCCTGTATTCAGAAGGATGCTCTCAAGACAATTTTTCAGTTACGAAAACAATACCCTCCCAAAGCATTATCTAGCTGAAGCAGATCTATTAAAATTTAAATTTCTCCACAGCTGCCATCTCAACAAGAAATGCAGATGTTTCAAGAAGGGTATTTCTACAGCAGAATACTCCAAGGTAACATCAACTTCTTTGAAGTTGCTGTAGATAGCATGAGGATGTAAAGGGGGGAATCAATATTCAGATTTTAATTTTTAAAAAGTCACAAATAAAATACTTAATAGTGGGGGTTTTATGTGGAGAAGGAAAAGGGTTTTTTTAAGACTCTACTACTAACATAGAAAAGTCTTACAAGGATGTTCTAGAAGTGTCTTCAAATAATAATGAAAGTATTTTGTTAAGTTCTTGTTCTCACTATGAATGAGCCAGTTGTCAAACACAGCTTAATCCAAATTTTTATATATACTTGAAAACATAACCAGGCAATATAGCAATATAACTGGCTATTTTCCAACTCCTGCTTAGCACATTTCCATCCTACTTCACATCCCCATCCTATAGCACATACTGTATTAAATGACCAAGCGCATTTCAGTGTTTCACGGTGTAACTTAACTTTATTCTTTTTATGCTCTGGTTACAAACACAGAAATGTTTTTCGTAAGTATCTCTCTGCAAGTTCATTGAACTGTCTTAGACTGTCTTATCACCTGTGATGCTGTGAATTGAGTCCCATCCTTGTTTGCAACTACCCAAAAGGTTAGACAAAACCAAGAGATGAAAATTCAGGCTCTGCAAGTTGTGTGGAGCAATACAGTCTCACCTCTCAATTTGCCTCAGACTGCTAGAGCTCTCCCAGCAACTAGTCTAGGACCTCAGAGATTTGGGTTTAGCCTCCTGCTGTAACTGTGTTTTCCCACGCAATCTTAAGAACTGTTTCTCTAGAGCTCATCTCTCAAGTTGTAAAATTAGCACTTCCTTTTTCCACACTGTTTACTCATTTCCTGTTTATAACAGCAACTACATTATAAACACATGTACCCCTCTCCCTCCTATGCAGGCACAATGCCTTAACAAAGAGATCCAGCTGAGATTTCTAGAAGCCACTTTCCAAAAAGCTTGCCACTAAAAATAGTCTTGTACAAACATAAAAAACTCTCAGATTATGTTTTCAGTAACACATATTTGGAATAAAAGATTTTTATTACAGTGTCATGTAATGTAGAGAAAAATGCTACCTACAATATGAGATAAATGTTATTACATTAAACTATTCATGATCAGATAACAGTAAGCATTCAGGATGCTTTTTCTACTCCCACAATACAGGTACATGAACACAAACTAATAGTTCTAAGACTTTGGGAGCTCACAGACCAGTAACAATACACTAATATATCACAGGATATTAAATCCTTCAAGTTTTTGAATGAAAGAATTAAACTGATGTATAACAATAGACACAAAATCCTCCCACAGGTACTGGAGCCAAGTGGCTGGTTTCTTAATTTAAGAACATTTAATACTGCTAAGTAAACATGACTTTGATTCACAGGACCAAATCAAATTTGGAGATTAGCTATCACTCTTTTAATAGACACAAAGACAACATCAGAAAATACGTGCAAAAAACTTGAAGATAACAGAGCCAATGCATTTGTGCTGCATACAAAAACCAGGGAAGGATCCACAGCAAAGCAGTATAGCAAGCTTTCAAAAAATGTTTCTATATCCTCTATCCATTGTCACTGCATCGTCATGTCACTAACTCTTGAGGAGGCACTAATGATCAGCGGATCATAATGGAGGGACTCTGTAGCCTTGCAACAGCAGCCAGTGGAGAAGAGGAAACCTCTTCCCTGCAGCACATTAGAAGTCCTTCAAATACATTTTTGTGCTTGCAGCTCAGTAACATCCAAGAAGATAAAACTGGCCCAACTCACTATAAATGAAATGGTGTGCTGTAGCAGACTTATAGGCCCAGATAAAGCAGAGCTCAAGTGAGCATCTTAGCCTAAAGACCTGCAGCCACATGTACATGGGGGAGTGGAGAGGAAATGTGTATTTCTCATTTTTACCTCCTGAGACCAGAACACCATCAGAATTTACAGCCAGTGTGTTGATAATAGCATTGTGGCCAGAGAGGTTCTGAATGAAGTTTCCATCTGGGAATTTCCACTGCTTAATATTATCTGGAGAACCAGATGCAAATGTGTAACTGAAAGAAAATAAACACATTATATTAAAGTTCAGAATAGCTGTAGGGAAACCAAATGTCCTTCACTAAAACTACTGCTAAATGCTAGTTGCAAAATTACTTAATACTAGAACTGCTTTTCTGACATATTTCCTTCACATAAAATTAAGCAATTTTATGAAGTCATTAATTACCATTTCTATTGTTTTCTTTCTGTTCCACAGACTAAACTTTATAACATCCTATCTGGCATAGGATTTAATATGTAAATAAATATTTAAAATGCACGTTAATTTATGATCAGTTGTTATTCTGACAAATTTTCAAGTATAAGGGCATCATCAGCAAAGGTAACAGGAAAAAAAAACAAAGCAACAAACCCTAAGCAAAATGCCCAGTATTGGCTCGTCTTCCAAAACTACACAGCCAAGGATGAAGTGCTGAAAAAAAGTAACTAAGAAAGATATTTTCTTTCACCGAGTTACCCTAAGATAATAAATTCCTTAATTTTAACATGTGCAAGCAGTTACATGGTTATTTGGGTAGTGCTTACAAAAGCCTGTAGGAATACTTTCACTTGTCACAATGTCTAAGAGATTTGCGATTTTATGAATACTACAACTAAAAAAATAAGTATAACAAAAAAACCCCAGAATATTAAACAAATACAGAAATACTGAAATACAGGCTGACAGTTGCTACTGTTTGACAAGAACACCTCAAGCTTATTTTCAAAACAGTTTAATTCATGAATCTGAAACAAGAATTACGTTTTTTCCCAGAATATAAGTAAAACTAGGGGGTTTCTCTGCTATAGCTAACAGGCTACAAAATTTTTCAGGTACAGATAGGATCAAAATTTATTCATATCAAAGACTGTGAATTTCTGCACTGATAGAATGTAATTTTAAAATATTAAACATCCAGAAGTACTGGAGTTCTGTGTGAATTCCTTTTTAATGAGGATTTATCCAAATAGGCAACTGTTGGTCCATCAAAATATAGCATCTAAATTCTGAGCACTTCCAACATCTGCTTCAAAGATTCAGCTCTCACAGTAAGTTTCCTTTTTACAGCCAGTTAGATTGAAATGTCTTGTGCAGTGAACCACATATTCAAAAAAAAAAAAGCCATTTTATTAATCACTGCCTCCTTTAGCCATAGTCACACATGCAATGGCACATTACAAAACCACTTTCTCCCAATGATCATTCAGTTATATATTTGTTATTAGCCTTACAAGCCCTGTATCATTGATTTTTTAAGGACTGAATGAAAGGCACACACCTAAGTAACCCTGGGGGATATAAGACATTCTCAGGATTGCTAATGTACACCAACACCAATACTAGGGAAATACAATCAGTGTAGTAAACTGTATTTGATAATTGATACATACATTTTTACATCATTCTAAGTGCATTAGTTACTCACATTATTATGCCCTGCCATTCTAAATCATCACTCACATTGGCTTTGTCACCTTCCAAAGCTTTGAACTGTGAAAGTGTAAAAGAATTAGGAAAACTTACTGTCTTGGATGTAGCACTACTGCTCTTACAGATTTCTTGTGATTTGTTAAAGTAACACGAGTTTTTCCTGCCACTAAATCCCAGAGCCGTATGGTTGTGTCATGACTGCCTACAGTGAAAAGAAAATTTAAAAAAAATAGTAGAAACCATCACATTGATTCTATCACAGTCACTACTTTCATAAGGCAGATAAAAATTTAGATGTGATAGAGATAAAAATATGTTGCTAACCCTATCTCAGACAAAAAAGATCCTGGATTGCAAGAGTCTTTTACTCAGTTTGAAATTCAAGATGAACTAAGAAGTTACACTGCAAAGCTAGATTTTGATATAACAGATAAGAAGATGAACACTTAACCATGGTACTGGACACTTCTTAACTGAATTGGGGAGAACTGTGAAATACCACAGAAAATTGAAGTCTCCATGCATATTACAACATAAAATGTAACCAGAAAAAAAGGAAGTGCAGAAAAACATTCAAACAATGTATTGCCATATTTGCTTAAACATATCATTAACAGTATGGACCATTGCATGGCTCATTGTCAACAGAAAACTAGTAAGAGAAATTGAGTAAATTCACAAAGATAGTATTACAAACCTCACACAATTACTGAACAAATACATTCATTATTAGGTTTTTCAATCACGTTACTCATGAAACCATGCACACTATACCTGTAATAATTTGTGGTTCTGCAGCTTGGCACTTCACTGTTGCTACTGCATTTGTGTGTCCCGACAGTGTGTGCACACTGGCCTTCGTCCTTACATCCCAAATCTAGGAATTCACAGTAAATATGAGAGAGGTCAGTAACAGGTGCATATTCGATGTATTTTAGGCACTGTCATTGATTACATGATTTTCTTGCCATAGCCTTAAAGATTACATAATGGTATTTAGGTGATGCTTTTCATCCAACAATTCGTCACAAAACTGCCTCAGCTGGCAAAACTTCAAGGCGAGCAGGGAGCCTCCCAGTGAATTTCTAGGCATATGGATAATTTAAGTCCCCATAGACTTGTACCATCTTCAAATACTAAGCACTCCTATATATACTATGCAGTGTACCTACTAAATTAAGAAATAAAATGTTACCCTGAAGTGACATTGCATGTTTCTGTATTTGGGCTTCTCAACAACGTTTGGGTTTTCTCAACAATGTAGGTCAAAGTTAACACAAATCAACTGAGTATTCCATCTAGATTGATGTTAACTTTCGGTAAGTGCTTGTTTTTACAAATGAAAGATATTGAAACACACATATGAAGATGTTAAAATGCAACAATGCTATACTTACTCGTGCTGTTGAATCTCTGCTACACGTTACCAGTACATCTATTGTTGGATGCAAGTCTAAACCATAGACAGCACTTAGATGACCATGGTAATGTCTGATAACCTAGATGAACAAAAACCACAAAAAACACAAACTGATAACTGAAAGAATATTCTAAATGCTTTGATTTTTATATTTACCACCACCAATTAAATCAAATAAAGAAATGACAGCTTACCTTATTGTACTCAAGATCCCAGCATTTCACTTGTTTGTCTTCTCCACAAGAAAAGAGGTATGGACTTCTTGCACTTACTATCACCCCTCGTACAGTACTGATGTGTCCCGTCAAAGACAATTTCAATTTGCCACTAGCAAGGTCCCAAATCTGCATCAAAATAGTTATTTTGAGGTAGACAGGTAAAAGTTCTACAGTGATAGTCTGGATAAACAGCCCAGATGTAACTGATTCTGCTGCACTGTAAATTAACAAACATTTGCTTTCCAGATACATTTATTACCATACATTTATTACCAATATATTTATTACCATGTAATAAATGAAATATCAAGAAAAGAAGTAGTACTACTCCACAAATCCTTTATGGCAAAGCAAAAGGAAAAAAAATGTTCTGCAGTTCATTATTCTGCAAACAGTAACCAAGAAATTGCTTGCAAGGGCTAAAGACATTTTTACATAACTAGAGAACAAAAAAATCCACCCCCTGCAAACTTTGTCAGTAATTTCTTCCAACCTCTTACCTTTATGGTTCTGTCAGCAGAGCCAGTAACAAACCACTGATTTCCTGGTTCTACTGCAATACATCTCACCCAGCCCAGGTGACCACTGATAACCTTCAGAAAGAACAAACACTCTTCTAAATCAGAAATAATACATATACATCTATTAATGTAATTTTCATTGTCCAACACTGCAATTTGCTAGTATTCACCAAGAAAAGTCAAATGTGAAATGAGATCTGAAGAAAGCTTGATTCTACTTTAGTTAAATAAAGAGACAACTAGAAATTTACATGCCATACACGAGACTTGGGAAACTCATAATATGGAAAGACCCTGTATCTACAAGCAACTTCTTCACATCTTTTAAGAGTCCGTAACACTGCGGCTCAACACTTGAAGCTTTGCAGAGAAAGACTATTTGAGCACAGGTTCCTTACGCTGCCATACAGTGCTTATACAAAGAACAATTATAAAAATATCAGCTATTAAATCATATTGCTATATAATAACCTCTCAAACACCATCACCTCCTTTTCCCCAAATAAGAGGTAATATGAGTATGTCAGAAACTTTCTGGTAACAAAGTAATGGAGGCTGATCTGAAAAGAAAAGCTCTGCCAATACACGCGTTGCTTCCAGCAGCATTTCTGTTTCTCTCGTTTCTCCGAAGTCAGACAGCTAAACTCAAAACCCATTGAATGTCATATTTCATGTACTGTCACACAGCTCATTTCAAAAGACTTAAAACACAACAAAGCTCCTTGGGCAGAAATTCTTTGGAAAGCTAAAGTGGATTCTTCTGATCACAACATCACAGCCACAAGCATTTGAGATAGCTGCCTAGAGTTCTTTCTAGTATAAAAATAGAAACGGGCATTTCTGGGGAGAAATCTAAGATATTATTCATCTGACCTATATTATGTCCCCATCTTTCACAAATAACTTCAAAACAAGCTTAGGAAAACCGGTTAATAGGTAAATCTTAAGCAACACATAGATGAAACCCACATTTCACACCCTATGCTCCTATTTCTGAGTTGTCTGAACAAGCTTTTGTCCTGTTGAGCAAAGATTTTGACAACAAACCTTCACTAAAAGTGTTTGTATGTAGAATACATATAGGTATGTACAGTGACTTGAACTGTATTTACAGTACTTCTCTGAAAAGAAACTGCTCCTAAAAAGTAGGCATTTTAAATTTGTTTACCCCTAAATCTCTCATGGGTTTATTTTAGTGCCATTACTTTCAAATGGTATTTGTTTTAAATTTTATAGAAAACACATTCCAATACTGCTGTATTCAAAAACTACTTTTTAAGATTAACCTTCAGATTTCCAACTAATGCAGCATTCAGGACTCTTCTAAAAATGTAAATGCCTACATATGGTGCTATATTCAGATGAACAGTGCTAAACCAATACAATTCTGATACTAGAGCATAAGATTTAAAATATCAGGAAAGCATAACATTTCTAAAGTAACATTCACCCTTCTTCAGACAAAATATGGAATAGTTTAAATTTCATAGTAAGAACCAGAAAAACCCCCACAAACGTGTTCAAACGGATGCACCAGAAAAGTTAAAAAAAAAGTTTAAAATATCTGAACCAATACATATGGCTTAGAGATTCTCCATTCAACTCCATTCAGCTACTCTGTCATAGTCATGATTAAAAAGTTCAATGACATGAGGTTTTTGAGAAATTGTTACCTGCTCAGAAAATTAAAAGGCAAATTAAACCACTTTAAAAATAAGATTAGAAGTCAAGCAATCTAAACTGTAGAGATAATTTGTGATTACAGTATGTAGTTTTTTCCCCTATTTTCATTGCAAATAAAAGAAGTCTTGATGACTCATTCACTGAGTGCCTTTAAGTGTTTTCAGACAATTTCATTACATTAACAGTGCTAAAGCATTTCTTCAATGTTTTATTAGTTTTGAATTTTGCACCTTGTCTTTGAGTTCCTCCACCCAAGAATCTCACTAGAAAAAACAAACTTTCTAGCAAATTTATCACAATACAGCTACAAAAGAGTAAAAAAGTTTGTAATTTAACATCTTTGTTATTTGAGGAGTGTGAGTATATAACTTAGTTGCAATCACTTTTCATTTAATTTCATTTTTGTGAATGAGAAGAAAAATTATGCTTTGAGGTCTTTACAGAACATAAAATATTCTCTCATTTTTATATGCATGTTCATGTCATATAATTTGTAACTTACTCTGTACAGTTTCCAAGGTGGATGCCACTGGGGTTTGGGCATGGTTGGAGCCTTCTTTGGCATTAATGCAGAATTTTTGTTTCCACCAGCTTCCACCATAGCCTGTAAGTTAAAAGGAAGGTTACTCTTATGTTTTGTAGCTTACCTCTTTGCCCAAAACCTAAAGCCTTCTCACTCTGATCTCCACACAACACAAAAATGGATTCAGAAGCAGTCTGGTCAACACCATGTACTTTTCACATCAGATGAGCAACAGACTCACCACGGACATCCCAGGAGGCTGTGAACGCTCGGATATTCCAGCATGCCTGTAAACATCACCCACTCCAGCAGCTGTCCGATTTGCATCCAACCTAGGTTGAATGAAAATGGTTGATGAATTGCAATCAACTTTCTCCTACTGAGTGATAAAGTATCACAGGGCTGCATGCAGTTGAGTGTTGTACACCTCTAAGGACGGAGAGTCCACAACCTCTCCTGGCAACCTACCCAGGGCCTGACCACCTCAAGGTACAGGACACCCGAAGACTTCACGTTTTTTTCTTCTACTTAAAAAGAATTTCCCTTGTCCCAACTTCTGCCCATTGCCTTTCCTGACATACAAAAAAAAGCGTACAGAAAAGCGATGCCTGGCCACACTAAAAGCAGTTTCTTTAAACATTTTAAAATTGGAATATTTTAATTACTCAAAGCAGCTCTTATCCCAACTTCTGTGATTTGCCTTAAAATTCCCATAGATAACAATAGTGTAATGAGGTAACACAGCAGTACCTGGACTGAGAAGCAGGAAGTGCTACAGCCAAGGACTGTGCTGCAGATTCACTAGGCATCCTCTGGACCTTAGTATCTGCTGTCAAAGCCACACCTTGAAGAGAAATAACATGTCAAAGACAACTCCATTAAACAGAAACTCTCCAAAAGTGTATTATACAAGCATATATATATACATATATACTGCAAACAAGGGCCTGATACAAGCCCATAATATTAAACCTCATCCTTCAATGACATTTTCACATGCAAGTCAAATCTACTGCGATCTTTATTTTGGCCCAGATCCTCTCCACCTTCTACTAAATATATAAGTAAACAATTTCTAGAGTAGAAAACAATGTTTCTGGTGTTGGAAACAAAAAGAGTCTTACTAGGAGCAGCATCCATTTTTTTAACCAGCTTCAACTGCTATCGAAATCCAAACATCACAGAAACAAACATAATCCTGAGAAGAATTTGCTAACTTAGGCCCTTTTGTACACTTTATTATGCCATCCCTATGTGGTGGTTGGCATCATACAGTGGTGCCAGAACTACAAGAGGTTTAGTCCCACTGAGAATTTCAGACTACATCTTAGGATTTATAACCTTATCTCAAGAACAGCAGGTCATTTTTATCAAAAAATTTGAAAACTCTTTGCAAAGTATAGTTTTGGTGCACACTAGCGAATTTAACTCATTGCTTTATTTCTATTCCTAAACTAACTTCTGCCAGTTGATGACAAAACCAATATTTGGGCAAGCTACTCAGATTAAAACAAGAAAAAGCAAAAAAAGAAATCTGATTTTTAACCCTAACATATGATTCTAAGACTAAACTTGAGGAAACCAGTGTGAGCAAGTCTTGATCCCACAGTTACAGGCAACCATGCATGTTTTTTAAATGGTTGAGGGTCCACTGAACACTCACATTTGTTAACTTACAAACCAAGACACAACAGATTTCCCACTGTAATTCTAATAAACTTAAGCACAATAAAAGATCAGCAGCTAAAACTAAGCTGTCACAAAAACAGAGCAGGATTCATCAGTAACAGTGACAATTAGCAATGGCCAACGTACCAACATAGGAACATAACCCTTCCAAGCACAGACAAAACCAAAGTACACTAAAATTATTAGACCCTAATGTCTCTTCCTCAGAGCAAGGTAGGGAAATCTACACTTTTCTGCGCTGGTGAACAAAAACATGATATATTCCATATTGTCATTCAACTGCCTTCTGGTGTGAACCACCTCCTCCTTGTTCACAACAAAATCCTAAGAGCAACTCTGACACAACAGTGGAGGCACCAGGGATCTGTGGGTCTTGGGAGAGGAGATTCCTAGAACATTTTTGTGATGACATTACCAGGGAGGTGTAACCTCATAGAAAAAAATGACCATTCAAACCATGACATCCACGAAGGCTCAGTGAGCTGCATCTGTGCCTAAATCCTCCTCCCACCTTCTATCCCAGAACATTTACCAGCCCCAAAACTCCTTGCATTATTACTATTAAAGAACGGAACAGCATTATCCACTACTATCAAGTATGGATTCACATCAAGAGGAAGACTGCTCCTGCTAGGATGGAGGCTGTCTTGTTCATACAGGAAGCCAAAAAATCCATACAAACACTTGCAAAATTTTACTTACCAGGCCCAGGTGGGTATGGGTGTGTACCAGTTACCATATACTCAACTTCTTGTCCTAAAAAGCAACAACATGTTGTATTAATAATTACATTTTATACTGCACTGCAAATAATGCACTCAAATAGCAAACAGAGGAAAACAGAGCAGGTCATACATAGCAGAAGAAACCAGTAACCACTTCCAGAGTACTCAGACATTTCCCATTTTCATTAATTTAATTTGTTCAGGTTACCTCCATTTTCTAAAACTCAATTGTAAAAAATAATTAATTTAAATCGTGAGAAAGGGACTCGAGAAAAATCTTCTTACTGCCTTTTGAAGCAGATATGGAAAAGGATTCAAGTACACAAACAGCACAGTTTCTGAAATGTAAGCTAGTCAAGACAACTGGTTGTCTGTGTTGTCAGAACTGAAAAAGGTTCTTTTCTTCTTCAAATGTTTTTCATTATCTCCCAGCATCCTTCACCCTGCTTCCAAATAAAGTACTTTGGGTTAAATCTCAACTAAATATCAACTATCTCAATTAAAATGAGGTAGCACTTGGGCCCCTTTAGAAGAGAAATTTCTATATGGGATCTACATAACATATACACATTATACATTACAAAATATAGATTAAAAAAACCTGCAGATTTGAAATAAAGAGTTTTCTGGTTTATAAATTGTACGTCTAAAAGGCTGTAAATATACTATGAAACAAAATTAAAAGAAAGAGCATGCCCTTGATCATCATGAACTTGCAAAAAACAGAAATACATTACTCATTTTTAACACCTAAGTGCAGCACATACTTATGTTATCAAAAATCACTTTTTAGTAGTGAATCACTATAAAAAATCCACAGCACCTTGTTCTGGATCACTTACCTCCTATGGACCCTAGCCAGAAAAATACCAATCAAAAAAAGGTACTTTGATTTCCAGATTTATCTGCAATGGATTAACACTGGACTGCATTCTTCAGACTTTATGTCAGTGAGACTGTTACAAAAGAAAGGGCAAATACACCACTAAGAGCAAACTAACCTTGATTTCCAGAGTACTGTTTGTGTCCATATGGATCCCCAGTGTTCGCACCTCCTTTCTCTCTCAAGTTCTCTTTGAGAGTCGGCATGTGCAACACTGAGCCGTACTCTGTACGCAGCTTCACTGCCATTTTCACTTTGTGACTGTTGGAAGAGTAAAGCATAATCCTGATCACAACCCAGTCTGAACTGTTATTAAGTTCTGAAATATTTTACAGAGGATGTTATAAAACTTACTTCATTATGCTAATATTTTTATTCTCTCAAGACTGTTAACGCTACAGACACACCTGAATTTCTGACTTGGAAGGAGCAATCATTAACATAGTCCCAAACTTCACTGAGTGCAGCAACACTTACCTTTCTTCATCTAATGGGATGGGTTTGGCATTATCAGCTACAAACATATCATGGGTTCTCTTCAAAGACCTGAACACAAGTGTGTGCACAGAATGCTTTTGGACTTCCTAAAATAAAGAAAAGAGCATTGAAATACTTTTGGACATATTTAAACGAAAAATTGAAAACTGAAACATAAATCAAACTGAGGATCAATTTCAGATCTCAGTACTGTTAGATGACATGCAACTGTTTAGTTCACAGAAAACACATATCTTCTTGAAAACTAAAAAATTAAGTTATCTGTTAATTGTTTTACTTCAGTGTTTATTCAAAACAATATTCCCTTCTTGAAAACTGACGAAACTTGAAAAGCAAGCCAAATGCTTTGTTCAAACTTTTTGAACTGGTATCTACATCACAAATCCATGAGCACATCGTTTCCAATCCCCTCATCGTTTCCAGTTCTGTTTCTGTATGTAGGAAATAAAGAACCAATTCTGAAGAAAACCTCCTGTAAATTTTACTTTACTACCACCATAAAAAGAACCAGGGCAATCATCACTTTCGGCACTCAGCGCCAATTTGTGTTAACACACCACAATCTACTCAGAGAAAACGTGAGATCAAACCTGACAAAACTTGTTTTCCTCTTACAATTTTTGTTGGTTTCTATTAGCAAAACATACTTTAGATCCCATTCAGGAAATAAAAAGCAGAATTATAAAGCTATCAACTTATATAGCATATTTGCTTATCAGCAGCACAACTCATGTTTTTATTAGTATTTTCTTTAAACTTAATTTAAAAAATCATTAGAAATCTGAACCTGATTCCTTTGGTACAAAGCTCTGCATGACTGCATGTTCTGTATGTCAATAAAAACAATGGCAACAAACTCGAAGCTACATTAGTAGCTTCTGGCACCAAGTATCACTCAGCTGGCCAGCTTTCAAGATGCACTCTGCAGGTACTTTCCCTGTTAAGCTCTGAAAATTGTCTCTTCACTCATCAGCCCATTTTGTAGTGTCTGTTACCCTTCTAACTCAGCAGCACCAACACCTTGCTCTTTTTGCCCTGGCTCAGAGCTCCTGCAAACTCCAGGCATTAAGTGAAAAAATCCCTAATGCTTGGAACTGGGTTAGGAATTTCATACATCCGAAGAAAGAGATAAGCATTACAGCAGCTAATTACTACTCCACAAGAGAGCTGCTGACATCACAAAACAAGTAGTAGGTAACACAGCACCTCCAAAACAGGGAAGAAGCTTCAGCAAGTATTTCTAACAGATGCTCTTCTGTAAAAAACACCTCTTAGTGTTGCATGGAGCAGCAGCCTTTGCACTTTCTTCTATAACTCTGACAATACTATGTACTTCTACAAGTGTGTGACATTCACCCCACAGTAACAACTTCATGGCCTACAAAAGCAGTGCCCTTCTCCACAGTTGTATTTCCAAACCCTCATAAAATCTGTACGGTTTTCCTGACAGGCTGACAGAACCAATAATTCTCCGGAGGTTGGGCAAAATAGCATCACTTCCCCAGAATCACAGAATATGCTGAGTTGGAAGGGACCCACAAGGATCATCGAGTCCAACTCGTGGCCCTGCACAGGACCATCCCCAAAAGTCACACCATGTGTCTGAGAGTATCATGCAAACGCTTCTTGAACTCTGTCAGGCTTGGTGCTGTGACCACTTCTCTGAAGACGTTGTTCCAGCGCCCAATCACCCTCAGGGTGAAGACCCTTTTACTAATATCCAGCCTAAGCCTCCCCTGTCACAACTTCAGGCCTGTCACTCGGGTCCTGTCACTGGTCACCACAGAGAAGAGATCAGTGTCTGTCCCTCCTCTTCCCCTTTTGAGGAAGCTATAGACTACGATGAGGTCTCCCCTCGGTTTCCTCCAGCGGCCTGTCCCACCGAGGGGGCAGTGACGGTGGCGGGCCTGGCACCAGTCCCCGCAGGGGCCCCACTCGCCCCGCTGACCCGGCCCCGGCCCCTGGTCTCGCCCGGGGCGCCTCAACGGCCTCCAGCCCCTCACCTCCGCCATGGCGCTGCCGAGACCTTCCCGTCGCCGCCTCCGCCGCCGCTATGGAGGCGCTTCCGCCGCCTGCCCGCGCCGCACCGGAGGTGACGCGCGACGAGCGCCCGAGGGGCGGGGACAGTGAAGAGAAGGGGCGGGGTTATGGCCGGCGCCCCGCGGTGGGCCAGGGGCTCACGGGTTCGAGTACCGCTGGCGCTGCCGCAGCGGACGGTCCGAGTCTCCTCCGTAAAGCGGATAAATATCTAAAGGCGAGAGTGCCAAGGGGATGGACCCAGGCTTTGCTCGGTGGTGCCGAGCAACAGGACAAGAGGCAACGGGCAGAAACTAATGCACAGGAAGTTCCACCTGAACATGAGGAAGAACTTCTTTACTGTGCAGGTGTCCGTGCACAGGGACAGATTGCCCAGAGAGGTCGCGGAGTCTCCCTCACTGGAGATATCCCAGTCTGGACGCAATCCTGTGCCATGTGCTCCAGGATGACCCTACTGGAGCAGGGAGGTTGGAGCAGATGCCCCACAGCGGTGCCTTCCAGCATTCCCCACCCCGTGTCTCTGTGCCCGGGGGAGGTGCCAGGCCCGGCCCCGCTCGGGGGGACCCTCCCGGGGCAGCGCTGCGGGGCCGGGCCCGGCCGGGAGAGGGCGGTGCTCAGCTTTGGGAAAGGCGTCCGGGGCTGCGCTGCCGCCCCGGGGCGGGTGACGCGTCTGCGCCGCTTCCTCACCCTGAGGGGCTGAGTATGCCCTGGTCAGCCCGGTTTTATAGAAATTCTCGGCTTTTCTTGCAATTGTGGTAGGTCGTGCAGCTACAGCTTTTAAGCGGTTTTTTTTTTTTTCCTCGTAAGTTCTCAAGGATAAAGCCACACGGTTTAGAACCGGTGCGATATGGGGTACTAGCCATTATAGTTGGTCTTTTGGGAAAAGTATATGTAGTTTAGCTCCAGAGGACCTCATTTCGATGGAGACTGAGGCATGTGAACGAGCTGGCAAGCCTTGCATCTCATGGCAAAGAGCAGGTTGTGAAAGGCCAGATGTTACAGTTCTGTTCCAAATGTATCCTGATATTCCTCCTGATTTTTCATTTCCCTTCATAAGGAGAATAACCAAATGCATCTGCAAATTGCAAATAGGCACCTACTTACTTCACATATACTCTTTTGCTCTTAAATTCAGGAAGTCTTATCCTCTCTAGCAGTAGCTGTGATTTGGCAAGTGCATCTTTTGCAGTCACACCATCATGATGCTCTTCTTTACCACTACACCAGCCACTTACTCTGTCTGTCTGCATGCCTGAGCTGTGAACAGTTCACAAACTGATTTAGGCTAAAAGTAATCCAATGGAACACCAGTTGTTTCAAACCTCTTTATTTGCCACAGGACAGCATTAGCCTGGGATTCTTTCTGACACAAAAATTGCCTGCTTGACACAATGACCATGTCTTTTCTGCAGGTGACTCGTTTCTTATGGCTGCATTGGTGGTTTATATTTAGTTTTTTAAGATACAGTGATGGAAATGTGCTCCGAGTGTCTTTGACCCCCAGTTCCTGGTGTGGGTAGAGGTGGGGGAAAGGTGTCAATTACATTGTGCCACTAACAGTGCAGAGTATTGCCAGCTCAGTTTAAAGCCCAGCCATCCAGGGGTTGTGTTTAACATGACGACCTATTTTGGTAGTCACTCTGGTGATGCTGGCAATCCCTGCTGGATTTCAAAGCCTCTAGTAAAGGTCAGGACAACATCTCAAGGAGGGGGAGCATCACCTGCCTTTGCTTAAAGTGCAACCTGGAGTGCAAACTCCACAGGGCAGTGTGTCAAAATGGGGCAAGTCTGTTATGTCCTCTTGGGCTGGTGAGGTTAGATTGAAGATACACAACATTTGAAGGGAGATTTGGGGGGTAGGGGATTTCAAAGAGGTTTGTCTTTTTTTTTTTTTTTAAGTTTACACACAGAGTAGCATATGCCTGTTAATCAGTCAGTTGACTGGTGGATTTGATGCATGGAAATGGTTTAAAGGCTAACATCTGGCAACATACAGAGTGACACAGATGTTTCCTTTCTATCGTCTGTTGAAAGAAATCAGGCTTATTTTTACTGCTTGTTTAAGGGAAACCAAATTTGAAATACAGGCTCTGATAGCAAATTTAAAAAATCTCCATTTATATTTAGCAAGAAAACTTGACTGTGATGTTTATAACTATTATTATTAGAATTCATCTGACCCTGTATTTGCTGTAGTTGCTCTCATTTTTTTACAAGTAAACATTCACTTCGGAAATTTATAATCTCAACTTGTTTCCTGGTGTTCTTGTAATGCTTTAGAAAATCAGAAGACAAATTAATCTTTCTAATAATTTTTTTTCTAGATGGTCTAAGCTGAAGTTTAGTCCTGAAACTTCAATAAATCATGTCAGTAATATTAATAAGAATATGCACTTTATTAGTTTTGTTATATGTGGCTTCTGAATGTGTTCTTGCGTGTCAGTTACAGCTGCATGAGCTTTTGGTGTTGTATTAAGGCCCACTTACTAATGTTTTAGAACTTGCTTGCTCCCAGAACATGGAGACAGAATTGATTATCATTTATGAGAAACATTTGAAGTAGTATTTGCTACCGGTAAAAACAAATAAGAAATGAGGGTGTTCATCACAGCAGAGATGAACATTTAGGTTTACAATACTCTTCATAGGCTGGCACTATTACAACACTAGTTGTTTAAAAGGACATTTCTAAATCAACAGCTATTTTTAAATTAAAATTAGTAAACACTATAGCTCACCATCAGCCAAAAAGGTTCTGTTTCCCGAGACCACCTCGGGAGTACATTCAGCCATGATCTGGTGACCGCGACTCCCCTAAGGACAGGAGGTTTGTGTAAAGAGTTGCCTCACTGGCAGACACCTTGGCACAGCAAACACAGGGGGCAGCAAGCAAACAGTCATTCCTCAAAACACACACACGCCTCTGCCAGTAAGTGCCTTTTTAGTACGAAGATACTGTACAAAGGGGTGTCCTGGAACACCGTCAGGTCCATGATGTATTATTGCAGTTTCTAGCAGGTGTGTTATGGTATCACTACCATGTTAACTGTGGGAACTCTTTCTGATTAACCACATGAATTAGAGGAGGGAGTATGAAGGGGAAGAGGTTGTTCTGTTTTGAAGATAAGGTCTCTGATATCATTTTTAGAAGAAATCTAAGTCATAGTTTTGGTTCTTCATAAGGCTTCATTCAATCCTTAGAATGTGTCAGCCTGACTGTAATGGTTGTAAGCATGAGAGAAAAATCACATCTCATAACCAAGACGCTAACACAGGTTACCTTCTGCTGCCAAAATGCTTCTCTCTATATATATGTATGTTTGCCCGCATAGAATCCTCTGTATGCCATTCCAAATTTGAACTGTTTTTGCTGATAAAAGTCTCCAAGCAAAACATTTGCAGTGCAGACAAGGCCCCTGCCCTGGGGCATCTGGTCATTTGGCATGTAGCTGCAAACCTGCTGTGGTATGACATACACATGATGTCCGTGGTGAATCCTTGGGGAGACACAACCACTCAACTCTCCTTGGGAAGCCGATGAAAAGTACTGGAGCTGGGAGGGGCAAAGGCTGTGTTTCAAAGGAGAAATCCCATCTGAAGGCAGAATAAGCCTAGGGATTTCCCATGCTGGGACTCTGCAGATGGCTTGGGGGTTCCCCTGTCATCCAGTCTCTGACATCCTCTACGCAGACACAGCCACGCTTCTTCATTGGAAGCCAAAGAGGGCTTAATGCCTGAGGGAGGACACCATAAGTTACTTAAGAACATGTTGATGGTTTCAAAATGAATTTTGGACAAATATAATGTATTTAATTAAGATCTGTGTGAACTGATCCAGGATAATTTAAGTTTCTAGCTCAGGACTAGTGAGACCTTGTTTTAGTTCTGCTGTACTAAAGCCCTGGGCAAGGGTTCAAAATGACTATGTCCCTTCTTTACATGTAAGATGAGGGTTACTGAACTTCCCGCAGAGGTGCATGGAGGGAAAGGTTTATGCATGCATTTAAGGTTAGGAGATGCATAGAATCAATGATAATATCTTGGCTAGCATCCATAAGGGGAAATAACATGTCAATGATGTCAGCTTTGGCCTTAGACAGATCTTTTTAGTGCCCATAGGGAGAAGTTTGTGTTCTTCCAAATCTAATAGTGTTGGTCATGTCCTCATGCAAGAGATCAAATTCAGTGGAGTTAGAGCTCCTTGAGCCATGGCTGATTTTGGTCCAAACTGTTTAATGATTAAACCAGTCAGATTGAACCTCTGCAGTTTACTAGAATTCTGACAACAGCAGAAATACAGGAAAAGGGCTTAAACCAATCAATTTTAGCTGTTCTTATTTTTGCTTTCCGTAAAATCTTCCACTCCATCAGTAAGTCTTTGAAATGGAAGTTCAGACCACAGTTCGTGTCCCTTTGTGTGTTTAGTTATTGATGTGAATGACTTCAAAGAAGTGTGCTGGCTCTCACTTGGCACATTTTATTTAATTCAGTACACTATAATCATTTATAATGCACCAGAAAATTACAGGATAAAAACACTGAAATATTAAAACTCTGCTAACATGAGCAGTGATATGAAACCTCTTATAAAACATCAGAAAGGATGCTTGAGTGTTCCACTATGATTTTGAGTAACTTCATGCTGTATTCTCTTAAAAGATTATTTAAAATATTTAAATAATATTTGACAGATATAGTTTTTGTATTAAAAAAGGAAACCGGCAAACTAATATGTAAAATATAATTACTTTAGTTCATTTACAATACTACAAGGCAAAACTAACTGAATAATGTTGGTTTATGCTTACAGTATTCATCTGATCTTTAATAGATCAAATAATTGTTTTCATTCGAAACTATTAATGTAATTAATATATACTTTTTTTTTTACTTGCATGTAAAAAGACCCAAAGATTTGCATACCTTCAGACAGGCACCATCAGAACTATTTAGAAAAATGTAGCAATCTGTATGATGTGAGTTTACTTCAAATTTAGTATATCTCTGAAACATTCACATTTTCAACAGAGAGAAGAAAAGGAAACATCATAGTGTGACGTGATGATTTTTTTTTTTGGTCCACTTTTTCAGCTATTTTAAAAGACTCATGATTTTTGAGAAAATGGTAACCTTGTGTAATCTGAGCAGGAGGTACTTTCAAGAATTTGAACATGTATTTGATGCCAGCATCAACAGAGGTCTCTGGGACATATAGATAAGGGTCATCCAGAGAAATTGCTCAACAACATGTATCCAGGCATGCAGGGAAGAGAAAGGTTGAATATTAACAGAGAAACAGTGATTGCTCAGAAGGGTTGATCCTATCCCTACGAAGCAGGAAATTAATGTTGCCTCCAATATATATAGGAACAGAGGGAACCTCTCCCTGTCAGAGCTGCTGCTGAGAGAAGGTCCCTGAGCTGCTCAAGCAAGCCAGCACCATGAGACTGCTCCTGCTGTTCCTGCTCTGTGTTTCCTCCGTTAAATCCCAGGGCTCTATTGACTATGACGATGAGGTTGTAATACTGATATTGATTAATAATTAATAATTAATTTAATTTAATTTAATTGCATGCATGACTTACTCAGCTCATGTGAGTTAACTAAGTTAGAAGCTGTGGGAAAAGATGATCAGCGCATGTTCTGTTCCGCTTGAAGTGTTCAAAAAATAACCTTTATATATGTAACTGCACAATAGTTATTTTCTGAGTTTGGAGATATTTTCTTCCTATTTCTTTTTCTCTAGAGGATGAAGGATGTTCGATGGTAAGATTAGTTATTTCATATTAGTTATATTATCCAAATTTATTTAAGGATATTAATTTAGTAGTGTTGACATATGATGTTACAAACAATTAGTCTTAGGTACAAAGAAGTAGAAATGTGTAATTAATCATGTCCTGCCTCAAAGGCAGTGATCCAGCAGACATTGAAAAAAAGCAAAACCAAATAAATTGCCAGTTCATATAGCTTTACATTGGAAACAGAGTGGTAACAATTGCTAAACAAAAGAGCAATCAGTCTAAACATATTTAACTTGGCTTAACATATTTATTTTTGTTTAAGTAAAATATTTTAATGGGAAACACAATTTAGAGTCTTGGTACATTTTTTTTATAGTTCAAAAATCCCTGCAAAATTAAATAGGTCAGGGCAGTCAGATTTTCTCTTATACAATCTCAGCATTTGTGTTTGTATATTGACTACTGCTAACGCTAATGTGTTAAATCATTTTCAGCAATTCTGTGTTTTGTATGCTGCCTATTTTGAAACCTCTTGAAGCCTCTAATCCTGGATCCTTGCAAATGTTTGTCATTTGCAGCTAAGTTTGAGTGGGATTGGAGATGGCCATAGGTTTTGATTCAGTAGTTCAAACAACTCAAATGGTTTAGTTTGAACAAGTGCTTAGGGACCAGGCCTGTTTTCCCTGCTCAACCTTTTAGATGTTCCCATTTCTGGCAGATATGGGGAAGGTATGCATCAGAGGGAGCTGTGAAAACCTACTCTGAGGGATATTATTGAATGCTTTTCCTAATTTCATCAGTTTACAGCTGGCATGTGGCCTGAGACCTGATGATGTGTTTGACTGTGGCCTGATTTTCTGAGCCCTTACAAATATTCCTGTAGCCCAATAAAAAACTGTGACACTGATAATGTGCTGCAGAATATGCTTCCTAGCCTCAAGGATTTCTAATTACTTTTTTTTTTTTTTTTTTTTTGTATCCTACTACTTCAAGTTTTGTGGTGCTTAGTGTCTCTGAACTATAGAAAAATTATTCCTTGGTTAAAATTGGCTATTGAAATATTGTTTTACTTAGGTTTGAAGACTTTTTAGTTTATCTGTATTTAGGTAGAGGGAGTGTGACTAGTCTTACAAGGGCGGGCATAACAATGACTTTTACATAATATCATTATAATATTTCTGTTATGGCTTTTTTCACTCCACTCCATGGCTTTCTTTGCTGTTTAAAATATTAAAGAGTGCTGAACAGATGCCTCCACCCTGTGCATCCCATTTTACAATAGCAATCCCAGATTCAGAGAGTTTTCTCTCCCCCTGGCTCTGCAGGATGACACCCCTGCGTTTGGCGTTCGGGGACACCGACCTGTGGACAAAAGGCGGGAAATGGCCCCCACGCTCCGACCTGTGGCACCTCCCATCAGTGGGCCTGGATACCGGCGCCGGCCCCAAAAACCGGGGAAGAAGGGGGAAAAGAAAGAACGTATCATCTATCCCGATGCCGGTGGCTGCAAGCATCCTCTGGAGGAGATGGTAGGTGTCTGCCTGTTGGGACAGCTGGTGACATACTGTCCTTTTCTTCTAGTACACCCAACACAGAGTTTTCTCTGACAATCAAGGGGCAGTTGTTCATTTAAAGCAGTCCAGCTTTTCTCCATTTTGCTTGCGTTTGCTAGGACTGCATTCAGAAAAGTAATGTCGCAGAGTCCATGGGATTAGTCACAGAGTCCACCTACAGTGAAGATGGGAAGATGAGAGTTGAACCATAAATGAGGAAAGGAAGTATCTGTGGGTTAGCCTGTCCCTTCCATGTGGCTTTGCATAGGTAACTACTAAGGACAGAAAACCCTCTGCAGAAGTCCTGGCTTCAATTTCAGATAATCTTAGGGAATCCTAGGGACCAAAAAAAATCAATTTCCCTTGTCTTTCTTAAAATGAGTTTCAAGATGTAATTATAGTCTACCATCGGTCACTGCCCCAGCTCTTACAGAAGAGCATAGAAGCATTCTGAGAGCTAGTAAACACCTTGCTGCCTTGCAGTAGTCTATCCCACGGTTCCTCCTGTGCTCCCTGCTGGAAAATGCAAGCTGTGACGGTGCTGAGAGACATCCTACTGTCTGAGAGCAAATTTGAGTGTGGAGGTTGCCAACAAATGAAGTCTGCTAAAGCTTAATGAATACATGGTTGTGGTAGAGTCCCATGCTGCCTGAGTATTTTGGTTCTCACGGAATGTCAGAATTTCCCATCTCTTTTTAAAACACTGCTGTCCTTGATGGTGCAGCACTTACTGAAGAAGCAATGGTGCTCAGCTTCTTGAGGTGAAAATTTTTTAATGGATCATATGGTCATTTCATGAGAGATACATACAACAATGTGTAGAGAATGTGATTGATTCTCTGATGCCAGTTAGAGAGGAAAGGGGTAGACATAAACATGCACAGGCACCAAGTAATTCCTGACAGGCTTTAGTCATAGTTCAGGTGGCTTAACACAGTGAACGTTTAACAGTGCAGAAAAGGGAAAAACAGACAGGGGACCAAAAAAGTGTGAAGAGAGAGGGCTTTTCTCAAAAGCTTCAAAAAAGTGTGCTCCTGAGGGACTCCAAACTCCTTCCCAACCTTCAGAGTACAGCTTCTTTGTGCAAGTTGTATATCTGGATTCATTATCTAGACGCTTAAATATCTGGTCTCACATTACAAACTCGTCAGTGCATTCAAAGGTATGGTTGTTCACTGACGGGATTAGAACTTTTTATCTTGACTTTTATTCACAGTCCTTTTTGCTTCTTTTGAGGGAGTGCTGTGTCCCACTGGATGTGAGCTGAGAACTACACTGCTAAAACAGGAAAAGAATGTGAAACCAGTTGTTCGTGATCTAAAAGATAAAGTGAGCAAACTGTCTGACAGCTCTTCAACTTTCTTTGAATATGTGACTGTTCTAGAAGATAAACTGGTAAAGAGGCAAAAACAAAGAAAAGGTATGCTATTTCTATTAATTACTCGTGTAAATGGTATTGGAGTTTTATTGGAATTCCTACAGTTACTTGTTAGTGGGACTTCTTAAAAAAAAAAAAATTTAAAAATACAGTGGAATACCTGCAAAGCAGGTTTCCCAGACCAAGTCCTCTTAAATCTTAAAAAAACCTTTGAGAGAGGCAAAGGAATGGATCTCATACTAAAGCAAGATTCATATAAGGCCCCTAAATGTAAGGGTCACGTGTACTCCCTTACCTGCTTTCCTATGGCCATCCAATCCGTTTATGACCAGCCTCTGGCTTGGCACCATGGTTGCCCAGAAAGAAGTGAATTATAGCTCTTCGGCAGAAGATAGCACCACTGATAAATCTATTAGCTAGCAAAGAAACAACAGTATACATGTACCACTTTCCTGAGAATATCTGCATAGTTTTTGCACACTGTAGAAAATTAGGCAAAAGAAATATCTATCCTTCCTTGCTGCTAAGGAAAGAAGTGGCATCTCAAATTATACTTACAGATTGCTCTGCATTTCCTAACTGGAAAATATGTTGAAAACTAATTTGCTTTTCGTCTCTTTGCTTTCCTAGACAATGAGGATTTACTTTCTCAGTACAACACAGAAGTGGAATTGCATTATAATTTTATAAAGGATAATCTGGATAATAACATCCCATCTAGCCTCAGGGTCCTTCGTGCAGTTGTGGATTCTTTACACAAAAAGATCCAAAAACTGGAAAATGCCATTGCAACCCAGGTGGACTACTGCCGTTCCCCATGTGTTGTTTCCTGTAATATTCCAGTGGTTTCAGGCAAAGGTACTCATTCAACTATTATGACATCTTTTCTCCCATTTGTATCACTGTGAAAACTGATAGAGGTATCATTCAATTGGTTTGTGAAGCCTGTGCAATTGATTAGGAGAGCAGGAAAGACAGAAAATGATCCTAGATGAAAAAGAAAACTTTTATGGATGCCTATATTGGTCAGACCAAAAATCCTCTTACCCCATATCAGTCTTCACAAGTGGCCAGTAGCATTTTAAAGAAATATGTGATTCAGGTAAGGTGGACGTGATACATTTGTGACTATCATAGTTGTACTTTTGATTTTTTTTAGTCAAGAAAGGTTGATTCTTATTTCACAAGCTTGTCTACTTCAAAAATTCATTGTAAAGTATATAGTCTTCCATCACTCACTTTGAAGTCCTAGAAATTCCTATTTGGAAAAGCTGAACAATGCAGGTGCATTGTTCCTTCTTCCCTGATTCTTTTACTTGATGTATCACAGAAATCAAAATGAAAATAGAATAATATATATATTTAAAATTTTTCCCTTATAATCAGCAAACCAAAGGATAAGAAGAGGGTTGAAGAAGTTCACAACTCTTCCAGTAACAGTCTCCGGTTTGTTCTTGCAGAATGTGAGGATATAATCAGAAAGGGAGGCGAGACATCTGAAATGTACCTCATCCAGCCAGATCCTTTCGTCACACCGTACAGAGTATACTGTGACATGGAAACAGATAATGGAGGTTAGTGTGAAATAATTATGTTGTTAAAATAATAATTAATATGAATGATACAAAAGATAATTAGTAATTTGCATTTTATATACACAAGTGATACCTTTTGTAATTACTTGAGAATTAAATCTGACTCATTCAGGAAAGTCTTGTTGGTCATCTGCTGATGCACAGTAGGATACTTCTATAAGGAAACTGGAAATAAATAGTGTAGGTATCTTAGTATGGCCAGAATGGATGAGGTGGGCAGACAAGGAGAGCCTGGTTCACTTCTTACCTCGCTACTATGTGCCAGACAAAAGACCAGGGCATTCCTTCAGGTTCTGCTTTTTTTCACCTTTCCTTATGAAGCAAGGTACTACTTAAGTGTGAGCATAAATGGCAAAGCTGAGCTCATAAGCAGTGAATGACCTGCTGCAAGGAAGCCATATGCTCTTCTTGTCCTGAGATGAAGTTAGAAGGGCTGTATCTTAATGGTTGATGCTTCTTTTGTACTGGCAATTTAATGTAAATACTGTTGCTCCTGTAGGCTGGACTTTGATTCAGAACCGCCAGGATGGCAGTGTTAATTTTGGGAGAAGATGGGATCAATATAAAAAAGGATTTGGAAATCTTGCAAAGAGTGGAGGGAAGAACTACTGTGATACACCAGGTAAAACACACAGCATGAAACTCAAAGAGCTCTTCTTACTGAAACTGATTTATCCTATTTTTTGAAGCTCTTTGACTTTCTTGAAATTAACTAATCCACTTCAGCAGACCTATTGCCAAATAATAAAGTTGCCTTGAAGTATATTGGGAAGTCTATTTCACGGAGTTCTCACTTGTTGCTTCTCAGGTGAATATTGGCTTGGAAATGACAAGATCAGCCAGCTTACCAAAATAGGGCCCACTGAAGTTTTAATTGAAATGGAGGACTGGAATGGTGATAAGGTATCAGCTCATTATGGAGGTTTCACCATACAGAATGAAGGAAACAAGTATCAGCTTTCAGTTAGTAACTACAAAGGCAATGCAGGCAATGCACTAATGGAAGGAGCTTCACAAGTGCATGGAGAAAACAGGACAATGACAATTCACAATGGCATGTTCTTCAGTACTTATGACAGAGACAACGATGGATGGTATGTACTCACACTAAACATTTAAAATAAAAATAGAGCTTAAAATAGAGCTGAATATAGAATATTTCTCTAATTTTATGTTAGTTGTCGTAATATCTCAAAATATATTTTATCCCTGCAAGCCAGCAGCCAAATGTCCATGCGATTCCCTTGGTGTAGCCAAGGACAGGTAAAACTGTGTATTAGGTTAGTGACATTCCACAGCCAAGTAAGAAGCAAGCATGCTGAATTTTATTGATTCCATGGATTACTTACTGTAGACAAATCAGCAGATCTGGATGCGATATGTTCATTGTCAGAGACCGATGGCGGCAGTGCTGAGGACACTGTCTTGCTAAGTAGGAATATTGATGCTCTCTCCAGTAATGTATAATGGTTCCTGAAGAAAGAGACAGGTAGCATGTCCATTGAAGAGACAAAGTTCTGCCTACTCAGAAGACAGGAGCTCGGTTGTAAAGTACATAATTGAGCACCGTATCTCTAAACTCTGCTTAGTACCTGATTACATAGTCATGAGTAAAGGAATTGTTTAGATTAGACATACATTTCTCATTGTTTTCTATCTTTAAATTTCATTGATATTGTAATTATCATTATGAACTGCAAGTAATTGTAGTTATCAATCAATAAACTAAA
Source organism: Lepidothrix coronata (assembly GCF_001604755.1). Classification (NCBI taxonomy): domain Eukaryota; kingdom Metazoa; phylum Chordata; class Aves; order Passeriformes; family Pipridae; genus Lepidothrix; species Lepidothrix coronata. The sequence continues at coordinate 4,587,824 of NW_016690193.1, forward strand.
ATGACATTCCCAAAGAGATGCAGCTAGAATTTGACTATTTTTTCTTAGCTGCTTCACCTTCCAAGTGCACTGTGTAGCACACACTTGAGATGGTCAAGCTTTTACAGAAAGTTCAGAGAGGAGTTTAAATGTTTATTATGGTTTGAAAATTTCAGTATGTGGGCAGGTGTATGTACTCTGTTGATCTGTTTGCTTATATGATATCTGTTACTCTCAACACATTTTTTCCCCCTCATCAGGTTAACTGCAGACCCAAGAAAACAGTGCTCCAAAGAAGATGGTGGTGGATGGTGGTACAACCGCTGCCACTCAGCCAACCCCAATGGCAGATACTACTGGGGAGGGACCTACAGCTGGGATATGGCAAAACATGGTACAGATGATGGTGTTGTATGGATGAACTGGAAAGGGTCATGGTATTCCATGAAGAAGATGAGCATGAAAATCCGGCCATACTTTCCACAGTAACCATTATTAAAGTGTGCAGAATCAGGGATATCCTTTTAGTATTTGTACGTGGTTATCTTTTGAGCATGATATTCAGGTTTGTCTTTACACATGAAAAATAAATATGTATATACAAGCATATTGTGACCTAAAGTGAAAAGCTATGTCAAATGTGAATCAAAAACTGACTGATAAAGATAACTTACAAGTGTATTCCATTTTTCATTTGTTCATAAGACAGAATTGACTAGTATAGAATAACACTGAAAACCCCAAACCCAACTTGTTTCGCTGTTTTACAAAGGTCTTCTATACCACTTTTAAAGAGGGAGAGCATTATTTTAAAATGTTTTCTAAAAATTAAAGTCTTAAAACTAAAATATTTTTCACATGATTCCTAATTATTTATGCATAATCTGGGGAGAAGGAAACACATTCCCCTAAATAAGGGACAGTTATTTTCTTTTATAAGTAACAATAACTACCTGCTTAACAAGTTGAGCAGGAATTAAGTGAAAAGATAGTATTGAACAAACGGGTAGGTCACCACTCAGCTCATATCCTGTACGCTGGATAAAATATGCCCTTTTCTGGGACCTGGTTCACACATTGTGCCTCTTAATATCCCTCCCACCATCCCATATCCTTTTATTATAGAATAAAATACAGTATGTCTTTCACACAATCACTCTCATGGGACTAGAGTAATTAATGACTCCAATCACAGGATAGGTGGAGGTTGGGTATTTCAATAGAGCTAGTGGTCTGGGCACCCTGGCGCAGACAAAGATAAGACTTCCCAGCCCTGGTAGACAGGATCAACATTTCTCAAAGGGGACTGCTTTCCTCCACAAAGGAAGGGACCCAGATCACTAGGGGTGGATGGGTCCCATCTGAAACCTCTAGTGTTTATTTAATCTGTGAAGCCCAGGAGGACAAGAAGGAGACATAATGGCAGCATCTCACTACATGAGCACAAACATTCTGCATCCCCACAGGCAGGCTTCCACTGAGGCTAAGGAACAAAAACACAATGTGTAAAGGACAAGCCTGTTTTCCAAAAGCAAAGACAGTTCTTCGCACGGGACTATAAAGGGGTCTTTTCTCTTCAGCAAACTTTCCAGAAAGGTTAGTCAGTGGCTGTGTTTGAGAAGCACTGAAAAAAGGCTAAAAGTGAGCTGTTTTGCCAGTATTTGATGATAGTGATAAATGGTACGCAACATGCCAATGAGATCAGAGACAAGGAAGTTTCTTCATGCTTGTTTCTCAATAGAAGCACAGAAATATTAAACAGTGTAAATACTTGTGTAATTTTATGTCATAAGATATAAAGGTAAATACAACACATTCTTGTATAATTGTGTAACCAATATAACTGGTTTTCAATGCAGCCAGCTTTTTTTCTAAAAGATCCTTACCACACACTGTCAGCAAGCTGATGTAAAACCCTTATCTGTATAAAAACCCTTGCTTGGCACATGTACTGAGAAAGATTCAGGTGCTCCTCATCTTACTTGTGCTGTGGTTAGAGTCATAACCTTTTAGTGATTGCTAGAAAATAACAGCCTGTTTTGGGAGTTGTATTTTGATGAGTTATGATGGATCTGTCTTATTTTGAAGCTACAGTATGCATGGTAAGCTATCTACAAATCATCAATGGGATGGAAGGTCTATATATTTATAAAATCAAAGCTTAAGAGATCCTTAAAAGTCAGTCCCAAAAAGTATGCATTGTTTATCAAAGTGTACTCCATGTTAGGTGTTTGTGGCAAGAGTGAGAACCCAAACCACTCTCAGTTCTGCCTGAGAACTGACTCCCACTGCTGTTATGCCCCCCTTGAAATAGAAATAAGAGGAGATAGCCTAGAATAGTGAATGTTGAACTTGGTCAGACTTTCACAGTTCATGTTAGTGGAGGCAGGATCTTGTTATGAACATACTTCTAAATTCTTTTACTTCTTTAGCACTCCTAAACAAATAATTCAAATTATAAATATTTTTATCTCAAGTCAAGGTGTGAGCTACCAAAGACGTAGACAAAGACACAGTCAAAGACATAGAAAAAGCTCATATTAAAAGGGTTTTTAAATCAGTATGTCCTTGAAAAGGTTTTTCAGCTAAAAATAAGATCAAAGAACTCTTCTGTTAATAATTAATCATTGTTTATTTTTTTAAGCCACAGATATATCCAGTTGCCTTCAAATTCACAGAGTAAAGGTACATCATGCATATATATATAAAAAAATTTTCAACTTGTACTCGTAACACACATTAAAAGCCTGTCTTTCTACAGGGTTTCTATGGGCCTGATTTTCATTCTAACAGTTTTGAGGGAATAGTCAGAGGCTTTAAATGGCAGCCAGACTATGCCATTTTCGATCTCATAAGGAACATTGTACCTGGGGTCATAGTGGCCTCCCAGGTAGTAAATGCCATTGAGGTTGGCTGCCTGGCAACTGTTGTACCACCATCCGCCCCCATACATCTCTGCACAGTTCTCCTCCCAATGGTCCTGGTCCAGGTCAAAGGTGCTGAACTTCATCTGGGCATGGGATGTGTATTCAGTGCCCTCTTCCAGCCAGCCAGCAATCAGTGCATCCCCTGCGGTCCCCTCGTAGGAAGACACAGTAAGGGCATACCCTTCTGCTTCAGACCCTACCTGTACGATATACTCTGCATACACAGCATTTCCATCCCAGTCCTCTAACTCTACCCGAAGGAGAGTATCATTTTGAGTCAGCAAGTGCATGTTTTCATTGCCCAGCCAAAACTCTCCTCGCCCTCTGCCATCCACGCTGCCGAAACCTCTCTTGTAGTCTTGCCAGGTCCGGTTAAAATTCACTGATCCATCCATTCTCTGTTGGATCAATAGCCATCCTCCCAAAGTGGTCTCTTGGTCGCAATAAACAGACAAGACCTTATTGGATCCCGCTGGCTTGATTTTGAAAATGCCACTTTTGGCACCAGAAGTGTGTTTCTGGCGGATATCATCACAGTCTAAAAAAAAAAGTTGATCTGGTTTGACAGAAGTTATCAGCAAAATTTAATAAAAGGTTCAGAGGAATCCAAATACAAATAGTTCAGAGGAAAATTGTTAAACATGTTGTGGAGTACACTAGGTATAGTGACAGGCAACATTAAAAAGAATTCAGAAAAGAAAACTTTACATACTTCTTAAATTGTGAATTGTCTATGTAATACCCGAGTATTAATGAAATACCCTTTTGTTTTGAGGTGGCAACAAACAGACACAGTGCTTACATTTTATCATCACACTGTTGTACTATAGTATCTAAAACAAGTCAGTTTGGTTATGGATGGAGTTCAGCTCCACTACCTCAATAACTACCTTTCCCAGTGTTGGCTGTCCTTCGCTTCACTGCTGGTGATCTGAAGCTGCGTGCCTGAAAGTCTGGGGTGTCCTCTGCACTCTGATCATGTTCCACCCCACCTAGCTGCTCAGTTATTCCACGGGTCTTTACTGATTTGGTCTCAAAAGTAGAGCCTCCCTTGTTGAAACTGCTGGTCACTACAGACTTGGAGTGACTTGCACTGCCAGATGGGAATCCAGATGGGAGAAGTCCTGCAAAGTCATCTTCCTCCACCTCTCCTAAATCTGCAAATTTGTCTTTTACCCCATAAGTCCCTGAATGACTGGTACTGCTTGTGCCAGTAATGTGCTTACTAGCAGTGGATGGAGAATCAGGGGTAAAAAATGACTCTAGCTCAGGGTGTAACATCTCTAGCTTGTGCATGCCATCTGCGCCACTAAAATGGTAGGTGCTCCCTTCCCCTCCAGCATTTCCTGCTCCATGTAAATAGGAGCAGTCTGAGCCATCAGAAGAAATTGTTTTTTCAACCACTTCTTCTCTAGGGCCATCAGGGCCACTGACAATTTTTTTGGTGGTAGTTTTGGTGCATCTACGAACAGTGGAGGTTTTGTCTTCCAGACTAAGGGTTTCTCTCCCATGAGTAGGAGTAACTAATTTGCTGGTATATGGAGGTCCATCCCCCCTTGATTCTGACTTGTGATACGGGCTGTCTCCTCGGGAAGGGTTTCCCTCTGTTTCTGGTCTTTCTAATACCACTTGCATCTGTTTGATGTCATTAATTATGTTCAGAGCTTGCATTTCTGGCAGAGGCTTATGCTTAAAATGATCAGGAACATTGGAGTCCTTAAGTGGCCTCATTTTCAGTGTGCTCAGGGTGGTTGTTTGAAGCTCTGGGTTCAAGTTGATGGAGCTGGCTTGGGCAAGCTGCTTCTGGATGTTGTCGTAGCTTTCTTTGTCCACCTGGTAGTCAAAACTTCTAGCACAGGTTCCTTTACAAGCTCGTATCTTAATATCAATGTCCACCTACATAACCAGAGAGAAATAATTTGGTTAGGGAGCTTTCCTGACTTCCTCAAGTAAAGGTATCCTTTACTGAACAGGAGAAAGATGTACCTCCCACCTACAGCTGAACTTTTCAAAGTTCAGTTTTGAAATCATCATAGGTTTATTTCCATTGTAAATACAACACATGCAATAGCACAGTGCACATGAGTTCCATGGAGTTCCACTGTAGCACGTTCCCAATCTCTGCTCCCTTTATTCTTGAGGTATAGGGGTGTCTTTCTGGGCTTGAAAGGAATGCTGCAGAGCTGGGAATGCTTTCTCTGTGGACTGGGGCAGAAATGGGTTCACCAAGGAGAGGGGAAGACACTGGACTTGTCCCAAAGCCTGTCATGGCCCTGCTGTGAGGCCTGCCATCATGGGGTTACCATTGCTTTCTCAAATGATCCAAATGCTGGATTTCTGATCCAGGCATCAAAAATAGGACATTTCCTTGCATTATCCCCAGAAGAACTGGCTGCAGTCTAGGAACACGGGTTCTAATGCCAGCCCTGGCTCTGAGCAGCAGTGGCAGCATGGGGATGAATGGAGAACATCCACCTCCTAACTGCTCAGCAGCTCCTTACAGGAGGAGAAATGCCTCATACAGAACCAGTTATCAGCAGATAACTGAGAGCAGAAGGAGCAGATGGGACCAGGAGTCCTATGGAGCTCACACTGGTTCCCACAGAGCGGAAATAGAATACCAAGATGCACAGAAAGCAACTCATTTGGGGATTTGTCTCAGCCAGTCAGATCCTGTGAGAGTTGCACTATGTTTTCTTCCAGGGAGAGCACTGCTCACCATGAACAGTATAAGGGATAGATCCTCTTTCTGTAGCTAAGTCCTGGAAAGAAGGGAAACTCTGTAGCAGATACCTACCTCTAAGCGTTTCATCTCCACCACTTGCTCCTGGATGCTGCTCTGCAGAGCTTTAATTCTGTTTACTTGAGTGACAACTCTCTGTTTTAATGTCACAATTCTCCGTCTCAGCTCTCCTGACACGAGACCATAAGTCTCATCAACCTCTGAAACAGAAATGCCTCAGTCAGCTATGCATGTGATTTTCTTTCCTAAATGTGTATCGTATTTTAGGTTATGTAATTAAACACATAATTTAGAACATATTTCTCATAGTACTGAGCAGATAAAAACTGTGTTAGTTTTTACTAACTAGCAGTTAAGAGTCTATTATGAGTCTATTATTATGTTTATTCTGGTTCTTGACAATTATGTCCAGTGCAGCACATATTTTCACTGCATATTGTTTATTCACAAAAAAGAATAATTCGACAATGGGTAATAAAACTGGGTGCGAGATACTCACGATTAGCACTGTCCAGGTTTGGTTTTAGTACATTTACAGTTTCCACAATTATCTGATTGGATTTTTTATAGTTGTTTTGATTATCTGCAAGCAGCCTTTTGATTTTGTCTATTCTGCGACTATAATCCTGGTCCGTTTCATCAATCAGTCCTTGCATTCTGCAGCCTGATGGACATTTGGTACCCTAAAATTGGAAGAGGAAAATAATTGTGTTAAAATCCTCACAAGTAAACATTTTGTGTAATGATAAAAAAAAAAAACCTGATCAGTAAAGCTTATCCTCAAAAACCCGCCATAAACGTGGGGTGAGGAACAAGTAAACTTGGAGTTTTCTCTCTCCTCTGTTCCTCATGGGTGAGATTAAATATACATATGTATTTATTTCATAAATATATATATATACAAACACACACATATTTTCTAAACGGCTGCTGTAAGAAGTCTGTTGTCCGGTTTGAGCAAGGATATTAGAGGCCAACTTTTTAAAGTGAAGTTTTCATCAGAAAATCTGAATGTTCTTACAGAGTTAATCTCTTTGCCAAGATGTTATCAAATAAATGTAGCATAGAAATGGACTGAGATGCAAAAGGCAAGAAAGAGAGAAATTAATAGTTTATATATGAAGACATCTAGTCACAGAATCACAGAATCACAGAATCACAGAATATGCTGAGTTGGAAGGGACCTGCAAGGATCATTGAGTCCAACTCATGGCCCTGCACAGGACCATCCCCAAGAGTCACACCATGTCCCTGAGAGTATCAACCAAACACTTCTTGAACTCTGTCAGGCTTGGTGCTGTGACCACTTCCCTGAGGAGCCTGTTCCAGTACTGAACCACACTCTGAGTGAAGAACCTTTTTTCTAATATCCAACCTAAACTGCCTTGACAGGCCATTCCCTCAGGTCCTGTCACTGGTCACCGCACAGAAGAGATCAGTGCCTGCCCCTCCTCTTCCCCTCACAAGGAACTTGTAGACTGCAAGATCTCCCCTCAGACTCCTCCAGTCAATCACTATGACACTTTTACTGAGCATCTTGTAAACTGACTTCCTAAAAAGTAACTAGTGAAGAGTATGTGATTTCTAGCTATTTCTTTTCTTTGTCTCACATCTTTCTTTCCGGTGCCCTTCTCTTACCAACTCCAGAAATGGCAATATCGGAATTCTGAAAAGAAATGCTTCTTCTGTTTTTCTAGGATTAGCCTTCTTTAATTTAATCTTTCTTTTCCAGACTTACTTTCTCTTCTCATTCTACACCACTGCAAGCTTCTCCCTCTTTCTTTCTCCTTGTTTTCTTCTTTCTTTCTTTCTTTCTTTCTTTCCCACAGGAGATCTCTCCAGGCTGCCCCAAATTGAAGTGTTACCTATCCTTCCTCAGACGTAATACCCAAGGCTGTGTGGCACCTATTGCAGTGATCTGGCTGAGGTCTGTGAGTGCCCTATGGACAGGCCCCATTTTCACCCCAGAGCTAAGAGCTCACCCAGTCATCATCAGCACAGATGGGCCAGTTCTTCTCATACTGGCAGGTGGACTGGGACATGTGCTCCACAATCCTGGGACCACGCACTCCTGCACCCAGCTCTTCAAAGGTACTCTCTCCAGCTTGTGCCTGCCAGGAGGAAAAAGGGGAAAAGCAAAACTGAGATTAACTAAACAGCTGTCAAGAGAACAGAAACATTATGCTGATGTCCTCCAACACTTAGTGGCACAGCTGATATGTGGCAATCACAGCCATCTGCTAAGCACCACACCAAACAGTGCAAGGATTTTATTCTCAACATTTATTGTAAGTTATGATTTTGTTTGTTTTCTCAGAGTAAAGCTTATATCTCCTAAAATTAATGCAGCTATGTAGAGAGCTAGTGATGCTCATGATATATTATGCTAATATCATTCCACATAAATATTTTGTTCTGTGTGTAAATATAAAATTAACTTGAAATTAGATTGAAACTGGATAAGTTAAAGCAAATATTTAAAAAATCCTATGTTCTATTTATATTTGCTGCAATACTTTAAAATTCTTATTGTTACTTTACCACCTTCAGTCTATACAAAACTGACTTAAAGATATATATGAAGAGGTTTCCCATTAGTGTTCCTGATTTTAATCACAGTTACTAACTGCAAGCTTATAATACTGTTTTGCCTTGCAAAAGAGCAAGAAACTAATAATTAAAATAATAATGTCAGTCATGAATGGATTTCACTCTGCTTATGGAAAGAAGAGAAATAAATATACTGAGGTTTTCTTCAAGTCTGAGAAGAAAAAGTTATATATACAAACTAATTCTAAGCCAAAACACGATAAGGATTCCAACAGTTTTATCAGTAAAAGACTGTAAAATGATTCTTGTTCATTAAAAAAAAGCCCTGTTTTAGGGCTTGAAATGTAATTAGGTCTGACTGGATTCCTCTGCATGCCTTTTTTTACTTTTCAAACATCATAATTAAAGATTTACAATATTAATTATTATGATGATTATAAATGATTAATTCTGAGGCTGAGAAGGAAATCCTAATTCTAACCTCTAGGGTCAGAACCACTCTGGGGAACTGGAATGTCTTTATTAAAATCAACACATTCACACTAGTTTTATTAATTAATTACTTGATCCAACCCAAGTGCCTCCTAAAAGTAACACATAAAACCACAAATGCCCTTTGGGCACTGACAGCTCCAACATGGCTGCTTCTGTTTTGTCCCAACTGCTTCCTATAATTTCTATCATTTGTTAAAACATGCACTTCCTTCAAAAAATAAATAGTTACAAAGAGAAATGTAAAGAATCTAACATAAGATTATAGACTGAGTCCTCAATGAGAAAAAAGCAAGGTTATGTTAGCATGGTTGAAAAACAATTTTGTCTCTTTCCTTATCTAAAATTTGATTCTTATTTCGCTCCAGTTTCAGCTGACATTGCTGCCACAAGAATCCTTGTTTTTAAATGTGTATTTCATAATAAAGGTACTGTGTGTCATTTGTAGGTGGAAAATCCTGCTGAAATACTGCCCAAAGGACATGAAAATTCTTGAACGGCTGGAGTCACTAGCATCCAATAAGTTATGTCTAAGACTTACAGCATCACCCATAAATCTATGAATTCATGTTCATGTATATGTTTTGCTCCTCTTGAAACCAGGCAGACTCAGCAAAACCAAATTAAGCAAAACCATAGAGAGCTGGATAGTCAAGAACTACTAATGAAAGTACATCAGTGAGGTGGTTACAGTAAGCTTGTGCATATATGTGTGCATTGAATTTTACAAGCTAAATGACAGCCAAAATTTATCTAAATTTATTAATGAACATTAAATAAATGTTTACTATTCAAAACAGAAAGATATAAAAAGAGTCAAGTAAGTAAACTCATACCCAAGCTATGCTGAGGCCCAGCAAAACACAGAGGATCCTCAAAGGTATCATCTTCAGGAGAAGAGCAAGAACTCTGACTGAAAGGATGCTCTTCACCAGTCTTTTAGTGCAATTTAAACCTGAATGTGAAGCTGGGATTAATCATTATGCTCCCCTCTGTTTGTAGAAAAAACAGGCCAACTACCCCCCTCCCCCTTCAGTGATTACTTAAGGCCTCTTGCACAAGTTTCTGTTGTTTGCTCCAGATAAGTTTGTACAACACCAACATGCTGGCAACACCATGAGTTCCAGGAAAAAAATCTGTCTACAGTTGTTTCTCGTCACTGGATGTTCAACTAAGATGTATGCAGGACCTAGTGGGATCCAGCAATGCTCATTTTCTGGAAGACACACACTCTGTGTGATGGGCATTTAGCTGCATAATCAAAGAGGTGACATCTGAAAAAGGAAGTAATGGGTTTGCCCTTTCTGTGTGACTATGTTCCACTGCTGTGAAATCCACTGGATGTTCCAGAGCAAGTATTAGTCTAAGAAAGGTTAATACAGTTTATCTGTGACCATGTGGTCATCAACCTAAATTAATTCCTGAGGTGCAGAGACCAACTTACATCAGTTTATGGTCTTGGTGGTATTTGTGGAATACATGATGGGTTTAACATTGTGCTGTTTCTTACACCAATAGCATATTATAATTTTTATCAAGTAGGATTTGTTTAAAATATATTTTTACGAAGAGCACAGTAGAGTGGTACTTGAAAATGTCTCAGAACAAATCTTAAGCGTAATTAAATCTTCCTAAGGAGTCATGTCTCCCTAATAGGTTATATAATGGATATAGTCTGTGTGGCAACTTTTGATAATGTCTTGCTTCCGTGATCTCTATAACAAGCCTTACTATTACTGGGGAGGGTCATACATGGCTGTCAGACACTTGAGAGATGCTGCCCATCTCAAAAGTTGCACTGCAGTGAGCAGGAATGAGCAAAAAAACCTTTGCTAGAGTAAATGTGTATGTATTCAGTTGAAAAAACAAAACTCTCTTGGCTTTTTAAAACTGCATGACACAAAACTCTCCAACATCAACAGGGTACAACATCTTATCACATTCTGCTTTACAGGAACACATTTAAGCTTAACTCTGACATTGTAAAACATACTAAATTCAAAATAGCTGATTTTAGCTTTGGATCCATTCCATCAGCCTCACAGGTTTTGTCTTTTCCTCCTTTCCTCTGCTTTTCCTCTTGTTTTCTGCCTTCAGGAGGCTTGAAGCCTCTCCACGTGAAACTCACTGCAGTTGAAGTGGATCCTTTGTTTCCTCCCATTTCTGGCCTTGCACTTCATGTTGTTCTTGTCTAGGAAAACCCTCTTAAATCTAACTTACACCAATATCACTGAAAACAAGCCATATCCTGAGCAGAAGAGCTCAGGAAGATGGTACTACATTGATTGACACCTACACCACCAGGATGTAGTTTTGCATGACAAAGGGTTTCTCTTATATTTAAGGCTTAATCTTATCTGTGTGTATTCCGAAACAAGATGGTTTGTTTACTTCAATTTCCAGCAACAAGCTTTGTAGAGTCTTCTGTTGAATCTCATGCAACAAAAACTTCTGAATTCAGCAACAAGAAAGCCATTCAACAAAAAATGTCCAAACGGGTCCCATATTACCTTTGCTCAGTTTGAAGGTCATCCAGCCATGGCCGTATTGTTGGTTGATAAATGCACATAAGGTAGCTCCTGAACTCAAAGCAGATAATCAACATACTAACACACCAAAATTCTCAGCTGCTAACTTCAGCAGGGGCAAGATTGATGATGCTTCCCCATCAAGTCCTATACAGTTTTAGTTCTCTCTGTTGCAGCAGTTCTGTGAAAGAACTATAAAAAACTCAGAGGACAATTAAATGCTCAAAGGGGGGGAGGAACGCAATAGGAGGAAGTCTTACAGGATTAGGATTAATTATTTTACAGAACAGAGTAGAATGGGCCTCATCAAAAATACACTGAGGTCCGTTGCAAATCTCCCACTCAGAAAAGCTTTATTTTAGCCTCTATAGTAGATACAAAAGTCTGGTTAAAGTTCACAACCTTGGAATCTACCTGCTTAGGAACACAAGAATTGCAGGTGCAACCTCCATGGGTTCTCCTTGTGCATACATTCATGGACTGTGCTTTATTGCAGGATCACATATGATGTTTCTTCCACTGAACCCCTTTCTCTTCACACAGAGCATGGATGGTGCTCCACAGGCAAGCAGCTCCCCAGAGCTGTACAGTCTTTTCATCGACTGAGGATGCTCTGCAGATTGCTTAAATCTTCAAAAATTTTCCTGTAGTGCTTTACAAACATTGATTCCCTGGCCATGACTTTCCCTTTTTCACAGTTGCAGAAACCAAGTGAGGAGGTTAAGTCAAAAAGTAGTTACTAATTTTTGGGATCCATTTCAATAGTCTGAGTCTTCAAAGCACACCATACATGCGGATCCCATTGATGGCAGCTGCATCTCTGTGCTTGCACTGTGGCTCAGGGGGAATAATCAGCAGATAGCTCTGAGGCACCTGAGTGTCTTGCCTCTGGTCCCACAGGAACAGGGTGATCAGGGCAGAAATAGCACCTAATTCTGCAGGATATCAGCTGTAAGTAAGAGACCACTGTATCCCACCCGGTCTTGCCCACTCTATGCATTACAACCTATGCAACAACTAAAGCATCCCTCATAATTCAGATGTGATGTGACATGTGACTTTGGTTCTAACTTTTCCCAATTTGTAGGAGCTTGATTTTGTGATCATCAATAATACATGAACATTATTTTTGTAATTTAATAGACCTTAAAAATCAAGATTCGTAAAAGCACGTAAAGAAAAAGAATTTCTGGCCTTTTCAACCATGCTGACAATTTACTAGGTGGTGACCTGGGCATCAGCCACCGGTGTAATAGGGGACATGGCAAGTAGCATGTTCCAGGCCTCTTTTGACCCTGATGGAGGGCACAGCTCTCTGTTGACACTCAGACACATTAAACTTAACGCTGGTCCAAGGAAAACTCGGCCATCAAGGCTAGAGGGACAGGAAAAAGCTGATAACTGATCATAAACATTAGGTAAGCTAAGAGGGGTTTCCTGCTTGCTGTGAAGGGAGCTGCTGGGGAAGGCTGGGGTGAAGGAGGAGCTTCTCAAGCCTTCCATTTGAGGGCTGAATCTGTGCCTGACCTTCAGCCTGTACCTTTTGTTGCAATCATCCAGTCACTTCTCCCAGTGTTTGTTTGAAAGGCTAGAGGCCAAGAGCTAGTAAACTTTGGATTTAACTTTAATTCATGATCAAAGGACAGAAGTGCAGTTCACCACTTCATCTGCCCTGCTCTTGGCTGAATGCCACAGTAATAGTCAGGAAGTCTGGGATTTAGCTCAGCTTTGTGTCCCCTATATGTGAGTCCCACCTTTTGCCCAGCGCTGCCTTTGTCTCCTGCCCTACCACCACTCCCCATCACCAATTTCCAAATGGTGCCTTCTGCTCCTCTTATCTGCTCATTCATGTCCCTCCTCTGGATGCTTTGTCTTAGCCTCCATTCTCCTTCAGATTCAGCTCTCATCTTCACTTTCTCTTCATATGCTACCTAGGCTACCTAGGCTACCTAACTCTTTTGAAGTTGTTACTAGTCAGTCCCAGCACCTGGTCCCACACTTTCCCCATGCAATATCCCAAAACTGAGGAATCCAGAAAGTCCTCCAGTCCATGCACTTTATTTGACTCTTTTTTCCTCTATCCCTTCCTTATCCACTTTTTTTTTTTAACTTTGGAGTGATATTCCTCTGTTTTGTGCTACAGAGGTCTTTGGAAGAGTCACTGCAAGCACAAGGTGTGCAAAAAAGGCCACCAAGTCCTATACTAAATTTATTATAAACTGAGAGGGACAGATTTTTCTAAATACAGGCAACTTTTACTATAGGCTATGGTCTGAGGGTCATGTACAATAAAGACTAATTTAGAGAAAAGAAAGACAAGATCTCAGTATACAAAATAGGGGCATTAAGTTCAATTGCAATGTATTTGCTTGCAAAAAATAATACAGAGAGTATTATTCTCTTTTTAAGAGTTAGAGGGAATAGGAGGTCTTTTCAGGCCTGTTTCTGATAGACAGAGGGTTGGACACAGAAGAAAGGAGCTTCCAAAGGCATGACTCTTGCCAGATTTTTTTCAGGGCCCAGAGAATATAACTGTGGGCTGGGATTCTGCCTGACTCACTGATGAACTCTGGCATAGGACTTGTTTGAAAGATCAGGCTTTTTGGATTCACTAACTCTGACTCTCCTGACCATTGGAGTAAATGCTCCTCTCCAGAGGTTAAAATGATTTGTGAAAACTTAAGACACCAATCAACAAAACAACTGGAAGAATAAGCTAATCTTAATTATGGTGAGCAGTCCATAAAATGCCAGCTCACACCAATGGAGTGTGTGCAGTTACAGCAGATTATCATGAAATAAATCATTGTAGCCAAAAGCTAAACCAGGAGAGGCAAATCACAGTTCAGGCCCAGCAGTGTGGATACAGAGGGGAAAGGAATATTTTTAAAATACATGTTGCAAATATATAAGTAATATCAACCTTAAAGTCATGTCATAGGTGGCATAAATTGAAAACAGGAAGTGGAAGGGACTCGGCCAATGCCTCTCAAGTGTGTGTTTGCAGAATCAGGGTCAGACTGGGTTTGCCAACCCTTCCCTTGCATCCTTCTCTCCAACCTCTCTACACATACTGCTTCAGCTAGGAGGAGCCATGGGAAAGGCCTTAAAGCACAAAACGTTCAGGAAAACTGCTTTACTTGGTGAGGAATTGGGTGTAAAGGCTGGTGGTGAGCTGTGCAGCATGGCTGGTTGCATGGGTGCAACAAAGTTGTGCAAATACACCAGTTCAGTGGTGTGGAGGGGTCATCCCTCATCTCAAACAGTTGTTAGCCCCATCTGACCCTACACTAATGATGTAGGGTGACCCTACACAAGTAGGCTTCTTACCTACTTGTGAGAAACAAACATTCCTCTTAGATTTTGGTCCAAGAGTAAAACTTCAATTAATTCAAAACCTCAGTAAAAATGAGAGGGAGCCAGCACTTTATCATGCTGTGGAGACTCAGATCCAGGGAAGAGGCTCAGCAGCAGTCTCACTAGAGACCTAGGCACCAAAATTGGAAGACTGTTGAGGTAGCATAAACTGACTTTAACATCTGTCTTATTTAGTGTAATGTCTCCCTGTCTTTAAAATAAAGCACTTGAATGTGCTATTGAGAAATACCAGAGCAATTTCTGTTCTTTCACAAGTAGCTAAAAATAAAGACTGGGATACACTTCCTGTTTCACTTCTTAATATATCAGCTTGACATAGTTTCTACCTCTGAGTGTATTTTTTGTTGACAAATTTGTCTACAAGCCTAAAGTGATTTGCTAATGCACTACTCAAATGTACTCATCAGATTTTGAGCAAGTACATTCAGACAGCATCGCAAACTCTTTGCAGGTCTTGATCTGTGCTATGAATTTGCTTATGTGGATCACATGGGAAATTATTACCAGATCCAGAAAAAGAAAATGCAAGTAAAATACAATGAATTTATGCTGTAAAATTTAACATTTTTTAGTTGGATAATGACACTAGATACACTAGATCAATTTTAAATATTTATGAAAAAAGGGGGGTATCCAGGAAAAATGGCTGTACAGTGCACTACTGTGTGTCGTAGAGCAAATGAAACCTATTCTGAGTAAAATTTAAGCGACTTGTTAGTATGTATGCTCTGGAGTAAAACACTGTTCTTGGTCATTGATAGTATACTTCCTAACACATCCTGATTGAACACTACTTTGTGGTAAATTCAGTTAAGTAGTCTTCAGCAGTAAAATAGGCCACTTTCAAGTTGCTATGTACTTTGATCTATGTCACAAAACAATTTTATTAGAAAACTTGAAAACTTTGGGAAACAAGCCACATTTTATGGAGAAATAGCTCCAACTCGTGTCTCTAAACAAAGAGCAGAAACCACTGGTGTGCAATTCAGAAATGACTGAATCAAATAGGTTTGATCAGAGTAACCTACCAACCATCAAAAGTTTTCTTAGTTTTGTTTGGCCAACTGCAGAGCACAGATAACAAGTTCAGACTTCTTTTGTAATAATCAAAAATTTATTGAGAATGTGTACAGAAAAAAATAACCATCCACAGAGGTAAGCACCACTCAGGGAAGAGGTTTGGGCGTCTTACAGTCAATGGTTTTTTATAGTCAAAACTGTAATGTTAGGTAAGTTCAGTGTCTAGGAGAAAAAAGATTCGCTTTCCTTGTTCAGATTGGCCTTTGTGAAATTGTCCTTTACGCGTCTCCAACCTACAACAGAAAAAAAGAGTATTTTAATGTTCTTCTAAAGAAAGACATATATAAGGCTATGATGATGTTGATAGTGTTCATACATTGTTATACTAGTTCGAAATTAAAAATGTAACATTTAAAACACATAAGGGCAAGGGATTATTTCTGATCATGAGACTATCCATTTATTTATCTGTTAAAAGAAACAGTAATGTAAAAAGTATACTAAAATCGAAGTACAAGTATTTCTGTGACAAAATGGTAAACAAAGCCAGCTTCTGTAAGTGGGCTTATCACTTCAGCTGTCCATGCTCAGTGTTTGAAATGATCACTATGTTCTGTTATTATTTTAATTATCTCCTTGGCCCTGTGGTCGAACCTGTTTGGTGCCTAGATTGTGCTGCTGTCCATCTACTGACAGTCTGTTGAATGGGATGATTTTCATTGCAGATTTCTTCATGGAGTACCAACGGTCACGCCAGGTTGCCCAGATAATGCCATTGTCAAATCCGGATGGACCAGCATCTTGTGCTGTGTACACACCACCTAAAAAATATCAGTTGGAGTAAAACAGTTAGTTGCTTTCTAAAATAGTTAATGTGCCCATACATGTTTCTGGTACTAACACTTCCATGGCACCCCTGGGCATGCTAACAGGCCCCGTTCACTGCCCTTGTCCTCCTAGTTTGCTTCTCTCAGGATTGATTCTACCACTTTGGGATGGAGAGTTCCTACTGCTGGTGTTAACAGTTATTGCCAGATTTGGATTTTTCTTTGCCACTAAAATGCAATTTTAATGGCAAAGATATATAATCCTGGATTATAAGCATTTAGAAGACACTTCACCTGTATAATATTTGCCATTGAGGTGGCCAGCATGACATCTATTCATCCACCATCCAGATCCATCTTGCTCAGCACAGTTGCCATCATATTTATCATTGTCATTATCATAGGTACTGAACTGCATGCCGTTATGAAAGGTAAAGGATTTATCACTTGGGTCATCTCCAAAATCATAACCGTCAAAGGCATCCCCGGCTTCACCACCAAGAAAGTAGGCATAAGTCAGTCGATATTTATCTTCTTCACTTCCCACTTTGAATACAGCATAGTCAGCAGTGCTGTAAACAAAGGAGAATGGTGACTATGAGCAAGCTGCATTCCGAGTCATGCACAAATGGAAAATGCATAGGTGTTAGAACTGCAGAAAAGGCATTTATTACATCCTAGCTTTTTAAAAGGAATTGATTTTATGTGATTGTGGATCGCAGTTCAATGATATACATCCAACCAACTTTTGTGCTCCAGAACCAGACATGTTTTCTGACTATTAGTCTTCACTGATGTATGAAATATCTACATTATAAAAACACTCACACACACACATATATCTACATCTCCCAGGTTCGTAATGGTGAGGTTTACTTAGGTCATGAGACATATCTTGGTGGAAGGAGCGGATGTCTCCAGAAATAGCAAGGACAATAAGTCCTCCAGAAGAAAGGAATACATAGAATAGAAAATAAAAGAACAGAACAGAACAGTTCATTTGTAAGGGACTTATAACTGTCATGTAGCCCATAAGACACATAAGACTCGAAGAAACTTGAAGAGAAGAAACATATTCCTTCTGCCTAATAAATGAGTGCTGACAGCATGTGGCCTTCAGACATGCACGTGTGCCTGGCAACAAGTCCCACAGTGACTGCTGTCACAGCTCTAAGTTCAGGAGCCAAAGCAGTGTCCTACGCATGTTAGCAGGTCTAAGGGCTTGTAATTTCTTCAAAGCTGTACAAACTGATGCAGCAGTGGGAGCAGTAGGTTTTAAGCTGTCATTTTCAAAAGCATCATGAGCAAATACCCTTTTTTGCCACTCCAGTCCTCCAGTTCTATTCGTAAGGTGTAAGGCAGAGTAGACTGTGTAGTTATTAAATGTATCTTCTCATTGCCCAGCCAGAACTCAGTGGTGTCATCTGGAGACAGGTGTCCAAATCCTTCCTTGTACTGAACCCAATTTTTAGTGAAGTCCTCACTCCCATCCAGTCTCTGGGGGGAAAAAACCACCAAAACCAGAAATAAAAACCTCAGTCAAAAATATATGTATCTTATGTAGGTAAATAAATCTGTGCCAATGCAATAAGCTTGCTGATAGTAATAATACATAAGAGACATACCCTTTGTAATACCGTCCAGCCATTGCCATATGAATCAATCTCACAGTAGACTAGGAATGACTGCTTGGCTTTCTGAGGCTTGATAAAGTAAAGACCACTTTTCCTGGCACCTTTATTTGCAATGTCTTGGCAATCTGAAGTAAAGATATTCAAAGGATCATGATTAATCTAGCTACAGTTCTGTCCTCACATATATTTTATATTCTAACTTTCTTAGCGCAAGAAATACAATTAATCTAAATGCCATTGTTGCAAAGTTAGCTATTTAGTCCACATACTTTAATGTCACTGCCATAAAAATTCTTACCAAGCATCCCAGGACTTGTGTAAGATGAAGATGAATTTAGTCTCACATAGAGTTTAAGCAACTTAAATGTAAAACATAGTCATTGCATTAATTTTTATAGCAACAAAAAAGGACTCTTTTGGAACTAATGGAATAATTTTTTATCTTCTGTTTGTCCATCGAAAGTCTACTTACGTTTAGCATACATTTTGGGACAATGGTATTTTAGCTAAAAAGTCCATGGAAGAACTGTGTCCCATCTGAATGCCTTGTTTGCAGAGTGTCTACTTGCCACTGACATTTATCCAAGCACCAGTTTTATATAAAACTTGACATTTTATATATCTTTGCAGAAATCCACAGCCCACAAGATTACAAATAACTCGTTGCTGTGACGTCAATCGGCGGCATTTGTAACTGAATTAATTCTCCACCATATATGAAGCATTTTGCATACCTCTTCCAGTTGTCTCCTGTATTTCAGCCCTGTCTTGGCATGGCTCCTGACACTGTAACTCAAGCTGGGTAATCTTCTCTTTCAGCTGTGTGATCCTGTTGCTGTTCAATATATGTATATCTGTCAATTGCCTGGACAGAAAGACATAAAAATGGGCTGTTGACTCCTCTGTTTCTGAATATATAATACACATTTCCCTGTACACACACCTCATATATCTAGCATGCTGCTGCATGCACCCCTGTAAAAGGAGGTGCCTCTATTAGCACTGATATTTAAAGTTAAGGAAACTAGCCAAAATTGGAAAGCACATGCTTAACCTTACTCAAAACCACATGCAAAATTTGACTCTAATCACCAAAACTCTAACTAGTTATTAATGTATGAATATAACTCTATGGAGAGTTTTACTTTGCTCTCCTAAAGTAAATTATAAACTATTCCTCCTTAATTATGGATGTATTTATAAAACATGAGTTCTGTAAATAAACTGCTGTAAGTGTCAGAATGCCTAAACAATCTTTGACATAATGGTATAGAAGTGGAGATTTTTTACATTCAGGTCAAAAAACATATCCTTAAGATTTAAAAATATTAATGATGTTTTCAATTTTATTTTCAATGTCAATGTAGAACAGACTACTAATGAGTTTAAAGTTAATTATGATTTATAACAATGTAACTGAGCTGATTTTCATGGATATATGCAGAAAAATTGGTCAGAATGAATGATTGTATAAATATTCCACACACTCTGCATTACAGCACGAACTCATGACCTCCAAAGATCATGAAAAAAAATGTAGGGGTAGCTGCTACAGCAAAAGAAACATAAATAGAAATATTGCCAGGCTTCATGGCATTCTTATCTTGCACTTCTTGCACAATTAACAGATCATGCAGATGAGCAGAGAATTCAGTATCACATCCTCTAGATCCTCCTGTGCCTTGCTAGGCAGCTACTAATGACAGTGTCAGCAAAACTGTCCATGTCAGCACAAAAAAACGTTTCTGAGAGAGCCATGGTGGCACTTGATAAAAGAACAGAAATAAAACAATTTGTATTGTCAATAACATAAAAAGTGGAAGATACCTACTGTATAGTATTTTCATGAGACAATATAGTGTTTTCATATCTGATAATTTCTTCAATTATTTTCCTGGACTTTTGAGTAAGAGCATCAATCGAATCTGTAAAACAGACAAAGGTATAAAATAATTGCAATTATGCAATTTAAAAGGAAAACAACATAAATTATATTTTTCAATTGTGCAGTTATTTCTATATTCTCACTTGGTAATGTCTGCTTCTCTGAAGGATAGAGGCCTTGGATGTGCTGAATCAGATGTTCTGCTGTCACTGTGGAGTTAGAAATTTGCTGCAAAATTCTCTCCATTTCCTGCAGTTCATTATCCACAGTGACATGGTATTTATTAAAGAAATCTGCAATGCCACAGGTTGTTGGGCAGAAGCTACCCTAAAGAAGAAAGAATAATAGTTGGCAATGTTTTGGGACCAAAGAAAGGAGAGCAGAATATTTGGGCAGAGAAACTTTCCTGCACTGCTGACACAAATGATAGTGGATAAAAAAGAACAGGAATTTGCCACTCTGCTGTATTTGTATTTACAGAGGCAGTTTACTTTCATGCTATGTGCATACAAAGCAAGAAAACAGTGCATGCTATTACTTTTGTAGCATCTTCTGGATATGTGCTTTCATCCACAGCGCAGCCTCCCTTACGTTTTTACCAAGCGTGCATTGCTATTAGAAAATAACAGGTTTAAGCACAGCACACTTAATAAGTATTGAAAACAACGAGGTTCAAGTGATAATGGTAGTTAATAATCAGCATAGGAAAGCTTTAATTACACTCTTAAGATAAAAGAAAATTTTTCAGGTACTTACAAATCGATCATCCAATATGCAGCAGTTGTCTCTGGTAGCAACATACTGAAGAGAAGAAAGAAGACCATTTTCAGTGGATTTTTTCTGACAGTGCTTTCTGTCAGAAAGAACATGTTTTCTAACACTCTCTCTTCACTTACCGCCATGCTGGTACAAAAGAGCAGGGAGAAGAGACACCCCAGGGGAGTCCAGCTGTGTAACCTCAGCCCCATCATGTCTGTCCCACCAGGTGCTGACGGCTGCTCTGTGCAGTTGTGCAGTCAGCAGCTGAAAATGTTCAACCCAGCACAGTTTAAGGTGGCAGCAGTTTAAGGAGGCAGGCTGAAGCTAGGGGCGGGCACTGGGAGGTGGTGGGAAGAGGTGGGGTAGGGTTTTGAGGTGGATTCCCAGAATTTGCACACCTCTCTTACTCCTCCCATTTTCAGAACCTGTTTCCCACTTAGCCACTTGATCTCTGCTCCAGACAGGCCTCAGGGGAGGCAGGAAAGTGGAACAAGGCATTGAGATGCTACATCCAGTAACATGAGCATAAGGAAACACACACGGCTTCACGACAGGGGCTGGCAGAATTTCACTCAAATAGTACAAGGAAAAGCCACAGTAGCCATTTGAATTATGTGCAACAACTGTAGCCTAACAATAAACACTGTTTTGTGGTTATGTAGCACTTCTCTGCCACAGATCTCAATGTGCTTTGCAAAGAGACTCAACATAATTTTCCCTATTCTGTGGATGACAAAACTGAGGAAGAGAAAAGTATGAAGTTGCTGGACAGTGGCATATCTGCAGAGAAGCCTGTGGTATTTGTCACAGACAATGAAAGCACAAATGTTCCCTACCCTTCAACACAAGGAGTCCATTTCAATGACTTTGGTCAATGCTTTCTTATTGGGGAACTTAGTTTGTTGGAATCTGCCTTATTCAATATTGCTAGAAGACTGGTGACAGGCCTCCTTTTCTGCTATGGGCTTTGTCCCAGGCAAATTGTTTCAGTATGTGCTATCTGTATTAACAGCAATCATACCTTTCCACTCATGCCCTGCACCTGGTCTCCAGGCTGTGACTTCTCCAGACAAAGCTGGATTTTGTGCCTGTACAGCATCATGCGTGATGAGACAACGTTGAATGAGGCTTTTGACTTCATTACACATTTGACCAAATGATGAAAAGAACGGTGGGACTGGGGCTCACTGCTAGATCTTTTGTTACTGGGGTCAGCTTTGTGATTTCAGGCAAATGATTTCACCTTTGTACAGCAGGATCAATACTTCAACTTTGCTTAATATGTACTTAAAACATAGACAAAAGCATTCCATATAAACCAGATTATTACAAAATTACATCAAATTATGCCCTGAAACATGGAGAGTTCCTGACCTGTATGTCCTCTTTTTATCTGGTCACATTAGGTCAAACAGAATGTTCCTATCATGTTCAAAGATATTGCCAGAAGGAAATATGAGTATTCATGATGCTAAAAATCCAACTGATGTGACACTTTCGTGAAGCTGAAGCACTGTTCATGGGAGAGCCAGCTTTCCAGTAGCTGTACTGATGACCAGTGAGTTAGCTGCCAGGCTGCCAAAAGTATTTTTCAGAAGATGACTGCTATAAGTTTGTCCTTCCAAATCTGGTATTACCCTCCAGAGTCATGTGCAGAATGTGCTTCTGTTGTCCATACTAATACAGAAAGGACATGAGTCCACCTTTTATGTGGTTAGTTCTGTTTCTTAAAGAGTGAAAATAAAGTAAATTAAAACTGGGTAAAAGTCTACCTGCTTTTGTGTTTTTTTTATTGTTTCTTCATTGATGGTGTTAACATCGACTCAGGAAACTACCAGTGAACCTCCTTGCCACTGCTCCTCATACATTGAGCTTGCTTTGCTGCTTCTTTGCAGGTCATGACACATGGGTCCACAGGGTCCTGGAGGTACAATGTCAGAGGCTGTGCACCAGCAGGATTCCCTTAGATATGACAATACAGAATGAGCAGATGGCTGGTATGAACTTCGTAAGATAACTGGCCCAGCTTTAACTGCAGATGTACACTGAAGAGTGCAGATGGGCACGTGCTGTCCGTGACGCAATTAGGTGAACCACATAACACAATTCAGGTATCCCTCAGCCTTTAACAGACTAAAGAACACCCCTTTCCCTTTTGTCACTAATAACAGTACATATAGGTTTGAAATTCTGTCAGAAGAGTATTTGGTTACAGAAAATGAAAACAATTGTCTTGTGTTTCTGGGCAAGAACTTCAAGAGGCAGAAAAGATGACAATAGTCAACTCTGGCAGTAATAGCCTAGTTGATCTTGAGATAAAAAGCCTGAGCTTTTAGAATTAAACCATGAGAATGGTTGTAATGAAATAATATCCATGTATAAATAGAGTTTCAATGTTCAAGATAGTTGGCTAATTGGGCAGACAAAGCAAAAGGACCATTATCCCTAAAAATGAGTGAGGAAGAGAAAACCCAAATTTTAAATCGTGTGCTTGTGTTGCACAAAATGATCTCTGTATATATTTATATTCATGAAGGAATCAATTTTCAACATTGCCTTAATGATTACCAAATATCTGCACATTGCATTTGTAAGTTCTACTTAGCTGTATTTATGGTTGCAAACACTGGTACTACTTAGCAGAAGATGTAGATACCTGAACCTCAAGAAATTTGTGCTTGCTTTACTAAGCACATGGTCATGATTTAGCTTTAAATAATTAATCCTTTCATATATTTGCTTCCTTTTCTTTTCTTCTCTGGTTTCACCATTCATTATTTAGAAATATTTTATTCCTGCTTTTCATTAAGTTGAAAACAACATGTTTTCTTAGAAGAATGAGTATGTAGTATTTTTCCTCCCTTACATGACATTTGTCTTGATGTGTTCTGGCTGCAAAACAGCTGACCCATTTACCAAACAAATGTGCTAGAGACCTAGTTGTACCCTGAGACGTGTCCAACATAATTTAACCATGTTGATTTTCTGGACAGTGTTTTATTTCCAGTAAGTCTATTTGCTGCTTTGTTAGCACATGAGGAACAATTTGTGTAGCACAGGTGGAAATAAGAGTTCTCAAACTCAGTTTACTTTTTTCTTGCAATATATTTTTGAGGAGATAGTAAAGGTAAATCATTATTTGTTTAAAAGAGCTTTTTTCAACTCAATATTGATTAGTATTTTTGTCATAAAGCCACTGGGACTCTATCCAACACCTTCCCAGTATTCATAGAAAACCTTTCCTCAGAAAAATGAATCAAAAGAAATATGCTTTTGTTTGTAAATTAGTTTCTGAATATCATTATATCCTTATGGCTGTCTTGGAAAAACAGCTGTTTTTTAAACTCATACTTACATGCCTTAAGAATCTAATCTGAAAAATCAGTCTACAGTATTTCAGAAATTCTGTAGTGACATATTTTAACATTTTCAATGGGGTTTTATTACTGTTTAACCTAAAGTGTTCAGTGGACTTGACTTGAACTTGCATTTTTTTTAGATGCTCCCACAGTTAATTTTCCCATTTAAAAACAAACATCAAAAATAAATATAGAAAAATACCAAATAATAAATATTGAAAAAAAACCCCTACTCTGCTTTGCAATCCATCATCAGTATGCATCACCCTGCTTGTACTACTACTAACTTAAACAGATTAGTGGGCAAAATCCCCTTTGCTAGGTCAATCAATGAGTGAGTGACAATTAGGATGAGAAATAGAAACAGCTAACAAGTTGTCTAGTACTGAAGTTATGCTGATGGTGTGCTAAAAAGCCAACAGTACGAAAGTGAAAATGAAAAACAAAAAGGTTTTGTAGCTGATCTTTCTCTTTCAATACTCAAAACTTGGGCAAAAGGTAAATCACAACATTTTTGCCAATTGGATAGTCCACTCTGTGCAACACACTTCTTCCCCACCCTTCCTGAACTGAGTCAACAAAAATCAATGGCTCTTCATGGAAGAGACTTTAATTTCTTTTCACCTGTGACACCAGTACAGGTACTCACTATGCTACAGCTCAAATACTGGCTGGAAATAGTTATTTCTTTGAAAAGTGAGAGAGGAAAAGTAAGAAATGTATGTATTTCATGTCAGCCAGAGCTTTCCATTTTGAAAGAATTTATGGGGTATTTTGCTGCATGCACACTGTGAATACAGAAGAGGTACCTTCACTCATTTTAGAGTGCATTCTTTAATAATTATGGGATAATGCATTTTCTGAAATCAAAACATGAAGGTTACATTGATTTGTGACTGCTAAAAGTCAGCACTTTTTGTAGATAATATAACAACCTAAAAGATCTTTTGATTTCCACACAGAATAATCAAGGATTATTGCTTTAACACATAGTTCTTATTTTGTCTTCAAATATTATTGCAGACAAATTTTAAAAAATATTTAACAATTTAAAAGGCCAAAAATCAAGGCACTTCATAGTACTCCTGAAAATACTTCATATCCATAAGCCAGATGTTTGATGCTTTGAAAGAGCTTTATCTTATTTTTGAAAAATTTTATAGTGTTTCTCCTTAGCATTTACTTAATTTCATACATTTAAGATTTTATTTAAACTTCATTCAAAACTTAAAGTATTAGGAGAGGACATATATCTAAAAAACCCAGGAATGTGATATAAAGGAATGCGGTCAATATAGTTCAGAAGATAACTCATTTTGTTGTTTTGTCAACAAGGCAGGTTGTTGACAGGTTTTTCTGAGTCCCAGAGCATAGGATGTTATACTTCAAAGTGATAAAAATCTACTAAATTACTACAAAACCCTAAACCATGTTTTGGGTTCAGTGAAATATCATTATTGAGCTTTGAGTTGTTTGTGCCTTAAATAGGGGTATTACATGCAACATGGCAAATTCTCTCCCTTTACTGATTTACAGAGATCATTTTCAACTGTTGATTCACTTAGGAAAGGCTGGTATTCAGATTGTCTGCAGAGGAGAGATTGCAGTGTATACTTTACCTTGAGGGCAAGAACAGTGAACTCCATTTGTTAAACAAAGAAATGCACCAATTTGTGGGACTCAGATAAGTAGTAAATTCAAATATTTGCTGAATATTTTGTAATTAGTTGAGAGGACAGAGCCTCAATAAACTAAAGCCTACTTCAATAAACTAAAATATATGCTGAAACTATTGTTTGAACAGGAACTTATTTACAATGACATTAAAAGAAACATAGCAAAAATGTAATATATTTCACAATAAACCCCCAGCCTGTGAAATACTTTGCTTGTACTTTTTTAAGCAATCAGAGGAAGCCTGACTGTCAGAAAAATCCTAGAAATATAATGGAAAGTATATTTGCTTTGGAAAAATGTACTCTGTGTTGTCTTCTGTGACTTCCAAAATTAGGCCTGAGTGATACTAATTCTGGATGATTAAAGCAGAAAAATGAATTTCACATTTATTTTACACTACATCTGTGCTCCATGATGGTGCACAAATCTGTTTACAGGGAGAGAAGCACAGGCCTATGTATGAAACATTAATGGCACTAGCCCATTAAAAGTAAATATAAGTATTTAGTGTCACTGAAGGAAATCGAATCTCAGGCTGATCATTTGAACCATCAACAGGAAAAAATTATCCTCTTTAATTTGTAGCCTTTTTCTTTCTCCAGCATAAAAATTAAATCCAGATTTCCCCCCTCTCCCCCCCCCTTTCTTCTCACAGCTTATGAGAGCAATTCAGAAACTGGCTTACTCTTAAAAGCTGTACATTAAGCAATGGATTCCTATCACGTGACTGAGTTATGGCAGCTATTATTGTGGACCCATATTTCCCATACAGACCACAAATACAGTCACGTTTTTCACTAGCAACTCTGTGTATGAATTTCACATAGGCTTGTTACTGATTGTAGTTTCTTTTGGGCTTCACTGACAACCACACAGCGCCATCTGATGTCCTCAAAGAGCAATAAACTATTCCTAAAATCTGTAAAATCATATAAAGCCCAAAATCTTAATATTAAGACTTGACCATGACAGAACATCGCCTCCCAAGCCTACCTGGAAAATAACCTCTAAATAATTTGCCTCTGTTTTCATCAAAACAATCCTAACCTCCTGTATGAAATTATAGGCTCTGAGCTAATCATTACTGCTCATGATGGAATGATGATGATAATGAAAACTCAGTCTTTAAAAAAATAATTTGAATAATCAAGCTGAGAGAATAGAGGTAGTGAATAAACTATTATTGCGAAAAATAGATTATTTTATTGGAATCTCAACAAGCTTATAAAATAGCCTACTTACTTACTTTTGGACAAGTCTAAATTGTGCAAGAAACAAAACTGCTGGGGGAACCAATAGAATACAGGCTTTGATCCCTTCATCAGTGCACCATTGCAAATAATAGAAACAATCCTAAACCCTTTCCTCATGTTTTTGGCAGATCAACTAATAGGTGTGTCTTAGTATTTTATACACATTGGATATTAATTCTTTCTCACACACATCAACATCCATATGCAAATTTGCTAAAACTGTATTTAAGGTTCCATAAGGGCATTGAAATGATTTCTGACAAAGCAAGATCCAGTCCTTCACAGAACCATGAGCAGTCGCTTTTAAAATCCATGCTATGACAATACTTGAAAGAAATGAAAAGAATAAAGCACTCCTCTATATTACAAGACTATTCTACCAATGTACACATGTGCATGTGAATATTTATATCTTAATATAGATAAAATGCCCTGTTAGTCCAAATGAGGTGAAACGCACACATTTGCCTCTCTGCCTGGTGCAGCACAGAGGATGCCGGTAGGAGCCGACGGCACCTTCTGCGGCCAGAGGTTGTTTTGCAGGCGAGGCGGCTGCCGACAGAGGTGAAACACAGCCATCTACCGGCCTCTGGGTCACTTGGTGTGAGCAGCCAGGTCTTCCAACGTCCAGAAATTCAGTTGTGCAGCATGAAATCTTGGCCCAAGACATTTCAGTGGAAGTTTTACTTACACTCATAGGTTATAAATGATTCTGTTTGTCAGTGATTGGCATTTCTTTTTAATGTGTATTTAAAGCATAGATGTGAGGACTGCAGCGTGTTGGTTACGGTATCTCAGCCAAGGTAAACTGCATTTGAATTTCACCACAGGATTTGAGACCATTGCATGATTTGCTGAGGATTAGCCATGTTTCTTGCTATACTGCAATATGTTGGAATCTTACTGCAAAGTATTCTGTATAGAAACACACATGAAAGACACTTAAAAAATTTAACTACAGAAAGTATCTATCTTTATGTCTATACTGATAGCTGAATATTTTATACCAGACAGTTCTCTCTTCAGGTTCTTGCTTCAAAGTTTACTTTAAGGAGCTACAATAAATATATATTTAGGATAAAGCTAAAGTAATAACACATATATTTATTATATCTATTTATTACATATATTTAGGACAAAGCTGGAGTAAACTATGCATACATAACATGTTCCCCCCCGTCCCCCATGATTATTTGGATGTTTACTAGTTTATAAGGACTCAAACCTTGCAAAATTTCAACATAATAATTAAGTATTTAATAATTTAATAATCAAAAGTTAGGTCCTTGCTATGTGTAGGGAACCAAATTTTCTTTCTCTGTGACCTCTTTGGTTCTGCCTCTTTAATAACTTAGGACAGAAATTGTTCATCACTTCTAGTGTTCTTAGCAGCACTAAGAACACTGGAAGACAGTCCTTAAAGCCTTTTTTTGCAATAGGAAAACATTGTACCTCACTAAATAGAGAACTAAATTCTAAGATCCCAGCATAACTATTTTCTATCTTCTCTCAACTGCATTATTTATAATTGCAAGTCGAATTTAGCCTAACCGAAGTTTTATCAACAATTTTCAAAAGTACTTATTTATTTGTTTTCAACAGTACTTATTTATTTGTTTTCAACATGGTTACTTCTTACATCACTAAACCCCCTCTCGTCATCACAGACATAGTATTGTCAGTGTTGCACCAAACGTTGTATTTTTCAGCACTCTTGCAAAGACATCAGATTTTATTCTTGTATCATTTGCAAGAGATAATTCATGAAATATAAGTGCATGCATTAAGGGAGGCCTGGCTATTATTGCATCGAATTAGTATGTAAGACTGATTCAGTCATAGTCCTTCACGTGACTGCAGTTCATGTCAGACAGGGAGTAGCTCTGAAGTACCTATACGTGATTAGCGTTCGGACACAGCCCTCCAGTTCCGACTTCTGATCGCGAAACCTCCTCATATACGGCACAAGTTCCTAGGTTGGTGACACTTATCTCATGCCCACAGACTAGAAATTCAATGCAGAACCTGAGAAACCTTTCCTGTCAGAACTGAGACATGCACTCCCACAGAAAGCCTCACTTTTTAATAAACATATTTCGTATTTAGGAGAGGGTTACATAAACATTTCATAATCAGACTGACATGCTCTGGAAGTTATCACAACCTGAAAAGCGTTTCCACTTTTAAGGTTATCCCCCTACACACCGCCTGTTGCTTCGGTAGCGACACGGGTGCCCTCGGGGAAGCACCTCGGGGATGCGACAGCCCGGCACCCTCCTGCCATTGATCCATGACTGGCCTAGGCCAGGATACAACCCAAACCAAAGCCGAAGGCCCAACTGTGCACGCCTTAGGCTCGCCCCCGCCACTGCTGGCCAGCTTTCACTCAGGGTACCCCAGCTCACAGCTCCCACAGCTCCAATCACTTAGCCCGGCACGCCCAGGATTTATAGACTTTCTCCCGCCCCTTTCCCCAGCCGCTTGCGCAGGCCTCCGGCCCCTCCCCGGCGCTCTGTTGGTCGGCCGGGGCCGGGGCGGCGGCTGGGGCGGTGCCCGCGCTGCTGCCCGCCGCCACCATGAGCTGCGCCGCGCTGCTGGGGCCGCGGGGGTCGCGCCTTCTGGGGGCCGCCGCCCGCCCGCCCCGCTGGAGCCGCCGGCGCAGCGCGGGCTGCGAGCCCCCGGCGGGCGCCGCCGTGCGCATCGGCTGCGCCTCGGGCTTCTGGGGCGACACGGCGGCCGCAGGTGTGGCGGCGGGGCCGCCGGCGGCAGCGGCTGCCCGGGGGGCTGCGGGAAGAGCCGGCGGGGGCTGAGGTCGGGGTCGGGGGCTGGCGGGACCGCGGGGCGGGCGGGCGGCGCCGGCTGCGGGCGGCACAAACAGCCCCGTTGCGTAAGCGCCGGGCCGGGGCGGGCGGGGCGCGCCGGGGGTGCCGCGGTGCTGACGGCCCGCTCTGCCTTGCCCGACAGTGCCGCAGCTGCTGTACGGAGGGAAGCTGGATTTCCTCGTGTTCGATTACCTGTCCGAGATCACCATGTCGCTGCTGACGGCCGCCAGGGCCCGATCTCCCGTAAGTAGAGTCGGTGCCCAGGCGCAGCGTGCCGGGCTTGGCTGGGGCGGGCGCGCTCCGGTATTTCCCGACCTCTCCCTTCAGCCCAACTCGCACCCGGAGTCTGCTTAAGACATGTCTGGTTACGGTGATACGATTTCTTTCATATACTTTTACTTGTGTGTATATATTTATTTTCATCTACTCGGTTTCATATAGTAAAAGTCATTTTATGGCATTGTATGACATGGCTTAATGCTCATATTGTCCGAGCATTTTGAGAGGTGGTTGTTCTTCCCTGTTTTCCCTGTTAAGCAAGGAAAGGGATTGGGTTGACCTACCCCTAAGAGATGGTTATAGCTCTTAATTATTTCAGGTTTTAGGTTACACTCCGGATTTTGTCACCACTGCCATGGCTCCGTATATAAAAGATATTCACAGGAAAGGTATGCTATTGTTTGTATGAGTTTGTATGTTAATTAACTTCACCTGCTTATGAAGACAGGCTGAGACAGTTGGGGCTGTTCAGCCTGGAGAAGAGAAGGCTCTGGGGAGACATTATAGCAGCCTTCCAGTGCCTAAAGGGTACCACAGGAGAGTTGGAGAGGGAGTTTTTACAAGGCCATGTAGTAATTGAACAAGGAGGGATGTCCTTAAGCTGAAGGAAGGGTAAATTTAGATTCTGTATTAAGAAGAAATTCTTTACTGTGTGGAGAGGCACTGGAACAGGTTGCCCAGAGAAGTTGTGGATGTCCTGTCCCTGGAAGTGTTGGATGGGGCTCTGAGCAACCTGGTCTAGTGGAAGGTGTCCTTGCCTATGGCAGGGCGGCTTAAACTAGATGATCTTTAAGGTCCCTTCCCACCCAAACCATTCTAAGATAACTATGAAAAATCACATGGTAATAGATTTGACTTACAGGTCTGATGGTGAAGTTTAAATTGGGCTAATTTAAAATGTTTGCTATCATTATAAATATATACATATATTTCCATGAATTTCTTACTGTGGCTTTAGTTTGTAAATTGAAGATTGCTTTACATATCTTTGTTAAAGCATGAGATCTAGACGTTTTCAGTGTATTTTACAGTACCACTTTCTGATCACTTTTTTGCTTGTTCACATTAGTACAGCTTCACAGCTTTCTGAGTTTGAGAGGAGAAAGGGAATTACTTCTGAGAACCTAATGCCTTGCAAACAGTACAGAATTTTTAGTTAGATGTACATTTCTACTAAAATGCAGTTGTTTGCGGAGCATGGATGTTTGAATGACTGGTGTCCAATACTGTTCCTATAGGAGACTTTTTTAAACTGTCTATCTACTTCAGTATGTGTCTTTTTGGTCATTTTTCTCCTTCCATGCATAAAGGAAAGATGAGAAATATCTATAATAATTACTTTTCTGTAAAAAATTTCGTACTGGCTTTTAGTGATCCTTTGACAGGTTAAATGGGGTTCATATTTTAATGTGATTTTAGTATTTTACTTGATTAGATATCTGCCACCTTGCAAGATGATACCTTGCTTACGTTTCAGCACACTTAAGGTTTTTAAAATATAGGTGATGGTGCTGCCTTTGGAATTTACCTTCTTTTTTTTTTTTTAATATAAGGTGTTCGTGTCATCAGTAATGCTGGTGGAATTAATCCACTTGCTTGTGCAGCTGCCCTTCAGGATGTGGCAAAGAAAGCAGATGTTGATTTGAAAATAGCTGTTGTTGCTGGAGATGATCTAATGAGTGAGGTATTCTGCTTTGTCTTAAGCCTTAGTAGCATTAGTCTGTATAACATGGGAACTTATTTTGTGTATCTTTATTGCAGTAGTCTACTATTAAAAGTATCTGGAAGTTGTTCCTTAATTTTCTCAATGCGTGAAAACAATTCTTGGCGCATCTTATATTTGGCATGGGATGGGGGTGGGTCAGCTTGTGGATCTGCTATTTAGATTTTTGAAGCAAACTGTGAATACGATATAAGGTCTGCCTGATCTTCAGGAGAAGCTAGTATGTGCTGTTACGTATTGCTTCTGTCTAAACTAACTAATCCTGCATGTTAAATCTTCTAAATATGGTGTTGTTACCATGCATTCAAATATATCCCTTCTAGCTTCTTTTTAGTAATTTACATGGATTTCCTGATGTTCCTTTGTTTACAGGTAGCTGGTTTTCTGTTTTTAAGTAATTAGTTTACAGCCATTAGGGTAATATTAAGTGGGAAGATTGAAGTTTAAATATTTTTAAAAAAATAAAATTGAAAGATGAAACATATGGGATTTTTTGACTTAAAGAGTTACACTTTATTTATGAAGTCTCCAAAAAAATGTTGGTCTTACCTGAAAAGGTACTGGGAAAATGGTTTATACCTTGTTAGTGGTTAAGAGGGGAGAGGTTTGCACTGTGGTTAAATCTCTGCCTGTAACTTGGAAAATTATTTATCTGCTTAGGATCTGTTACTCCTTGCATGCTATTGAATGTGGAAGATGGTCAAGTAAGATTCCTTATTTGCAAATTATGTGCGGTGCTTGGACTTTCTTTTAAGAAACTTCTGCCCTACTAAAATTACTGTTTGCTCTCCAGAATTTCATTACTGGTACAACAGTGAAGTGGTCATTATTTGAGCTTGTTATGAACATGTCTGATCTGAAATGCATTATTTTCTATGCTGTTGCCAGCACATAGCTTACAGGAACAAAAAAGAGACAGCTTTTACTGACTACAGGCAACTTTTACTGTTGATACTAAATTTGCTAAACTATACTAGGATATATTATTTGTGGTTTGGAGGGTTTAAGTCATTAACATAGAACACCAAATTAATTTAGAGTGGAAGGGTTTTTTTCTTGACATTGCAGATCCCACCTGTAAACTAGTATTATACATTGTGTCTATGCAGTCGTTGTTCCCTCCATCCACTGGACTGCCAAGCTGCCTCATAATGCATGGTCAAAAACACCCCCCCTACTTTTCTGAAAACACAACCTCTTTGAAGTATCACGAGAAGCTGCAGGATCAACCTTGTTCTCTGGCCATGACACATTTCAGGTGTGGCAGACACATTTCTGCTTGCAGGAGTTGATTTATTAAATCCTACAGCAATTAAAGACAGTTTAAAAGACTAGAGAATATGCCAGTTCATTGTAGTTGATCATCTGTGAATGAACTAGCATACTTCGAAGACTGATTTAGTTTTCTGCATGCTGGAAAAGTTATGGTTAAAAGTGTGTCTAAGGCTTTTAACCATTCAACTGATTTGTGTTGTTGGTAATTTGAATAATTATACTTTGCTTGGAGTTGCTGTGGAGTGGATCTGTTGTTTGATACTAATAAAAGGCTTACAGTAGAAACTTCAAAATACTCATAGATTTGGTGTTCTGTGGTTTTTTTTCTAACAGAAAGAGAACTTAAAAGGTGCTGGTATCACTGATTTAGAGAGTGGCAAACCATTTCCAGAGAATATTCACAGCATGAATGTATATCTTGGGTGAGTTATTTTATCAGGTTTTATTTATTATGGACAAACAATTTTAACTAATGGAGTACATGAATTTGTTTTACTTTGCAGTTAGAACTAACTAGTGTATTAGGTTCACCTTTGAATTATTCAAGCAACCAGAAAAAAAAAATTGTAACTTGTAAATAAATTTTAATTTACAACCTTGGAATTTACAGCTCTTTAGCACTACATCATCTGTGAATGCTCAGGTTTTAGTTCAAGCCAAAACAGTTTTAGTTGAATTACAACAATCACAAAAATGCTTTTTCATGTGCTGTGTATTCTGTTGCAGCATGGAGTATTTTATGATGTTAGCACTAGAGAAGTGCGACTGAGGATTTTAAGTACTGGGACATACTCGGAGTGCTGTAGGAGGTTCCATTAGTGTGTGTCAGGCTTTGCACTGTTGAAGTTTTGGAAACTGGCTTTTCAGGAATCACTGTTTTGAAAGATCTCCCTTGCCTCCTTCATGATATTAAAGGCTTTCAGTATATCTCTAAAAGCAAGTGTTCTGGCTACCTGTTTGGGAAAAGACTGAGAAGTGGGACAATGGTCAAGTGCATCTCTTACAGCTGATGATCTCTGTGGTCCTGTTTTTGCTTTTCTGTCCTCCATGTTAGTCATAAATATCGTCCCTTCTGTATTTATGCTTGGTGTTTTTCTAAACTGTGCACAGTCCCCCCTCTTTGTTATTAATCTTAATGTAAAAACTGGTGTGCTGTCTCTTTTGTCATTATCATTGCACTTTCTAGAAAGCATCACTGACAGATAGCACTGTATGGCTGTGCCTAACGTGTTTTTCCTCTGTAAAATAAGAACCTTTTAACAATTAGTCTTTTTAAATTAATCTTTTATCTTTTCTGTTGTTGCTGGATTTAAAAAAGCTGTTACCTCTGTCTCTGCTTCCTTAACAGAACAGCAGACTCTTGCTTTGGTTTTCTAATAAAGTGGTGTTTCTTTACAGAGGACTTAATATCAGTTGTGTTGCAACGTAAAGCTATTACCAGCCTCCTAAATTAGTGGTTTCCTAAATTACATTTTTCTTTGACACCATCAGCAGTGGATGTTTATTCATAAAGCAAATAATAAGTTTATATATGCCTTTAAAACAAGTCAACATGAGAGTGCATTGGGTGAAATCTGTAATTTCTGTAGATGGTGCACTGTTAATTCTCTAAATTTGATGATGTTTACACTTTGATTCTTGTTTCAAGTGTGTAAACTCCATCAGAAAAATTTTCATTTGCATATTGGTTCTGAAGTGTTTCTTCTGTTCGTTTTCATTTGGGCTATTAGGAATTGTGTGAACTGTTATATTTTTGACAGTATAAGCCAAATGGCTTTTACTGCTTTTTAAACACAGTTATGCAGTTTGTCTATCAGTGTCCTGTATGTGTGCAGAAACCCCTTTTTCCTTTTTACCTGTTAGTTAACACTGTGCCCAAAGATGTGAATTTTTCTGTATGCTTTATATTTGCTTGTCGTTCTAGCTAGTATCGTTTGGTTTATGTAGCACTGCGGGGGGGAAGTACATTTTATGTTTACATCACTTTGGTGTCTTCTAACTTATCTCTATCCCTTGACAAAATCGGGGCTAAATCTATAGAAACTGTAGAAAAAAAAATCTCTTGGCTTTGTTCTTCAAGGCATAAGTGGATTGTTTTATTTTTTTAAACTGCCTATTTCATGAAGAATAGAAGGATCCAGCAGATAGCATGGATTCAGAAGCCAGGACCTGTGCAGTCTGGTCAAGGCTTGCTCACTGAGGTGTATAGTTCACCTGGGTGAATATTTTTAGACCTGACTAATTTTGAGTGGGACAACTCTTACCTGATCAGTCTCTAAAATCTGTTGCCAGAATTTCTTCAAAAATAATGACAGCACAGTGCTCTTGAAGTTGATCAATATTGCAAGTTCTGGAAGCACTTAGCTAAATTGATCTGAAAGGTTTAAAATTGGAGGGCAAAGTCACCAAGCTTTCTCTGTAAAGACTATTCCTCTTTTTACGCTCATCTACAAATGAAATGAGTAATGAATGTCTGAAAAACACTATTTTCTGTAATTGATAACGGAAGTGTCCCTCTGTGCACTTCTTTAAGACAGTTTTTATAAGCATCAAGACAAGTGTTTCAGTTATGTTATTTGGGTACCTGAATTTGACAGTGTTCTCATGACTGCTCTTTAAAATAGTCTTGTTGTATATACACAGTGACAAATTAGTTGTTAAAGTTGATTTTATTGACTTCCTAGGGGATTTTTAAATGATTTTTAACCGGCGTGTGGCAGGAAATGCTTTAAAATGTCGAAGTACTTACTGTTGTGTTTTATCATCTTTAGTGCAAGACCAATCAGCAGGGCTCTAGACCTTGGAGCTGATATTGTTGTGACGGGTAGATGTGTTGACAGTGGGATTGTATTAGGACCACTCATTCATTCTGTAAGTACAAGTTAATTTCCATATGATAATTAATATAGGTGAATCAATATTCAGCAGTCATTGTTAGTCAATTTTTGTTCCTTGTGAAAATGTAGATACTAAATTAAAGTAATGAGTGTCTGTATTTTTTTCTTAGGTGCATGAAAAGATGCTAGCTTTCACTTCTCCTAAAAATATAGCAGGGATATTTTAACTTGTATACTGTAAGGCTGGAAAACATTTCAGTTAAGGAAGTCTTACTCTGTTTCAACAGTATTTCACTCTTTCCCCCTCCTGCTTCTTTAACATTTCGTGTTCAAGATTAAGAAACGAGTATATTTTTCTTTACCACAAGGTGTCGATAGTAGAGTTCATTTTGGGTTGGAGGGGGGAGCACATGAGAGTTCCAAAACACTGGTTTTGTTTTGAGTAGTCAAGTTCAGTGCAGCATTTCTTGAAATGAGCTCCTTGAAATTCAATAAATTATACCAGCGAGATGTGTAGTTTTTTGAAGTATTTTGAATAGATTTTCATGAATTTTTGTGAATGATCACACATTGAAATATGGAAACTTTCTTTTGGTGCATATTTTAAAAAAAAATATGAGGCTATGTGTTAGTGTCTAGTTACAAATATGCTTTCTAAAACATCATACTCTTCATGCATGTCAAACCTTGCCTAATCTAGAGTTAAATTCTCCTATTTATTATTGCCATTATAACTTGTTACTTTATTCCTAGCTGTTTACATTCTGAAAATAACAGTTGTCAGTGTGTATTATCTACTCCAGAGAGACCTCATCTAATTTATTGAAAGATTTTAGGGAGATTTCTGCCAAGGGCTAAATAAGAAACTTACTCTATTGCTTGCACTGGGTTGAACTTCGGGAAAACATTCTAGTTAAAATTTCTAGTTAAACAGAAAGCATACTTCTGGTTTTTAAGGATGACTAGTAGTACTCCAGGAACTGACAGTTTTCAAAAATTGAAAAGAACATAGGGGTTTGTTTCTGTGACACAAGATAAGTACTAGATCTTTAAACCTCTGAGTTGTGCAGGTTTCGAATAATATGGATGTTGCACTTCCAATTTTTTTTAAGAGGGTATGACTTTTAAGAGTTTGTATTTTCTTGTGTGTATCAGTAAGAGGAAATAAAACAGACGTTTTTGATAATATGCTGTATAGGAACTCAAATCCATGTACAACACCTGCCAATTATTATTTAGATTTCTACAGTTAAGTAAAAATATATCCAGTACATTGTTACTGAAAGCAGCGAATGGGCTATGTGCAGTTTTCTGTACTCTATGAAACTTTCATATATTTAAAATACTTGTATTTTTCTTCTAGTTTGGCTGGAATAGGGATGAATACGACTTGCTAGCTGCAGGAAGGTAAATGATATAAAAAGAAATTGGATAAATTTATATTTCATATCACAGTGTCAAGATACCAACTTTTTCAGCACTTAATGATGTTTTGTATTATCATTGAATTAATTTAATGTTTTTGTTAGGTTTTGGGTTCTTTTTTAAGACTCAGTATTCTTGCTTGGAATTGAAATTATAGAAACGTCATTCTGGAATCAGCTTAAAATAACAAAAGGAGGAAAAGGTTGAATGATTTTATTTAACGGCTTAACTTCCTGTTCATTTGGTGTCAAGAGATGAAATCTTACAGTACAGACCAGTGATTCCCAGCTTTTTCTGGTGGGCAATCACTGCTGATAGTTGGGATGGTCGCAGGTCCCTGTATGGTTTTGCAGAAGCTCAATGTCAGTACTCCTATTTACAAACCCTAGTTATAGTCCTAGGGTAAGGAATCTGATGCAGAAAGCACAGGATAAAATTCTGTCATCTAATTTAACATTCTTCGTCATCTATCTGAGTTGAAGTCCGTAAAAAAATAACTACCTAGGTAGCCTGAGAATACCAGTGTGCTAGAACCTCCTAGAGAATAATAAATGTGGAGAGAAACTCTGGCTCCAGAGAGATGAAGCTTTTCCCCATAATTCTGTTGAGTATTTATGTTGCAATCAAAATTTGAAAGTAGTAATACATAATCATAATACATTCCCTGTTTCACATTAGAAGTGAGATCTTTTATCTCTTGATTTAAAAATGAGCTTTGCATGTTTAGTTACACACAGGCTACTTAAGATACTGAATATAGATCAAGACTTCTTGAAATGACCAGGGAAACTTGTTTTTAGGTGTTAGATAATCTCTTAGGTTATTTTTTGCAGGAAAATTCTTCGTGTAAAGGTTAGTCCTTTCAACTACTTATATTCATCTTTCAAAATCCCTTATTATGTTTAATGTGTAATTTATGATTGCATTAGATGCTTATGGACGGAAAAGTAGCATGTTCTGTTATTTAACTTTATTTCCTTTGTGCCGTTATATTTTAAAGCTGGATTTGTGAAACTTGATTTTACAGAATATTTAGTTATTTGAATGCCATTATCCCAGTCTTGCAGGTCATCTCATTGAATGTGGTGCTCAGTGTACAGGTGGAATATTCACTGATTGGCACACAGTACCTGACTGGTAGGTAATCTTGACATCAGTATCCATGTTTGTAGTGGACCAAAGATGAGGTTTCCTACTTATATCTGTGCTATGAGAACTGTTTCTACCTTACTCTTTTGGGGGAGGCAATATGGGCCTCTTGATATTTTGCTGCCTCAACTTTTCTACAAGGTCTGTTCTTCCTAGTGCAGTTTTCCCTTTTGGTCAACAGGGGTCTTTCTTTTGTTAACTTCAGCAAATTTTGAAAAAAAAATTAGCCCTTTGATTATTTTTTCCCTATTTCAGACTATTTCCTTTGTTGTCATCTGCTTTCTAAAAAGATATATTGTTGACTGTCAGGTGTGATTGTAATGAAAAGGACAATACTGATATTTTGGATGCTGTTATATTAGTCTTTAGTTAGGTCAGAGTTGCCTACTCGTCAGTGACAAGTTTTATATAATTTGCTATGGTAGGAATGAATATATGCCGTAGTCCTGTCCTGCTGTATAACGTGATTACCACCATTCAAATGTGTTGAATGGTCAGTTCTTTCAAAAACTTACATGTATCTTGTCTTCAGACCTGTTGAATTAGACTTTCATGTAGGTGTGTCCTTCTGCCTGCTGATGGAACCTGCTTTTGACCAACCTGTGTTTAAAAGTAGTTGGGAAATACATTTTTGCAAAGGCAAGTGGTTCTGGTTCCAGTTTATTCCTGTATTTCTTGGGATGAGAGGGAGGAATCTTGTCCTGTGCTGTATCATGAGAGAGGCAGTGCTTCTTTATGTGGTGGAGGACAGGGCTGAAGAGCAGTGGGGAGATGCAGGAGAGAAGGGTGGCTTTAATACAGTGTGTTCCTGTTCCCCACTTGACTGTGGTCCAGGTGGATGAAGCAGCAGTGCCCTGCGATCTGAGGAGCCCTAGGGTTGCCAGGCTTTTTTCTTCTTCTTATAGTGAGAGCTTCTGATACAGAGTGTGATCCTGAAAGATGTGTTCTACTTTTCTGAGTTCCTGAACACTGCTGATTTAAAGGTAAAGGCATGTATGGCATTGAAAGGGGCAGAGTCAGACATTTCTTCTCACCTATTAGAAGTATACTAGCCCTGAACAAACTGCACTCGCTTTTCACTGTTGTGTTTTACGGGAAATCAAATGAGACAGTTTATAGTAACAAGATGCTCTATTTGATGTGGAAATTTATAACTGCTAATCTTACTCCTGATGTATCTCCCAATGATTTTATGATGATGTCTCATGAAAATTTTTTAAATCTCCTGTGACTCCAGAAGACCTTGCTTTATAAAGAATGAAAGTAAAAAAAAAACAGAATACTGATTTTGTTATTAAAATGTTTGGTAGGTCGTTAAGGATTTTTCTGTGAGGAATATCAGTCTGGTTTAAAAAAAAAAAAAAGGAAGTTTGAGTATATTAAGCTGTGAGCTACTAGAGTGTGAGTAGTTAATTTTACAGATGAGTATAATACATGGATATGCATAGCTAATACTTTTATGTCTGTAAGAATCATAGAACTGTGTCTAAAATCATAGTAGACTTGTGGCTTAGTGCTCTTAATATAGAAGTTTAGCACCTGATACTGCTCTATTACCTTGTCCCCATCAAGCTGCGTGAATACTTTGGAACCATACCTGATTTTATTTGTGCTAATATAACAGTTAGTTATTTACCTTCAGTTTAAGTCTGGTAAAAATTTAGTCATGGTGCCTTAAAACTAATGGTTTTGTTTGCAAGTTCAAAGTCATAGACATTTAATTGATGAAATTCTTGAACTAAAATCATGTGACACATCAGTCTATATGATAAACTCCTAAAACTAGGCAAAACCAAAATAACATGTGAGCTTTGTTTTTACATTTGGAGATGCAGAGTGGAGGTCCACTTCACTGACTGAAGTGGACTTGTGATCCAGCACATCCATTTAGGATATGGGAGGAAGGAAGGAGGGGAGGAAATTAGTTGTTTGAATAATTTGTTTCCTAACAAGTAAGTGCTTACTGTATTTAGGCCCAAATGCATGAAGGGGAAATATTATGAAAGCTTTTGGGCTGCAGAAAAATGGAGTTTCCATTTGATAGTTTAGTAGTAACCTGTCCCTTTAAGTTAAAGAAACTTGGTGACTTTGGGATTTTTGTTTTTTAAGCAATCTGAATCTGTTTTCAATGCATGGACATAATTCATTCTTAATAATATACAATAATATGGTAACTCATAGTCTCAGTAATGACTAAAACATGTCATACCTGCTGCCACCAACACTAATTATTTTGGCAGTAAGTCGGCAGAGCTCTGACAGTTTACAGAAATTACTTGACTATGTCTATTAATGATTTCTTCCTCATTTATGGAAAACGACATTTTTAGCAGCCTCCTGAAAGTCAGTGTGTATAATTTAGATCTCAGTAAATCATAGTGTCTTTGATACATGTTAAATCCAAACCAGCCCAACAAAGTTAGCAAATGGGAGGGGGAAGAAGCCAAATTAAATCTGTGTGTTTGTCGTTAATGTACCTTTCACATACAAATTTCCCACTGCCATAAATATGTTCCTGCAGCCAAGACCATTCACCATTCAGGTCTTGGAAGTGTGTCCCAGACCTTTACTAGAGCTTCAGAAAACCTGTCCCATGGCACATACTGTTCTCTGGTGACTGAACACTGGAGGGCAGCCTCTCTCCTCCTCAGCCCTACTGCAGAGGGTGGGCTTGGGTCATTTCTTTGACTCTCCTTGTTTGGTTTTTTTTCCTCCCCAAGAATAGTAATCCATGTGGCTCTTCTGTCTTTAACTGCTGAAGAGGGCTTAAGTGTACTGCTAAGAAGGACTGACGGGCATGATTTTTTCCTAACTTGTAAACAAAAAATCAAAGAATTTATCATGTTTCAGTCTTAAAAACCTTATCTGTGTGTTGTTTATGCATATGCAAAATAATTAACAAATAAACAAGAGCACTTTAATCTAAATAAAGCCAGGCAAGTTAGAGCTTATATTCTGTGTGTATGCTATCATGTCTTGATGTGTACAGAGGTACTGGATTGGACCCACTTCATTCATACAACATAGTTTTTTAGTTAGTGGGGGTTTTGGTGTTTTCTGCGGGTGTTTTGCTTGTTTATTTTTAATTTTCTTGAAATGTTTGATGCAGATACTTCTGGGAACTCAATTCCACTGCAAAAGGGTGCTTTAAGGAATATTCATGTGTGTATATTGTGGCTATTTAATGGTTAGCTATTAAAACCTAAGCTGCTATTTAATTTTCTTTGTTGTGTCAGTAAAGTAAGGTTTTAATGTAAAACAAGTGAAGTGCATGTTCCAACTCATGACTCTCCAAGTTACTTTAGTTGATAGAAGCCAAATTTCCTTGATTTCTGTCTATTGACCTAAGGCACTTTCTTTAATTTTGCTGTGTGTATCTCCTTGATGCATTGACTTAAAGGCAGGAATCTTGAAGCTGTAAGGTTTTATCCAATTTTCATGAAAACAGGCAGACAGGTAGAGGGGATAGGTGATGATTACTTTCCCAGTGAGAAGGTGGTTGCTTGACTCGCCTCTTGTGTGCATTCTCTGATGACAGAGAATGATGAGCAGAGACAGTGCAAGAAACCATTAGTTTACAGTCTATAGAAGTCTAATGTGCATTCTTAAATGCTGATTTTAAGTGTTATCAAAAAAGGCACTTATTCCTTTCCTGTTCCTTGTATAGTAATTTATGTCAGCAGGTGGTCAGCAGAAGTGAAAATGCGTCACTGCTCCCTATTTAATGTCTAGCACGTAACTGCAGGCCTGTCAGTCTCACTTCAGTGCCTCGTAAAGTTATGGAGAAGATTATCCTGAGAGGTGTTGAAAAATACCTGAAATACAATGCTGTCATCAGTCACAGCCAGCATAGCTTCATAAGAGAAAAGTCCCGCTTATCAAACCTGATTTCCTTTTATGACAAGATAACCCACCTAGCTGATCAAGGGAAACCAGTTGATGTAATCTTTTTGGATTTCAGTAAAGCTTTCAATACAGTCTCTCACTGCATCCTTCTGGATAAAATGTCCAGCACAGCTGGATAAACCACCATCATGTGGTGGGTGAGCAGTTGGCTCACAGGTCAAGCACAGAGGGTAATAGTGAATGGGGGAACATCAGGCTGGTGACCTGTCACTAGTGGGGTTCCACAGGGCTCCATCTCAGGCCCTGTGCTCTTCAACATCTCCATAAATGACTTGGATGCAGGACAAAACTGGGAGGCCCTGCAGAGAGACCTCGACAAATGAGAGGACTAGGCAGTCACCAACTGTTTGAAGTTCAGCAAGGGAAAGTATCGGATTCTACACCTGGGACAGGGCAACCCTGATTGTATGGACAGACTGGGGAAATGAGATGCTGGAAAGCAGTGCCATGGAAAGGGACTTTGGGATCCTGGTTGATGGCAAGTTCAACATGAGTCAGCGGTGCCCTGGCAGCCAGGAGGGCCAACCATGTCCTGGGGGCCATCAGGCAAAGTATTGCCAGCCGTTTGAGGGAGGGGATTGTCCTGCTCTGCTTTGCACTGGTGCAGCTTCACCTTGAGGTCTGTGTGCAGTTTTGGTCACTGCAATATAAGGAGGATATTAAGCTATTAGAGAGTATCCAGAGGAGAGTAATGAAGATGCTTGTGGGTCCCTTCCAACTCAGCATATTCTGTGATTCTGTGATCCCAATGGGGAATTCATACAATGTGTCAAAATGAACTGTATTGCCAAAACGATATTGATAATGCACAGCTCTGTTTAGTTTCATTTATCCCCAGACATTGCTGTCTCTCACTATTATTTAGTGCCAATGGGTGATTAGTACATTGTTTTGTTTTGTTTTGAAATGCAGGAGAGAATAAACTAATGCTGATCAGTAGAGTAATCATTTTGAGGAGATGATAAACACTGAC
This sequence comes from Lepidothrix coronata, assembly GCF_001604755.1. Classification (NCBI taxonomy): domain Eukaryota; kingdom Metazoa; phylum Chordata; class Aves; order Passeriformes; family Pipridae; genus Lepidothrix; species Lepidothrix coronata. Next base: position 4,631,224 of record NW_016690193.1, read on the forward strand.
ATTTTGTCCTAAGCCAAGAGTGTACAATGATTGAGACTGCATAATCTTCTGGCCTGGAATGACCAAAAGGGTAAGTCAATAGCTGTAGTCTCTTAAGGGCTGGATCCAGATTTTTTAATTTGGGACTAGAACAAAATCCGGCATGCGAGTCCCAATCAGTAATGTGGAATGCTTTTTTTCTCTGTACCACCACGTATTCCAGACAGCTGAAAACACAGGCAGGTGGTCTGATTAGGCTGAAATTGTCTGGCCATTAAGTATTTAAATACAATACATAGTCTGAAATGCCCTAGTCAGCACAGATAAGTGATGCAATCAGTAAGTTTTGCCTAAAGCAGAATTGCATGCTAGGAAACATTTTTGTACCTACGTGTAAATAGATGCTTATACCTTTACCCATAAGCTTGTGCTGATCTTGCCTGACACTTTACCAGTTTTGAACTTCTTGTCAAAACACTGCTGGAAGTGGTAGGAGCTTCTCCTTTTTGCCTAATAGCATTGTGGTTAAAATGCATACCCAGGCAGTTGAGAAGCTTGGCTTAGAGCTCTCTTCAGCATGACATTCATTGAGTCACGTCCCAGGAAACTGCATCAGTTGTAAAGCTAGAAGTTCATACCACAGCTTACTTGGATTCTGGGTCGCTCCCATGTGACATACATTGCTGTGGCTTTTTTGTTTTCTTGCAGTAACTTCCCTTGCAAGTAAATGTATTACACCAACAGTCCCCATCTTCTGTTGCCATTAATCTCAGTCTAGCAGTAGTGGCTAGAATGAGATACTTGAGGGATTTGACACTTTATGACCCGTCTCAAACAAGGTCTTTCCCCAAAGTACTGATTATGGATTTTCCTTTTGTTGTAATGCAAATGGTGTAAGATGCATGGCAAAATAAGAAGGAAGGCTGTCTTCATGGCTCCACAGAGTTGAATAGTGAATTGTCCCGGAGTAGAGAGAGGGGGGGGATCTCTTCTTAGGCAATTCAAGTTATCACTTCATACATGCCCATACACTGTAACATTTCTGAGAGCCAAAACTGAAAAAACCCTAGCATTTTACATGGAAAAAAATCAAAGTCATTGGCAGGCAGAGAACTGACAGGAGACTCAGTTTCAGAGTCTTGATTGCTGTAAGAATAGGACAGCAACTGTAGGTGGTTGATGAGGTTTCTGCAGTAGTAAAACCGGTTTTGTGACTTAGGTACCCCTGTGCTGTAGTCAGTGAGAACCTGCTTTAACTGTTAATGCCCATCTAGCCCCAGTTTGAAGGGGTTTTCTGACGTTTAATCTTAACTTCGTTTCATTCAGTGCTGTAGTTGACTAATGTGTGTAATTTATTTAATTGATAAATATCAAACATGCAACCTGAAATGGACCTTTTGGATTAAAGAATGATAGTTTTCACAAACTGATGTATAGTACTTCTCTATTTTAACTCTGTGTTGAGAGAACTGCTCAAAATATTCTAAAAGTACTACTTGATATTTATCTCTAGTATTACATTTTATTAATTACACAATCACATAATTTAATTAGAATTCATTTTAGTAGTTCCCTTTCAGAATTGTTTACACTGCTTGATCTTGCCTTGTTCTGCATAGGAATTTTGTCACTAAACTGATACAATTCTTTTATTATTGAAAGGTGCCACTTAGACACTGTACTGCTTTGGATGCCATGACTGTAATTGATGCTGAAGTTCACAGTTCTGTGATTTAACTCCCCTGCTACACTACAAAATTAAAGCTTGGCTGTGGGTTATGGGCAGCCTAAAGTTGACATGTTCCCTTCAGGGCAGATGTCATATGGTGTGTAGTCATTCAGCAAAACCTACTAGTGAAACAGGCAAAGAGTTACTGCTTTCACTGGAAGTGCTGGTCAGGATGATGGTGTGGTATGTGCTAGAATACCTGGTTCAGGCAGCTACTGCTGCTAGAGAGCTCTTAATGCCAGGTTTAAGTAGATATCACTTGACCGAATCGTGCCATAGGAGTGACAGACCAGTTTCTTTCCATGCTGAAAATTAATTTTAAGTAATGTCTTTTAGCAATTCACAAAATACGTTTTTCTCTTAAGCATACATATGTTAATGTGGATTATTACTGTCATCTGCTACAAGATAGTACTGGATATATGTATTTTTCCAGTCATCCAGTTAAAATACAGATAGAATCCAGGGGCTTCTTGCTCAAGTCATTGCATCTCTGTGTTGTGAATTCTTAAAAATTTCAGACCTGACATGACCTAGGAGAACACGCATCTTCTGCAACTAACAGCATTCAGGAAAGTTCACTGGGTTGTGTTGTACCCCAAGGAGGAAACATCCCTCATGTTTATCTTTGACAAAGGCAAAAAGTCTTCCCTGATACTTTCATTGTGAAATAGAGTAACAATGAAAGAGATGACCAAATAAGTCACTGATTGTAGTGTTTTTTTCACTGACCTTTCCGGGTCATAAATTTCAGAATGGTTTAAATATAGCTAAAAATTCTAATCATGCTAGGACATGCTAGTATCCTGTGTCATCATGCCTCTCCTAGGAAGACTTTAAGACTTTTATTTTTCCCCTTTGTTTTGGGTTTGGTGTTTGGTTTTTTGGTTTGTTTGTGGGGGTTTTTTTGTTTTGGTTTGGATTTTTCGAGGGTGGTATTTTTTTTTGTCTGGGGGCTTTTTTGTGTGTTAAAATGTCTTCTCCAGACAGTTTTCTTACAAGCTTTGTATCAACACTTTGCTGCAAGTCCTAAGAATTGAGTGTCTGTTTTCATATAGCAAATAAATCTCAAAGTCAGAGGCTATTTAGAAGCTGTTTGAGAAAGTACCTATATGAGCTCCTTCCAGCTACTGTGACAGTATAAAAAACTCCACCATAAAGATCCTGTCTTTTGTGGTCCTAAGATAACAAGAAAATCTGAGTCTGTCCTTTTGCATACTGAGAGACCTGAATAATAGTGTTGTTTATACTGATACTGTTTATCTGCTGTCATCCATGTTTGGTCTTCTTTTAATGGCTTAAGTACTTGCCAGATTTTAACCGTTTCAGGGGGTGAAATTTCTCCCTTTGCCTCACTACAGCGTATTTGGGTTTTGTTTTTTAACAGCTTGGATCTTTTGAGAGTGGAGCTTGGGCAAAATGAAGTTCAATCACTGTCAGTAGAGTCAGTGGTTCAGAGTAGGAAGTTGAGTGTCTACAGTCTAGTTCTTCCTTCCAAACAAAGGTCACTCAGGAATAAGTGCAGGAATGTATCGTAAGAGTTCCATGTGCTGATGACTGAGATCAAAGTGGGCTGCAACAGGGATGCTGGTTGTCAGTGCAGTGAGATTGCACTGGGTGATCTGTCTTGAGGGAAGGGATATGTTTTGGATAGGTGATTCAAATAAGCTGCTTGGAGCCTAACTCACAAGGTGCTGTTGACTTAAGACAGATAGATGGTAGGGTCAAAACACACAAGGATGGCACCAAGAGGGTAAAAGCATCTTAATTCTAGCCTTGTTCAGTCACTGATCCTGCTTTGTTACCCTGGACAAATCATGATGTTTCCTGTATGTGTCTCCTTACTTACAAAATTGGGATAATTACATACGTTAGTCTATTACCCTACATTAATGTTCAAGATCAAGAATTGAGAGATTTTTGGGGTGTTGGTTTTTTCTGTGTTACACTTTAAAATATGGTATGTTATACTTGTTGCCACCATCTTTTCTCCCTCCTCTTCCCCTAGAAAAACCCCACTAGAATAACTTGTATAAAAAATTGTTGATTCCTTTCAATTCTTTGCATTCACCAGAGTGGGCTTTTTTTTGTTTCCCTACATCTGTTTGGTGGTTTAACTAGTTTCAAAGACCAGTCAATTGAAGTATAATCTTTACTGATTTGATGTGGGCTTTTCTAGGTGTTTACTAGCTACCATACTTTTAAAGTTTTGTATGCTATAAGCATTAAAGTTGCTGATCTCTGGTAACAGATCTTGTATCTTAATCCTTTTTTTAAATAATGGGGTTATGTTTGAATATTCCCAATGATAAGGAATCTGCTCAAACTCCCATGAACTTTTACAAATGTCCCTTAAGAGTTCACTGGTTTCTTTGCTTACTTTCTTCCAAACTCTGTGGATTTATGTTAAACAAACTATGTTCATGTAACCTTTGCTGATAACGAATTTGGTTGTATGTTCAGCACATTGTTACCACCAGCAAATAATTAAATTCAGGCACAGACTGATTTTAAGTTTGTGTGAGAGACCTGAGGGTCACTGACTTCAATGAGTGTGGTGAACTTCACCACCTTTCATTATTAGGACCTTTTTAGAACAGTTTAACTTTGGCAAGGGTCTATATCTCCTTCTCTTTTTGTGTTCGTTTTGTGTTTCTGGGGCACATGTACAAATTTCAGACTTCCTGTGAGAGGGTTAGCCAGGTAGCCTTTTTAGAAGAATATTAGCACTTATTTTAAATCTCAGGTACTTCTGAAAAGTTTTAAGTCCTTAATTTTGCTCAAATTCTCTGTAAATAAAATAAAAACCTTTTACCTAGAAAAGCAGATGTCTGCATCTCATCCATATAATCCCGAAAATTCTGCCCTGCTGCTGTAATGACCAGCACGTGCCTCTTATTATGAGTTACTCAATTAATTTTGTATATTAACGCTTGTGAGAATGTGAGGGGGAAGAATATTTTAATTTATGAACATGTCTATAACTTTACTGCTTTTGTTTTTGCTATGCCTACGATTAAAACTTTTCTGTGTATCATTGATGTGAAATTGTCCTTAATATGTGTGATTATTCCTGTTTCCTACTTCCCTTCATCTCTGAGGCTTCCAGTACAGTTTGTTCTTCCTGCTTTTACTGCCTTTTTACAAATCCAGAGTGCAGGATGTATTTACATGTCTTCCCTTTCATGCTATGTGTGCTGCAGTAACCAAACAGGGCTAGAATTAGCAATAATTGTTTTTCTTCTGAATTTACGTCTTTAATTATAGTCCTTTAATTCTTTCAGCTTCTTTTTACTCAAACCATTTCTGTTAGTGTCCTTCTCCATTTCCCTCCTCACTTCCATGTTTCCTGTTGGTATCTGCTTTTATGTCTGCATTTCTTTGCCAGACAATAAACTGCATCCTCTTAATATTTTAGTCGAGCAGTTTGTCCAGTGCTTTTTCTTAGGTATGTTTCTGTAGAAACAACCAGATCTGTTAACTCTTGATAGGTTTTCTTTAATTGGTCATTACTATAAAATTCTGGTGTGGTGTTAATAATTTTTCTTTTCACTTTTCCTTTGTATTTATAGGGTTATTTTCTTAATGTTTTTCATGTTCTAGGCACAACATAGGCTTTCCTGTTGTAGAATGTTCCTCTGAAGGAGACTTTATTCTTTCCAAACCACCAGACACAGGGGGACTAATCTCTTTTGGCACTGTAGCTGAACAGTTGGTATATGAATTGGGAAATCCTCAACGCTATCTTTTACCAGATGTTACATGTGACTTTTCCCAAGTTTCGATCACTGAAATTCCAGGTTAGTCCTCTTACATGTAAAGAGATCTGTCAATGAATTGTGTTATCGAACTAAAGCAGCTACTTTAATTTCCATGTTGTCTCAGCATATTTTTGTTAAATCAGTTCCTTAGAGTGTGATACTGTATTAAACTGATTTTTTCAAGGACTTCTTCTAGAAATTCCTTTATAAATTTTAAGCATACTCTTATTTATCTTGCTGACTGACTAATTTATATCTTTGATCGCTACTCCTTTTGTTTTACTTTTTAATGCATGCCCTGCACCTACCAAGTCCTTAAACTGTGTATGCAGCATGAACAACACTGACACAGCTCCACTATGATTTCAATATTTTTTAAACTGCAGCTCAATTTCTTTTCTCAAAGAAAAAAAAAAAAGAAGGTTGTGTACATGTTTTAACTTAGGACATTTTAAGCGTTAGTAACAATGGAAAGTCTTTCAAAGCACTACTTCGTAATGGTGTTTTTCTTAGACGTTTAGGTGGATCATCTTAAGTGGTAGAAGCATGCTTAGGCACAGGATTGCCACCAGAAAATCAGTGTTTGAAAAAGTCCATTTGCTATTCTGAAAACACTCAACAGCAGTAGACTAAAGGTGGATTTAATATATTTCAGGATTTAGCTTCAAAAGCAAAACAAACAAAAAACTCCCAGGCTTAACAGATTTGAAGATCTGTAGTTTGACCAAGACTGTCATTTAAAGTTTGTTTTTTACTGCATCTATGTTGTATCCTTTTTCATTCTAATGGAACTTATCTGTGACAGTATGCCGAGTGTCTTTATAAAGCTTAGAACAATTGAAATCTCAAATTAAAAACTTACTGTGATAAAACTGAAAATGCTGTAACATGAAAAATATTTTAATAATAAAAATTCCATAAAACAACACATTGAACCTTCTGCTCATGCAACATAACCAAATGGCAGTCTGATAAGGCCAGCTTGCTACTCTAAGCCCCAAGTCTTTTTCTTTTTTTTAAAAGAAACTCTAACCTTCGTATGAACTTTTAGCTTGCAAATGACCTGATATGACATGTTTGAACTTAAAATGAACCTTCACATGAACTTTCAGTTAGCCCTCTTAGAAATATAACAGATGGAAAATGGGCAGATTTCTTAAATATTTCAGTTTGAAGTGCTTTGACACGTACACCAGTAAAAACAGGCAAGCTATCTACTTTTGCTGTTTACGTTGCCCGTTTTATTATGCTGCTGCATTACTTGCAGTGTTTGAACTGAGAGGTGCCTTTGTGGTTTTTTTGTCAATGGATGCTATGCATTTGTTTTGTATGCTATGCATTTTTTTTCTTTGTATTACTGCTTTACCTGAAACATGAAACTCTTCGAGATCTTCGTCCTGACTGTATTCAGACAGTTAAATTAACTTCATGTCAGTCTTGCAGAGTGATGATTTTATTTGAGTGATGTGTAAAATTTGTACTAGTCACATTTTGAGTGTATTTTGATCTAGTCTTTTCAGAGTATTTGTATAAAGCTTTGAAATTCTTCTTGAATGTTTGCTAGCACAGGTTAGGTACAGATGAACTGTAGTATAATTCTCTGGCATGAGGTGTTGATCCTGCACTGCTGATTTTAAAGGAGTTGCACCTATTGATTTTCTCTAGTTCAAGCTTGACCTGATGCCAAAACCGCAATTTTCTTCTTTTTTGTTTTTTTGTTGCACTAATACTCCTAACACTGAACGTGGTAGTTGCCCTGGAACGTATATTCAGACTGTTCAGTTTCTGTTATTGACAAGAAAGCTAAAGTTAAGTTATCCCTTCATTTACTCAGCTATCAGCAAATAAACTCTCATGGTTTCTCACCTTGTTTTGTTTCTTTACCAAGTGAGGGACTGCAGTCTGCTCCAGCCAGCTACAGTAAATTGTATGTTCTCTGTGTGTGTGTGCAATAACTGGCTATTAGTGGGAAATAACTATTGAGTCTGAAGTCCTAAGGCTGCTTTCTGTGTTAAGTATTTTTAAGTGTGTGAATAAACATTTCAGTCACCCTTTTAAAAGGCTCACGGAAGTCATAAATTTAGTCACCAGTTCACTGTGCTTTCTAAGGCAGGAAGGACTGTTTTGTGAGAGGTTCTCTCATCTGTGGCAGTACAGCTATCAACGATTTACTTTTTAATTAAGAGCATTTGATTAATATGTATCACAAAAGAATGTCTTTGAAGTTATATTGAAGAAGCTTAAATACTGATTTTTAACTGTTATAGGTTTTGATGGTGGAGCAGTGAAAGTTTGTGGAGCCAAAGGATCGCCTCCGTCAACATTTTATAAGGTATTACCTTGTACAGTGGAGTGTGAGATATCCTCATCTTCTCTGCCCCAAGAGTAAAAGAAAGAGGAGAAAAGTTTAAAAAGACAAACCTTATTTGATATATAAAAACTTGTTAATTTGTATAATGTTAGTAAGTGTGTATTTGTATAGATAATAATTGCTTGAGAACATTTATAGCATGTCAGTACTGAATGCCATGTAATTTCATAATCCCTTTATTGTTAGGTAAATGCCACTTATCTTGATGGCTTCAGAGCTACTGCTGTCTGTCCAGTGGGAGGTCCAAAGGCAGTACAAAAAGGAAAACGCACTGCAGAAGGTATTCTACAAAGGTTAGTATTTGAGTCTTGGAAGGGATCTGGTTTTTAGTTGTTTTGTTTTTTCAGAGATAATGAAAAAAATAATGTTGCTATCATATGTCACAGTTCTAACCTTGTAAGAACCCTTGAAGATTAGAATCTTCCTATTTGGAGGACATTTCAAGACTTAAGTAGCCTGTTCAGGAAACCTGCTTTCAACATATAACTGCACTCATGTCAGTATATTTGGGCAAGGAGGGATTCCTCTTAAATATAATTCCATATGCTCACAAGAGTGTCTGAGCATTTATTCCAATAGCCCCAGTCTTTCTAGTTATGAGATAAATTTCCTTTTATATAAAACTTCCTGCCATCCTGTTATAGATCCATGCAGCAACTACACTAGAATAGTCAGAAATACAGGGTTTACTGTGAACTTACAGTGACTGCTCATGTACCTGTGTGCAGCATTATGGTGAAGGAGTCATTGACTGACTTCCCTCAAGAGACATGACAGATGAGAGCAGACTGATATGGGTGTGTGAACTGTGCAAATGCTAAAAGAGTATGTGTCCAAGAGCTGCTGAGAAAATCAAATGATGGAAAAAACCCTCCAGGAGGTGTTAGATACAAAGACTCAGGGACCCAGAACCTCTGAAAAGCACCCTTTCTGGAAGCTAGGTCATTATTTTAGAAAAAAAAAAGATTGGTGTATTTTCCCTTTCATATTTGCTCTTGCACATTATTTCAGACTGGACTACGTGAATCTTTTGCCTGATTGAAACAGCTTGTGGTGCTGCTGCCTCTCCAACCTCTAGAAAATTAATTCAGCCTGTTTACTGTGGTCTCCTGAGTAATCCTCAGAAGAAGACTGATGTGAGGTAGTTGAAGGCTGGTTGACTAATTTTGATAAGTAGCCTCTAGCCCATGAGGCATGCCTGTAGGCATGTTCTGTGTGTTAAAAATCACAATACACAAAAATATATTCTCCATCTCAAATGCAGTCTTAAACAGCTTAATTTGTGGAATTGTTTGTGTGGCATGTTCAAAAGATTTGTGTATGTCAGCCCAGACAGAGAATAAGAATTACGCTGTTTGGATCCCTCTCAGAGAATGCTCTACCAGCAGTGATATCTCTTTAGGAAATGTTGACTTCAGTCTTTTCACCAATTCCTGTTCATAGAATCATCAAGGTTGGAAGAGACCTTTAAGATCATCAAGTCCAATCATCAACCCAGGATGATCGCTGTAACCCCTAAACCACATTGCTCAGTGCCAAATCCAGACACCTCTTAAACACCTTGAGGGATGGTGACTCCACCACCTCCCTGAGCAACCTGTTTGAATTGCCTGATCACTCCGACAGTAAAAACTTTTTTTTCTAATATCTAATCTGAATCTCCCTGTCTCAGCTTTAGGCCATTTCGTCTTGTCCTTTCACTGCAGTCGCAGTAGAAGTGACTGACCACTGACCCACACCTCACTACAACGTCCTTTTGGGTAGTTGTAGAGAGTGATGAGGTCCCCCCTGAACCTCCTCTTCTCCAGGCTAAACAAACTCAGCTCCCTCAGCTGTTCCTCATAAGACACATTTTCTAGACCTTCTATGAGCCTTGTTGCCCTTCTCTGGACACTCTCCAGCACTTCAGCGTCATTTTTAAAAGCGAGGGGCCCAGAACTAAACACAGTACTTGAGGTGCAGCCTCACCATGCCAAGTATAGGGGGACGATCACTTCCCTAGTCCTGCTCCCTACACATCTAGATCCAAGCCAGGATGCCATTGGCCTTCTTGGCCACCTGGGCACACTGCTGGCTCGTGTTCAGCTGGCAGTCAGCCAGCACCCCCAAGTCCCTTTCTGCTGAACAGCTCTCAAGCCATTTTCCCCCCAGCCTGTAGCACTGCGTGGGGTTGCTGCAATCTGAGTGCACGACCCGGCACTTCACTGAATGGGCATCATGCAGTTGTCCTTAGCCTGTTTATAGTCTGTCCAGGTCTCTCTGTTTCAAGAGAATATTCTAGTCAGCTTTCAATCTGTTCTAGGTTAAATTCTGCCCAGTAGTCTAATGGCAATAAGTACAGAAGATGCACGAATTTAATGTGCTTCATTTATACAGGTCAAATTAATTGTCAGCCTAAGATATTAAGCAGCTTTGGCAGCTTGTAATACACCTTCTTTCATTTCTGTTTTGCATGCTTCTCCTTTATTTATTTATTCATTATTGAAAGCAGGAGAGATTTGGCAATACGTGTGCAAAGAAGTCTTTTTGGAGTAGTCTCTGGTGTCCTTTTATTTTTGATGATTCTCTGTTGTGTTACCAACACAAATGAAAGAGCTAAAAATTACCCACAGAATGTATTTTGAACTGTAATATCTCTGATTGTAATGTTTGTAGATAAATAATTTAAAATAACTTAATACAGACACAGTTTGCAAATTAGTTACCTTAAATGAGGTATCTGTCTCTTTTCCTTTTTTCTCATCAAAATTAAAGGTGGCCTCATTTGTGGTACATGAACCCCCTTCATCTCTTTACAGCAATTAGAAAATTATATTTTGTATTTAACTCCTGTACATTGCTTCATTTTTTCAGGTACCATGCTAATATTTATGACAAAAATGATATATTAGCAGTGTCTTTGAAATGTTTCACCTATGCAAAATATTTTTCTCATCCTAACATAATTCCAGTGTTTCAAGTGATAAAATCTTTTTTCGATCTAGAAGAGTGCCAGACTAAGATTCTTAGGAAACCAGTTTAGGGTCTTCAGAATTTAACTTATTTTTCCAGTCTGCAACATGTTAACAAGTCAGACTATTTTTAACAGTTGGATGCTTTAAAACTTTTTTCTAACTTTTTTTTACTGTGGGGTTTTTGTGTTGTGGTTTGTCTTTTTTTTTTCTTTTGGTCTTCATATGATTTTTTTTTTTTTTTTTGTAAACTGTAGTCATTTTTGGTTTTAGTACTTGACAGTTGGGCTGTTTTTTCTGAGTTGTTGCAAGCAGTCTATTTATTCCAAATTTAGTATTTGTCAAAACCCAGCATTCCTGTCTCTCTTAAAGCAGTGTGTGTTTTCATGCTGTATAAAAAGGTAATGTTCCTACTCTTTATTGTGATTGGACAGACTGGGCACTCAACACAATGTGCTTTGTAGTGGGAATATCTGTTTTATAAAAAGAATTTGAGAGATTGCAGTGTCAGACTGGACAGGCGCAAGTGATGAAAAAACATGCTCTTTAAAAACATTATCTGCTTTCTGGCATTTGAGTTGTATGTTCATTAATTCCAAGTAATCATCTTTTAGGCTTGAATAAGTGGTTCTCCTTCATTTGATTCCCCCCCCATTCAGTGCCTGTGATGTAACAAGATTGTTTCTTGTATTTATCGTAGTTCATAATGCCTTATAGTAGAAACAGAGTTACAAACTGAATTAGCAGTGTGAAACCCAGGAAGATTGCATTACTCTCTAATGACATTGAAGCTCTCTTTATTTCAAAGATAACAGTAAGAACTGAAATACATTTATTTGTCTTTGCTTATCATCTTTCAAATAATTTGAATAAACAAAAGGCTCAGTTTGAAACCCAGGGAAAAATTCATAGGCATGACTTCCTTGTCAGTAATCACTTGATTTGTAGTTTTCAGATATATTTGTTTAGTGTAAAGTATCCATGGTCCAGTTTACGTGACAGAGCTAACTTCTGTGGACCACACAGGGCTACTTCAGATAATTGTTTTGAGGCAGTTTACTAATGAAAAAAAAATCATTTGTTGCAGGACTCGTCTTATTTTCAGTCAGCTCGGTTATGAAGATTACAGTGCAGTTAACATACAGATTTTAGGGTCTGAAGATACATATGGACCTCATGCTAGAAGGAGTATAGATGGTGTAAGTATTCAGTGGAGTGTTCTTAAACTTTTACTGACCTCTTTTAATCTTTCCACATTGTTATCTTTTCTACAACTTTAAAGGAAGTCACTGTCATCTTGGGAATTTCACCCCTTCATGTTGCAAAGAATTCAGTGTCACTACTTAGTGTACAAAATTAACACTGGCAAGGTCTTTGCAGTATTGGGTCTTCCAGAGGCACTGATATAAAATCTTACAAAAGTGTTGTTGTAGTCCATTCTAATGTTGTTCATCTAAAGAAATGTCTTATTATAAAGTTTTGATTGCATAGACTTAAATTGCTTTAGATGTAATGCTGAAAGACCACATTATAAATATTGCAGAGTCAGGAAGGATCAGGATTATTGTTGCCTGCACAACTTTAAAACTGCCTGTGAGTACTACTTGTGAAATAATCTTCACATACCTAATTCTACATTGTATTTTGTGACTGAATACATTCATATGTAGGAATATGAATAATGGCTGTAGCCACTGCAGCTGTGATATCCATGGTCTATTTTCCTAATCTGAGAGTATGAAAGTCCTTTTTAAAGGAAAAATGTAAATCTTGCCCTCACTTACATGCACTTTAAATATTTAGACAGTTTAATTTGTTCCAAAACAGTAGCATTTAATTCTTCTTTGTCAGTGGCAGTCTTGGAAAACTCTTAAGGTACACGTGGCAAAGCTCTAAGTTTGTTCTTAGTGCTGACACTTAATAGCTGACAATTGGTGTTGTATGGGAAAAAAGAATGTGATCTGGAGAAGGACAGTGAACTTCTTACTAAAATTAAGTGTTCTTAGTAATTGCTCAAGTTATATCTGCAGCTATTTGTTTCAGTGCTCGAGTTTCAGTTTCCTTATGCACAGCAACAGGAGTTGCTTCCTGAGGACTGAGATTTATAATGTGGTCTTTTTCATTTTAGGATCATAAAGCCTGCAATTTTAAGTGTGTTACTGAGATTGCAGCATCAAAATTTTGAAACATAGGAACAGATGTCCCAGATGTTCAACTTGTCTGTGTTTTGTTCGTACCAGCTTCTTATGATTATGCATTGTAATTTATTCTTTAATTAAATTGTTACATCGGAGGTTTTCTGTCATTGTATAGAGTGAATAATGAGTTGAAGAGCAATTTCTCCTTCCTGATTGTTGAGTTTGCCTTGCTTGCAGAAAATTGAAGAATTTTTTCAAATGAAATTGAGTATTTTGTAGTATTTTCTGTATTTCCAGCCTCAGCTCCCAGGTCTCATATTAAAAGTAAACACAGCGTTACCGCCATTGTATGTGCTCCTCATGCATGCCTTAAACAGGATGTGAGAGCTAAGGCTGAAATGCAGGAAATCGCTCTACTGCCTTCCCGCTTCGTGGTTCCTCCAGCTTTTTAGAAGAAACTAGCCAGAGGAGTTTTCATCTGGAAAGCAGACGTAGTAGCTTGAGAAAAAGGGTTGGGGATTGGGATTTGCTTTTCTATTTGAAATATAAAGTCATAGAATCCTAAGGAAAACATTTACTCATTGGGGCTTCAGGTAGTAATAATGTGGTCCCTTAAACACTCTTTCCTACCATGTCTTTCCATGCAAAATTAGACATGGTTATTTGGGTTACAAATCACAGTGGTCTAAACCAGAGCCATATTATGCTAAGCAGAATATTAACACAAAAGGAAAACAGTTTCTGCCTTGAAGGTTCTACCATATAAATTTGAAGAGAAGCAAATATATAAGTGAATACCAAGACAGGGTAAGTTGAATAACATTTGGAGCTCTGTGTAGACAGCTGGTTTGACTGGACTAATTCTCATGCCCATCTCTCAAACTAGTGCAGAGGTTTGCCTTTGCAGCTGTGAAGTCACTGTAAATGCCAGCCTTATATAGGCCTGTATACTGTAGTCTGAGCTGCTGTGTGGAGTATTGACTCTTTCTGACGGCATGAAGTATCCTTGAGAAATAAAGGAGTGCTTGCCCCCTTTCCTTTCTCAGACTTCTCTGCCTGTTTATGTGGTTGCTACCTTTCACTCTGGTAGCTTGCTTTGTCAGCAGTAGTCCAGCATGAGCAAGAAAGAGACCTGAATTGACACCATAGTGGTGTTTGAATTTTTTTTTTTTTAATATCTCCTGTTCTGTCGTTTTTTGCTGGGGGAAGGAGTTCAGACAGTGACAAAGTGTCAGTGAGTTGTTTAGAAATACTGGATGTGTTTAATGTAAAAGATATCTATTAATAGTACATTGAGCATTAGAGTTTGCTACATAAAAACTGTATGTACTTTGTTAGTTTTCTGCTAACCCTTTGTTAACTGATGTACAACACATTGTTAAGACTTTGTTTTCTTATTTTTTTATTTTAATTCTGATACTGGAAGATTAATGACTTTAAAGTAGTTCATATATCTAGTTTTAATACTGGATTCAGCCACTGAAAACAGGATTCATCTTATTTTAATGGACCATTGTATGTTGCAACTGTGAGCAAGGAAGTAAACCTAGAACTTGAAATGAAATAGAAGCATGTGAATGCATGAGTGTGTTTTGTACAAGGGCATTTCCTATTCCTTATTATCTGTAGTAATTTAATGAATCGTGTGATAGCTTTGGGAACAGTAAATGTTAAAATTACTCATTTGTTGAGTTCATTGCATGGCTGCATATTTTTTCTGTAGCAACTGTTTTTTTACAGCAGCTTAGTGAAACTTTCTTAAACTGGAATTTATTTTCTTTTTCTAGAGATATTTGTTATCTCTGTTATCTTCATCAGGACATCTCTTCCTATATTCATAGAAGGAAATTTTTATCCTTTGAGTGATGCCTGATTTACATGATCAGAAATAATATAACCTTTTCTACTTTGGCTCTACTGAACTTTTATTTTAGGGTTTGCCTACACAAGTATTGAAATCATCTGATAGAAATGTGAATCAAGTTTGCAGGATTTCCAATGTGAGAGTATTATGGCAGGTATTTTCCAGGCTGAGAGCTTGGAGGCTGAGAAATGAACTGTGTGTGTCCTATGAGTCTATTTAGGAGTACTTAAGAAAAAAGGAAGCAATTATGTTTTTTATTACCTCAGAGTACCTCTGTGTGGATATGCCGCTAGAATTGGGAGTAGAGAAAAATACTCTTTCAGCTTCATGAATACTTAGGACATTGGTTTAAACATACTAAAACAAGAAGGCCCTTCATTATCAAATTTTAGCTGATCACAAGCTATAAAGTAGGAAGTTTTCCTCCCTTGGTATAACCTGACATAAGCGATCCTCTTTGTTGAGGGATTTTTGTCATGTATTTCAGTTGGAATAGGTTTAGTAGTCTGTTAACATAATGATCTCTTTGGGATATCAAAAGCTAACAAATAGAAAGAAATTAGTTAGACAGGGCATTTAAAGAGTTATGAAGTGCTCTAAGCTCTGTAGAATAACAAGAGAAAATAACTACGCACAAACTTTCGTGGTTTTTTTCATGCTTTTATGAAATACATCCTTTCCTGTTGACATGAAGAATGACATAAACACTGGAAGAAATCTCCTAGTGTCTTGTAGTCACTTATCCTTTTTTGATTTTTATATTGATTTAAGTAAACCAAGAATTTCACGTAAGGTTACCAAAGAATGTTTAGAAACTTTGTATTCATAAACAAAACAAGAGATGACTTCAAGAGAGAAGAAATGCTCTGCTGCAGAATTCTGTACCTGAGTAGTGCTGTGAGAAACTCCCGACCAGCAGATTTTGACATCTTGTGCAATCCCATTTCATATGTACTTGCACTTGTGCTTTAAGGCAAGTAAGAGACATTCAGAAACAGACTTCTGTTGTGGGCAGATTTCATAGATTCAAAGGTGAAGTAAAGGTGGTTCCTGCTGGTGATTGCAAATTCTTGAATAAATAGTCTTTGCCCTCAGTGACACCTAATGTTCAGTCTAAGGCTTTTGCCAGTATATTGGTTCCAACGCTGGATCCTTCAGTGGCTGATAGTAGATTTTTAGAGTAGTAATATCTTAAGCAAGAGACGGTGCTTATCTGTCTGCAAGGGCAGGTGTTATAGTTGACTGTAGAGTTGGGAGCACAGTACTGGTTTGATTTACCTTTAGAGGGAGCATCTCCTCTTTTCTCTGAAATCCTGGTGAGTTTTACACATTCTGTTCTCATGTGTACGTCCCAAAGATTAGGTTTGAATTCTTTTCTGTGGACAGATCTGCTTCTTTCTTGATGCTGAGAGAAGCGCATCTGGCTCTCTGATTTGGCCCCAAAGTACTCTCAGTGCACTTAAGAGTAACGTTTGCTTGCCAGTTCCACTGAGAGTGAAGCCAAGTATTTGGTATTGTTAGTTACAGTACTTAATTCTTGGAGAATGCTGGAGAAGAGTCTCAGTGTCCTAGCAGTCTGAAATACCCAATAGTTGATTCGGTGGTAGCAAAATGAAGATAATGAAATATTAATAGCAAATTATAATGATGGTGGATGAAGAGTCACTGAATAGTTTAACTTGAATGCTGAGCTACAGTTATTTTTCAGTTTGGTAAATTTAACCAATATTCTACATCTAAGCTAATCTAATTTCAACCTTCTTGAAGCAGGGTCCTCGGGAAGCTGTTATTTGGCTTGCTGTACACCATAAACAAAAAGAAGCTGTAGAAATCTTCTCTAGAGAGATTGCACCAGCTGGAACTGGCATGGGTAAGTACTCATATTGTCTTCTAAGAATTTTAAAGTTACTTTTTTATTTAATTCTCGGAGCATGACTAGGACCCAAAGACTTAATTCAGCTGTGTTCAGCTTAGAAGCTCTGTTCAGGTTCACTGTGTTGTGCATAATGAAATAATTTTTTAAAGGGTACTTGTGTTTGGTGTAGAGATGGAACCCACAAACATTAGCAAAATGATAAAGTGAAAGTCCTGAGAGTTTGCCTTTGTGTTCCTCTGAGACTCTATCTTTCCATTGCTGCCACTGTTCCTTCCTGGTTTTTTTTTCCTTTTCCTTATTTGTCTTTGTTTTCCTACATGTGGTTGCACTGAGTGTTTTACTGTCTTCTACCATGTTACTGTAAGTTAGTGATGGTATTAGACTTCACTGGCAATAAACACTGAGTGTTACTCAGCTGGCAAAAATTTACCACAGTGTCCTGCTATAACATTGTAGTTTATGAAGAGCTGTGCAGTTGGAGGGTTTTGAAGGTTCTCTTCAGTACTTTATTATCCGACGTTACTGCAAAGGATTTTTATTGATGCTACTGTACTTCTAACCTGTTTAATGTGTAGCTGCTTGTATAAGTGCTGCATCTAATTCTTATTCATAGTGCATATTAACTACCCAACTTAAATTACCATCTTGCAGTATAAAGTCTAACCTCAAATTATTCTGTCTTCAGTGTTTGATTTTGTATGAATTTGTGATGTATTGCAATGATTAAAAGATTTATTTTTTTAATTGACATATTAGTTAAAATACTGGGATTTAATTAAATCCATCTTAGTCTTGAGAGTATATTGTAAAGTATTTGCATAAGTCACCTAATGTGAAGTGACCTGTACTTCTACTGATTACCTAATGTTTGTTCCAAAAAAATTCACGTTTGTTCTTTGTAAACGTAATTGGATTCTCTAAATGTTCTGGGGGGACTTACTGTTTGATTATTTTGAGCAAACTTTTTTTTTCTGTTCTCTTCACGAGTCCCTTAAGTGTCACCACTGTATCCATCTCAGTTCTAAGTAGCTCATTCATATGTTGTGATTTGGTGCTTACATTGTGGATGCTAATCTGGCTTTTATTGTCCATTTAAAATGAATTTAAATTTCCTTATTTTGAGTACTAGAGCTCAGATATTTTGCAAAGGCTTCTGCATATCTTGATGAAAACTATACCTAGGATTTATATAGATCTTCAAAACTAAATTCCATGAGCTTAACCTGAAACTCTGAACTTCCATAGCAAATCTAGAATCCTGATCAATGAAGGAGTGGTTAGGTGTTGCCTTGCAGTTAAGGAACTAGTCTTTTTTTTTTCAGTGGATTAAAAATTACTTAGAAATGTGCGCATTCTGTGTTTTAGTCTTTACAGCAGTAGCAGAGAACAGTTAATGAAGGATAGTTTGTTGGGTTTTTTTAAAGTTGTGTTTATAGTGACAAGGTCAGTGCATGATCATCTTTTTTTTTTTTTTATCCCTACAATATAGAGTATGGTCATATAAAACTAATTGCAAATATTCATTGAGATAATATTTTAAAATTTTGCAATTCCAAAGGCTGATTAGCGGGTGAGCATGTAGCACAGATATATGTTGCTTCTAAAGACTTGGGTTTTAGCTAATGAATGAAAAATGGTATTTTCAGCATTGGACCAAACTGTCATTTCTATAACTAGTTAGGGATTTGTAACTGAAGTAGTTTTTTCTTTACTGAATCAGTAAAGAAAAAATTACTATGGAAGTAAAAATCTATTCTTACTATTTATTCTACATATGCATAGACAATTCCCTAGAAAACATCTTTTTGAATGAAGTAAAGCTGGGTGCATTTTAAAATAATTGTTTATTTGTCAGATCCAAAGCTAATGGACCTGTACTTGTCTCTCTATCTTTGCTGCTTCTTTTATAAAGCAACTGCTACATATAGAAACCACCTTTGAAGTCTGAAAGTGTTAGGTTTACTAAGGGTTCAGTTTTTTCCTTTTACTGCTGATCTTTGCAGAATGAAAAAAGTGGAAAATCTGCACTACATGGATTGGGTGGAGTATATACAGTATGGAAATTTCGTTACCATAGTATGTGAACATCTGTGCCTTAAGGTGGCTGGCAGACTTTCAGTTCATATTATCAGGGCTTTTGTGATGAAAAAATGCATTCCTGTGTAGAATGGGGTTAGGCAGTCGATGTGGATGGTGGTATGGTTGCTAGTTTTGTTTCCTAAGGGAATAGCTTAAGCTTTTTAGAACATCCTGTAGCAGATATTCTCAAAAAAAAATTGAAATCTGTTTCAGTTACAGAAGTGCTGCTAATGAGCAGCAAAGGGAAAGATGATATTTCTGGCATCATCTGGGGCATCTGGTGATAAACAACACTTTTGCTTGCCAGGTAGAGGACTGCAACAAGGTTTTTGGCCTCCATGATATAAATAACTAGTGTCAGAGGGTATCAGAGCTGTATACTGTTGTTTGCTGACGTGCTTCTGAGTGCTTGAACAACCACATAGTCATTCTTTTTAATTTGTTGAAGATATATTGTGACTGCTTCATATGGTCACTTCTTTCAGTTGCTGTTGTGTGATGAATTTCTGCATTACCTGCACCAAATAAACTCTTCTGTATGCAGAGAAGGGTCAGATTTGGGATATAAATGCTACTTGTTGATGTGGAATATGCTTAAAGCAGTCATTATGAAGAGTCTTTTCTTTCTTCAGTGAGATTTAGAATTGTGAAACACTGCCAAACAGTAATTAGTGGTGTACTAATAACTGAATCAGCTTAACAATGCTTAGTTTCTGACAGTAGTGTAGATTTTCAGGACTTGCTGGGAAGAGCAGAACAAGGAATTCCTGATGCTTAATTGTCTTAAAACAGGCAGCTCCATAGACAAGACTTGAATAGATGGGTAAATGATCTTGGGAACAGAAGCCAGACCCAAGATTGTTGAGATTGTTGTTGTCCTAGGTGAATTATCTTATATGGATGGAGCATACCTATCAGATGTGGTTTTGCGCTTCCTACGTGGATCTATGTGATGTAACCTTGTGTGGCTTTGTTCTGCCAAAATGGTGGCAGTTGTGGGGGTGCACACCAAGTGAGATTTTTCCTGATGAAAATCCTTTAAACAATGAAGTTCTGTGTTTCAAGGATTGCCAGCTTGGTAATGCCCCTCCCAGCTCTCCTGCATTAGTTCACTTCCAGGAGGTGAGATAGTGACTGAGAGTCATGGCAAACAACCCTTTTCTTCTTATTTTGCTTATTATTTTAATGAAGAACTGAGAAAAAGCAGGAAGAAATTATAGATCCTTCATAATGGACAGTAGGGAGAAAAGAGTTGTTGTTGACTTGCAGCATTATGCCACTTGATCTGAAACACTTGCATTATGTTATTTTTTTGACATTTAAGGGTGACCTTTAAAAAACAAAGTACATTTACTAGATCTGTACCAGACAAACAGGAAAAAAAGAAAAAAAGAATTGCCCATCTGCTTGACCTGTATCTAGTGATTGCAAAGTATCGTTTTTAACTCTATTCTTCTTTCACCTCAATAGCAGTTTAGTGTTTGTTACTCTAAGTGATGTGTGGACAGTTGTACAGATGATAATTTTCATACATAGCACCTTTCATCCAAGAACCTTTAGAAAGCTGTGTAAAGACAGTCAGCTAAGCTTTCTATTTTCTAGTAACATTGGAAAGTATTTATCTGCTTTACAGATGGTTTCCTGCGATGGTGGAAGAAAGTATAATGACAAAAGAATGTGAATCAGAATCCTTGGTTCTGCTTTCCCTGTAAGAAATGCTGAAGAGCAACTCCACTGATCTTTAAGGGGACCAAGCTGTCTAAAATTTAGGAATGAGGAGTAGAAGAGAAGAGGGATTGAGAAAGGATATTTGGTGGCTCAGAATAAGGGTGGGGAATCGCAAGAGATCCTGCTGCATCTTTTGAGATGAAATCCAGGAGAACTGTCACTCTTAGTGTTTCATCAGATGGGTTTAGCCTGCTAGTTACTACTTGTGAAGCCCTGAGCTATAGAGTTGGTAGGTAGTTTTATTTTGGTAGTACCATAATATGAAAATTATAAATTGTAGGTAAAATAGGTATTAATTTCTTTTAAAGCCAGTACTAAAAGACTAGTTTTGGTTATTTTCACTTAGAATAATTTGAAGCACTTGAGATAAAATGTTTTAGCTATTTGCCTGAAACTTTTTGAGGGAGTTTTCAGTTACATCTTTTCAGACTTTGCAGAGAAGAACAGTAAGACATAAAGAAATTCTTTTTCTTCCTGTGATTAAAAAGCACAATAATTTTGTTGAGGAGTGATCTTCATAATGCTTCACTTCAGAGACTTAGAACTTCGGGTGTTAGGTCTTGAGTGTCAGAGATGTGCTTTTTAGTGAATTTAAAGTCTTAATGTTATTATTTATTAACTTCTGACTTACTTTGCAACATGATTTTTGGGTAGGATACATTTTTTTTGTGCATTCATATATGTAAAGGATAAGAAAACTTAGACTTCATAAAAGGAAAGTATTGTATAGGTTCAATAGCTTTTAGTCAGTTTAAGAGTGCTCATTACTCCTTCTCCCTCCCTTCCTCCACTTATGGTAGATCTGATCTTCTGGTAATCAGTACAAAGACAACCATCTTCAAGGCACTGTGCTGATCTGACATTCTCAATTTTTTATGGAATCTTATCCTCTGTGTAAAAAGAAGGAATGCCATTTATATGTTGGAATGGGCTGAAGCCTGTGTGTTTGTGCTCTGCAATATAGACAAGGAGTTAGACCTACAAGAGAGAATTTTGAGAAATTGCATCTCTTAATAAGAGGCTTCCATAATCAAGAGTGAAAGACTGAGATTTCATAGACATTCCCTAACATTTTTTTCTAGTGCTTTTTAAATTTCCATCGTTTTTGTTGAAGACCAGTGGGACACGAGTGTACTTCCACAGAAATTGTTTTTAAGTATTATTGAAACTGCAGATGATATTCTTAAGCTCAGAGAAGAATTTGAAGCTACTGTATGTAGACATGCCATACCTTAGAGAGCAATTTGTTGTTTATTTTCTGTTTGGAATGGAAGACATTTACTGTAAACTTTAGTTGAGTATGGTATTTAGTTTACCAGTTCAAACACTTAATCATTTTACATTTGGATTATGCTCTCTGATGAACTTAAAGAGATACAAATTATTAAAAAAAAAGGCCAAACACACTTAATTCCATTTTTTTTTTTTTTACAATTAGCAGTTGAGTTTGTTAAACTTTCAATTGATAAAATCATGCTTTCTGTTTAGTCCTCAGTAGTCTGAAAGTTGATAATAGCCAGGGTTTTTTTAAGAGCATCCAGTAAGTTTGTTTGGTTTTAAGCATGTATGGTCTCCTGGAAAAAAAAAAAAAAGGCAAAACAACAAACCAGAACTTTAAACGTGAACTGTTTAGTCCCAGTAGTGGGGTATTCACAGTTTTTCTCCTGTTATATAAAGTGACCTTTCCTAAACTTGACATTGAAGAATCCTAGACACATAGACTCAGATTTTTAAATCTGTAATAGCCTATGGGAGTTCAGTGCAATTCTGCATTGTCCTGTCCATTGAAATTTACCCTCACTTCATAAAAGCTAGCAAACACAGACCTAGCAAAAAAAGCTAGCAAACACAGGCTTGTATTACTTGGTGAAAATGTCTTCATTATATACAGTACAGTCAGCCAAGTGGTTAGAATTGAAATAATTTGTGTTGATTTAGTGTATTTATTTTGTCTTCTTTAATTCAGATATTTAATTCTGAATGAAGTGCAGTGTAGAAGAGGCTCAAGAAGAGCCTTACTGTGGGAAACTGGCATTTATAGTTTAACGGGGGTTCAGTAGCTAAGAAATGTTTTGCTAATAGCTGAAATCATGCGCTGACCCTTATTTCACATTAAAATGACCGGAGTTTGACACTAAGATGACAGCTGGTTAATACAACTTGAGATTTTAAAGTGCTTGAGTATATGTAAATATTATGACTGATCTCCTAAGTGTGTTGGAAGATACTTCAGAAATGTCCTTGTTCTAGCAGTTTACTGCAGTCACCATTTTTTGAGACTAATATTGCAGAAGATAAACTATCTGCTGTTTTCAGAGGACAGATAGAATAATTAAGAACATGTAATTGACTCCTGTAAAAAATGTATGCATTTTGTACTAGTGCTCAACCATCATGTAAGAACTGTGGAGTATAAAACCTGAGATTTCAGATTTGCCTAGTTTAATCACTTAAAAAATAATGCTTGACAAGTAGACTGTTTTGATATCTGGTTTTTATATATAAATATATGTATAATTCCTTAGAATATGCAGTAAATACATTAATAACCTTTTGGTTGAGCTAATTCAATCACTGGAAATATGAGGAACGAAACTATTTAGAGTCAAAAGCTGAAAGCTGGTGAGCAAGAGACATCACTGTATTTTGGAATTCTGTGAAGCTTCAAAGAAAGTGTCACCTATTAAATTTAAAGCGCTTAAAGCTTTTTAGATTGCCAATAGTTGGAATGTTTTCATACTTTTTTACTCCAAAACATTTAAAAAAAAAATGCTTCAAGCAGTCTAGCATCTTACATATATTGCATAATGGTCTATTCTGTTGAAAAGTGTACAGAGTTGTACAGAAGTATTATATTTTGACAGAAGTAGATTAAAGAATAAATAGTAATAATCCAAAATTGGGCAAAATATAAGGCTCTTCCACCATCTAAAATCGAGGGGAGAATTACCAGAGCTGAAAGGAAAAGCTTGCTTTGCTGGAAATTTGCATCTCATAGGTCTAGGTTCCAACCAGAGCTTCTTCTGCTGTGGGGCATTTTACAGGGTGTGATATTTATGGCATAGATTATAATGTATTAAAACATGGTAATTCTGCATATTGAAATGGTACTTGTTTGGGCCAATTTTATACATCTTTTTGCCAGAGCTGATTTTCAGTGGATCCATTCCCTGAATTGTCCCAACTGAGAGCAGCATTGGTTTTCCCAGTACTCTTCTGTTTGCCTGCTACCTTTGTTCATGAAATTTATCAAAAATTTGCTGTCTTTTCCAGCATATCATATATGATCAAGTTTGCTATTGGACCCAAAATTTGGGGTTTTGCAGCTATGGTGGAAGAATCATGGACACGAAGGAAAAATTGTGAGAAATTACACGTCCATGTACAGTCAGAGGTTGATGATTTGTTTTTCCTAAGGTACTTGGGCTGCAAATGAGTAAGAGTTAAAGTAGGCTAAAGGAAGGAGTCATAAAATGAAAAGACAGAATAAGACTTCATGAAGAATTGTGCAGATTAACCAAAGAGAAGCACTTGCTAACTAATAATTGATTCCTTTTATTTTAGATTCAGTGTAAATTCAAACCTTTAAGGACAGAGTCCAAAGGAATGGTCCTATACCAGTGCTTAGTCACCTAGAAAGAAGTAAATTTAATTGACTTAGTGCCTGATGTTTTTCTGACCATGCCATATATTTGGATGTTAAGGAAAGCAGTGGAATTCCAGCGGTGCAATCCCCAGTACTGACTCATTGGTTTCAAATGCCTGGCCACCTGGAGAATTTTTAGTTATCAGGCTAGGTCCTCAGACAATGTGAGGGAAAATGTTCTTGGAAATGGCAGGCTTTTGGATCAAACACTTGAATCACAATAAGTATCATAATACGCAGTTTGATTACACCAGACAAATACTGTACCTACAGGTGAATGGGGTCAGTATATAAATGCATTGAAAGCAAGGTCTCCGACCCAAAGGTATTCAGCTGGTTTTGCAGTGCATCAGTTCTATGCCATTCTGAGGCATGGAATTTGGCAGACAGTGGTGGTGAGTTGTTCTTCAACTTGAAGTGACTTGTTCAAGAGGTTTACTGGTGGCAGATGAGATGATACTTTTATCTGCCTTGAGTAACTAACGAATGGAGCTCTGATAACAAAACGTGGTCGTGAAGTTTCTGGGAAAGGAGAACAACAGCTTCGGTTAAGCTGAGAATTATAGTGACTTGAGACTGCAGCCTGATAGATACTGTCTGCAAGTATGACAAATTGTTCGTGTCAGGGTAGATAAAGATAAATCTTCCTGAAAGGAGGGAGGGAGAGTGTCTGCACAGATACTTAAGCAAGCAATGCAAAGTAAGCATAAAGTTCTGCATGAGGAAATCTTCTTGAAGGTATTGTCTTGGGGCAGCGGTTGATCCAAGGAGATCACAGTTTACTTAGCAGAAGTAGGTCTGGCCAGAGTGACAAGCCCACTGTTACCTGGTTGTACATCACCTTCTGCTGCTTCCTTTTGGTTGACTGGAGAAATGTAATGGGGATCTGAGCCATGGGTTGAGGTGAGGTGTAGTGTTCTAGTGGTGTTTACACAAAAAACAAATCACTGATTGTAAGCCACAATCAGTTTAAAATTGGCTTCATCCTCTCTGCGTGAATCCTAAGCGGGAATTGCATATAGATAAAATTAAATTGGACTTAAAAGTGCTTCCATCTTATTTATGTTCACATAAGCAAAGGATTGGATAATCATAAGATAGAACTTTATAACATTCCAATTGGGATATTGGTGTAGCTTTGCTCTGCAATTGCATTTATGTGCAGGGGTAGGTGTAGTACCTCCAGAGACAGACCTGTTACATTAGCTTATGGTGGAGAACTTTCAAACAGCAGCAGTAGCAAGCAGCAGTAGAAGGTAGTTGTAACCTCGAGGTGTGAGCAGTGGTTGCTCTTAGGTGGATTGTTTTCTGGTCAGTGTTTAGAGAACTGCTTTGTTGTAGGAGCCAAGATCCACTGTGTGAGAGCCAGTAAGTGAAGAATTTTCTTTGAGAGCTTTCAGGAAATTGAAACTGATGTTGGAGCAAAATCTGGTATCCTTAATGAGCAATTCAGCTGCCTAGCAGGAAGTGACCCATGTGACAATCCACAGATAACTAGCTTCATGAACCTATATTTTCAACATGACCTTTCCATATCCAGCCTCTTCCTCCAACAAACTAAATAAACAAACTAGGCGCTTAGTTCAGTAAAATAACTGTAGTTGGTTTTGTTGTTGGATGGCAACTCTGCCTGAATGAGTGAGATGTACAGTGCTGAAACCTCACTGGATCATTTAAAATTGTGTAAACACTGGTGTAAGGGATTTTTTTGTAATGTATCCACTACCACATTTTTTTCAGCAGAACTTAGTGGGTAGAGAGGTGTTTATTCATGGTGCTTTTTTTATGAAGGCATTTTTTTTTCCTTTACTGTAAAACATAGGCTTTTTTTTTTTGGGGAAGTCACTTCCACTGAGCATGAATATGGCAAGACTGTAATCTATGCTGCTACTGATATGTGTTCACATTACCGAGGCACTGAATCCAAGCTAGAACAACCAGCTGAGAAGTGGGGATTATCACTGTGAGCTTAGTACCACAACAGCACAGTTATATGGCTTTTAGTCTGTTTAGAGCACAAACAGAATTCACATTTGGAGAAAGCAGGAAGCCCATTTTAGCCAGAATTAATTTGACCAAATACAGCATGTGGGCAGCTTTCCACAGCACTTGTTTTTAGGAGACTGCTTAACACACTTGCTAATTAATTCCTAGACTGATTTAATGAAGTGCATACTGAAGTATGCACTTCACTGTTTCTTCCCCCTGCAATACTCTGTGGAGCTCTGATGCTTCATGTATGTGTGCTGTCCATGCCAGAAAGAAGGGTGAGAAGCTATGCTCAGGAAGAGGAGAGCAGAGCTGTTCCTTTCAGAAATACTGAGCCAGCCGAATGGGTTTAATGGTAGTAAAGCTTTACAGCCCGATACTGAGAATAAATAAGAATCTAATCACAGTGCTGACTTACTGCAAATCTGGGATCATGCTAGTGCCTTAAGCCCCTATGTATCAAGGAGAGAGAATGGGATCTGCAGTATCCAGCACCTTAAGAAAGCTAAGTTAGCTACTGAAAGTGCTAGAGAGAATGGTGCAAGTTAATCTGAAACAGTTAATCTAACAAGCAAAGTCATATTAAACAAATATTAAAACAAAGCATGGTCCAGATCAGAATTGTTTCTCTGCTCTCATTAAAAGTAAATAAAAAAACAGCAACAAAAAGATTAAAGCGAAGTTCTTTATCAAATGTATCGCCTCACTGGCATACAAAATATTTGGAAGGAGAATCTAAAGATGTAGTTTATGCTGTGCACATTTTAAAATATTTTTTTGTTAATAGTCACAGTTGCATGTTTTGCCTTTTTGACTGTTGTATAAAATGTTATTTTATTACTTTGAGATTATAGATGCTTCCCTGTATTTATTAAATGTGTATTAAGGGAAAAATTCAAGCTATGATAATGTTCTAATTCTTCCACTCGTTGTTCTAAATGTTCTTCTAATGTTTTGAAGATGGCTTTAACTATTCTTTTGTTAATTTAATTTCCATTTCTAGCACCTGGCCTCACTGGAATTGTTGGAGGGCGCCCCAGAGTGTAAGTTAACTCCTGATGATTAACTTCTTGTAATATGTGATGATAGTGTTCCTACCACTCACCATCACAAGCTTCCTCAGCTTAAAACAGCAACCACAAGAGGCAACTAAATCTTTCTTTTGCACACTATATTTAATAACTGGTAACAAGGTAACAGTGGGTGCTATAGGATATATATGCAAGTAGTAAAATTCTTTACTGAATTACTGAATATAAGTTATGTAAGTCTCTGATCAGCTCATAGCAATTTCTTCTTAATGAGCTGTAGAGAGAACTTCAAATGTGACTTTGTGGCAAGGCAGTTGCTCAACCATGTGTTATACATGCAGATTTCTGGACCAGTTTTCTCTTGTAGCTGTTAGTTTGGAATACAGGCACACCAAATTTACATCTGTACCAGCTCACTTCACCTAGAAATGCAAGGTCAAATGTCCCAGAACATCCCAAAAAAATATTATTGTGAAACCATTACATGAGCGAACTGAACAGAATAATGTTAAGGATATAAAAAAAAAAATCCTGGTTTGACTCAGTGTTTTTCTAGATAAGACTAAGGTCTGCTGGTGATTTATATTCTCAACCTTTTCATGCTTATTCATGAGAGCATTTAAAACTTTACTGTCATTAAGCAAGTACTGCATATGAAGGTGGGAGGAGGACCTCTAGCTATATTTCCAGTAGCCCTGTGTAACTAGCCTAGGTATTAATGTGGGGCTACTGACAGTGCAACAGACTTCAGTGTCATGAAATACATCCTTTGTCAAGAAAATATTTTTGGTATTTTGACTATCTTCCCCCAGAAAAATTTTCTTGGACTTTTTTTAACAAAGTCTTACGTTCTTAATAATGGAATTTAAGGAATTTTTACACTTCTTAGGCTTTCCAAAGTTGTTTGGAAAACTATTGTTAGTTATGGTTGAACAGCTTTAATTTCCTCTTAGTTCTCATGCATTAATTTCTAGTTAAATGCATTTATGCTTGTTGTTTTGTGTTTCTAGGTCGCCAGTTTTGAAGCCATTTTTCTTCTATTATCCCAAAAGAAATGTTCAGGTAAACCTGTGCTCGGTTTTCTTTGAAGTAGTGTGAAAAATTCAACTGACTGGCATTTTTCAGTGACTTTGAGTTCTAAAACTGCAAAGTATTCTGGTAACTTTGATTAAAACATGTTTCCTTAGAGACTAATGTTATTCACACAGTGTTTTGCAACAGTTGAACTTGCCAACCTTCTGTTTTAATTGCTGCAAATTTTGAAATATCTTACATCAAAACTGAAACTTCTCTTTTCATGAACTGAACTTCCTAGAATTGTAGGTTTGAGTTATTTTTACTGTGTTTACAGGGAGTGCTTAAGAAAATTTATACTTTTTTGAAAGGTAATGGGACCTCTTTAAAAAGGAGGCAGTTGGGTGTTCAGAAAGGGGAATGTTAATCTTGTGAACCTGGGCACATCATCTGATTTTTTGGGGAGTCTACATTTTGTATATACTACTGGGAATAAGTATTAAAACTAGTGAATTTCCTCTGACTCATAGATGTTTTACCTTAACAGAGAGTTGAGCCTTTTCCTTCCATATACCCTGTCTATAAAAATGGAAGTAGTAATTTCTGCTCTTGCCTATATTACAAAAACCGCAAAATTACGAAAGCCTGTGCAACTATTGTGCTGAGTGTCATGGAGGAGCCTGTGAATGATGTCTCTCTGTGGCCCTATTCAGTTCATAGCAATCACTTCTTTTAGTCCAGGAACTTACAGTTCAGATGACTAGGCAGCCCTGGTTGAGAAATTACAGTGGATGACATGTTCATTTAGAGCCCTACTTCTTTTTTGTTACACATATACCCCTGTCTAGATTGAAGTCTTCAAGATAAGTTTAAAGAATTTGGTTTTGCTGAAACCATAAAATGTTTGGATTTATAAATGTTGATCTCTGCTCTTTTGAATGCCATCAGATACTTAATTGATCCTTTGGAGACTGCAGACAAAATCATGTACGTGCTCTTCTTTTTCCAAGGCCTTTAAGTGACTTGTAACTATTGCATGCCTCTCATGCCAAGGCATCCTCATACTCAGTATGAGTTTTCTCACTCATCCACTGTCAAGAAAGTGGCCAAAGGCCAGAATGTTGGTCTGTGTTAGACCACAGGTGTTGTGACTGGCTTCTGCTTAGGGTGGTGAAGGGAAGCTTTGAGAGCACAGGCAGCAAGTGATAAGGTTGGCAAGGGGCAACAAACACAACAGCTTAAGTATTCTAACCAGAAAGGGACTTTTCACTTTCTAACCCTCATACAGTGTTTAGCACAAACAAGCCCCATTCTTTTAAGTAGTATTCTGCATTAATGGAAAATATTTTAGTTTCACAACTTTAGAGAGGAGATGGTATTTAGTTATTACAATTATATTATTTGTAAACTGTGCTTAGTGGAAAAGCATTAAAAAGAATTTCAAGTACTTGTTTTTATCATCACTTATATTTTGCTTTATACAAATGGCTTGTCTTTGTGAAGTTTAATATGAAAGTACTATCTATGGAAGTTTAGCCTGCCGCTGTACTGCTCATCAAATTAAATATAAACTTGGTAATTAGCACTGTGTTCCAGACTTGGTAAAATGCTGTTGAGGTTAAATAGTAACCCAGTTTAACAAGGAAGGAAAGCAGAGTCTCATTTATTCTTTTCAATACAGAAAAGCAAAGTCCTTGCTCTGTGTAACTAATCTCATGAATGTACTGATACACCATTAGCAAAGTGCAGTGTGTTGTCCTGCAGTAAAAGTGGGGTGTAAGTGATTCAAGTCCTTGATTCAAAATTCTAGCCATGTAGTAACAACCATGGTCTAGTGAGAGATTACAGAGTAAGTAAAGTATGAATTAACTGATTTTTCTAAATTGGAAGTTCAGTTATAAAAAGTCTGGTTGCTCTAGTTCAGCATTTGACCTAAAACCAAAAAAACTCCATAAGCAGATTTTCAGTTATATTAATATTGATACAGTGGGTTCTTTATTCTGTTTGTTAACACCTTTCTGGGTGTCAGTTAGGATTCAGTATCTCATTTGTTGTTTCCACTGCTTTTATGCAATTGTCCTGAGTTTATCATAGATCACCAATGGTTTTACAGTTCAAATAGTAGTTACTCTCCATGTGTACTTCAAAGGTAACCTAAAATTTTGCTGTAGGGAGAAAAATGGCAGCAAACCTATTGAAGGAAAGTCACTATTAGTTATTCTCTAAGGGCAATCTTAAGAAAGAGTGCTGAATAGAGTTATCTTGCCTTTGCTGATACTGAGCACTGATAACTGCTGCAGCAAAACTAGTTTATATTTTTTTGTTGTGGTAGTGTAACCTGGTCGTATGTCCGAATCTTTAGTACTGGGCGTCTTCCAACACAGATAAAATGGATGTCAATTGCTTCCATCCCACTGCATTGTGTCCTGTCAGTGACAGGAAAAACTGCAGGGTACCCTGCCACATGTACTTTCTATATCCTTTCTCTTGAGCAAAAGAATGCTTACTGTTAATAGCCGAGATACTGGTCTGTATAGATGAGGAGCAAGAAGTATTCGCTTTGAATTGCTGAAACTCCCAGGACAGGTTTTCCCACTTTTTATACAGTTTTTCCAGAGCCAAGACACAACTCCATAGGGAGGAAGAGAGATTTTCTTCATATTGTTTGTGTTGGTGAGCCACTTGATCCACTGTCGGTACCTCTTCATCTCCCCGGGTTTCATGCCTGCCAATTAGTTGGCATACAATGATGATGCGCTCTGTACAAATTGCTACCATGTGGGTCACGAGCTTTGGGCTCCATCTGGATCTGTGGGTAGCTGTGCATTGTTCAGGTCATAATAAATCATCTCTAGCATGGCTAATTCTCTCAAGTACTAGATACCTCTCCTCCTTGTGGTCCACTTACCTGGGTGACATAAAACATTTTCCTTGAAGGCGTATGTTTCCTTCAGACTTAACATGAGTCACCTCCAGAGGCTGAGGACGTGGTCCCTTTCTCAAATCCAATTGTCAATGTCCCCTTCCTTAGAAAGTGATTGTAGCTTCTTGACTTCTTTACCCTCTAGTTACAGGCTACTAGCTCCATTATCCCAGCATCGGAGCAGCCAGTGATAACGTGCTGACCTGGAAGACAGCTGAAATATTTTCACATATCCCACTGCTCACTCAAGGATGGGGATCTTGTTCTGCCTCTTTCTCCTATTTTTGTGATGACCCTGCTTCATCCTCCTTTACTAAATCAGCTGAGTTTTGTGTTGATTTCTTCTTGTGTTATAGGAGTGACTGGTAACTAGGAGGTGTTGATCCTCTCACTCAGCTGCAGTGCCTGTTGCCAGGGTTGGAGTAGCTGCAGGGCTTTTTGGTTTTTTGTCAGATCCAGAGACCTCCTCCTCCCCTTGGAAGTAATAAGTAGTGTTAAACAGAGCTCGGTAGGCCTGGGCCAGCACATTGCAGTGATTTATGTCTCTCTGGCATTGCCAAGGTGACGGCATACTTTTTCCAAATATTTTACTAGTTTTTCTGGATTCTGCATTTGTTCGGGGTAAAGTTCCAAACCACGGGAGCTGCCCACACACCTAGGCACTTGCCCATACTATCCCGTGCACCCTGCCACTCTTAACTATCCAGCCTCAGAGCAGATCATAGAATCAGAGAATGTTAAGTGGTTGGAATGGACTTTAAAGGTCATCTAGTCCCAACCCCCACTGCCATGAGCAGGGACACCTCCCACTAGACCAGGTTGCCTTATCCAACCTGGCTTTGAACACACTGTCAGGGTTGGGGTATCCACAGCCTCCCTGGGCAACCTGTTGCAGTGTCTCACCACCTTCACAGTGAAAATTTTTTCCCAATATCTAATTTGTACGCTTTACTCCTTGTCCTGTCACTACAGTTGCTGTGAAGAGTCCCTCTCTGACTTCCCTGTAGCCTCCCTTCAGATACTGGAAGGTTGCTATGAGGCCTCCAAAATATCCTTCTCCAGGCTGAACAGCCCCAACTTTCTCAGCCTGTCTTTGTAGGGGAGATGCTCCAGTCCTCTCTTCAGCTTTACACCTCTCCTCAGGACTTGCTCAAACAGTTCCCTATCCTTTTATGTTGGGGACACCAGAACTGTGCACAGTACTCCAGAGGGGGTCTCACAAGAGCAGAGTAGAAGGGGAGAATCACCTCCTTCGACCTGCTGGCCATGCTCCTTTTGACGCAACCCAGGATTCAATTAGCTTTCTTGGCTGTGAGTGCACACTACCAGCTCATGTTGAGTTTTTCATCAACCACCACCCCCAAGTCTCTCTCTGTGGGGTGGATCTCTGGGTAGTATTCTTAAATAGTTGTTTAACCTTAAAAAAGACCTGGAACACATTCAGTAGACATGAGCCAGCAATGTGCCCAGGTGGCAAAGGCCAATGGCATCCTGGCCTGTTATCAGGAATAGTATGGCCAGCAGGACCAGGATAGTGATTGTCCCTCTGTACTCAGTGCTGGTGAGGCCACACCTGGAGTACTGTGTCCAGTTCTGGGCTCCTCAATTCAGAGAGGATGCTGAGGTGTGGATCATGTACAGAGAAGGGGAGCTCCTCCTGCTCAGAGGAGACTCTGAGCAGTCTCCTCAGAGACTGGAGCACAAGTCTCATGAGGAATGGTGGAGGGAGCTGGGAGTGTTTAGCCTGAAGAAAAGGAGACTCAGGGTGACCTTATGGCTCTCCTCAATTGCCTGAAAGGAGGTTTTGGTGAGGTGGGGGTCGTTCTCTTCTCCCAGTCAACCAGTGATAGGACAAGAGGACATAGTCTTAAAACTGTGCCAGGGTGATTAGGCATTGGAGTGAGCTGCCCAGGGAGATGGTGGAGTCACTGTCCCTCAGTGTGTTTAAGGAAAGACTGGATGTGGCACTTAGTGCCGTAGTCTAGCTGACATGGTTGTGTTGGGCCATAGACTGGATTGGATGATCTCAGAGGTCTTTTCCAGCCTAATTGATTCTGTGGTTCTGTGAAGACATAGCAGTAAGAACATTCTAGTTTGAACATCCCAAGGATGTTAAAAATTGTCAATAGCTATTGTGATTGGCCTGAAGAAGGGGAAGATCAAAGGAAGTGTGTCCCCCCTGTGGATTGGGTCTTTGAGGAGAAAAGGTAAAAGGTATAATTATAAATAGTTTCTGATAGATGACGCCCGAGTACAGAGATGACAGCAGTGCTGAGCGCAAATGCCAGATTAGTTTCACAACCAGCAATTATATCCTATCATAAGCCAATGTTACAAAGTACAACAATTTGATAACCTTAACCCGGTTTCCATGGGTGATAAACATCATAACAGGGAACACATGCTGCAAGTAAGTTGTTACATAATGGAACTTGAGGAACGAACACATCAACTTCGAGAGAAAGTAAATCATTGTGAGCAGTGAATATTAAACTAACACAGTGAATGCTTGTAACAAATGTGTTCTAACATGATCTAGTCAGATTTGCTGTTATCTGAACCCATTAAGCCCCACGTTGGGTGTGAAAAAGGACTGTCATGGTTTAATTGCAGCTGGCAACTAAGTGCCACACAGCCACTTGCTCACCTCCCTCCCCTGACCCAGTGTGATGGGGAGAAAAATTAGAAAAAAGGTAAAAGGTTAAAACTATGAGTTAAGAACAGTTTAATAATTGAAACAAAGTAGTAGTAGTTGTTATTATTAAAAGGGAGGTAACAAAGAAGAAAGAGGGGAATAAAACCCAAGAAAGACAAGTGATGCACAGTACAGTGTGTCACCACCCACTGACTGATGCCCAGCCCATTCCCCAGCAGTGATCAGCAGCTCCCAGCCAACTCCCACCCCTCTCAGTTTCTATACTGGCATGACTCTCTGTGGTATGGAATATGCCTTTGGCCAGTTCAGGTCAGCTGTCCTGGCTGTGCTCCCTCCCCAGCTTGTCCACCTTCTCACTGGTAGAGCATGGGAAACTGAAAAGTCCTTGACTTAGAGAGTAAGCACTACTGAGCAACAACTAAATCATCAGTGTGTTTATCCATCTTACTGTCATACTAAATCCAAAAAACACAGCACTGGCCAGCTACTAGGAAGAAAATGAGCTCTATGCCAATTTAAATGAGGACAGTAAATAGCCCAATCAGCTAATAAAATAGCACACTTGACTATACATTTTACTGATTTTTGAGGGGGTGGGGTGGGACGGAGAGCTCATCGTGCAAAATGAACACCATAGCATTTTTTATTTTGTATTTTATCTCACCATAAACCCAAAATTTCAGTATTGATTTATTTTTATTGGTGGCTTTCAGAGAATATATTTGAAGATGAATACAGGATCCAACGAGGAGGTTGTCTTTGGTATGGACAGTGACATTAAGAAGGAAAGGGGGTTACATGATGGAACAGCTGGAAATGTTCAAGTTTTGGGATTTAACTGTCGAGAGCTGTGACATGAAATTCCATGTTGTGTTGCAGTATATAGAGGGAGGTGGAAAGAGATATTTGTCTTTCTTTAAAACATACCAAACTGGATAGAGCACTTCTTTGAGTGTTGCATACCATTTTTCCCCTACACAAAGATTTCTTTTAGGTTTATAATTAATTATTATTGTATTGTGACTTCTTAAATGGGAGCAACAGAACCTTATCTATAAAGCTGTAACTGAAAATATACGACATCAGTAATTAATTAAAAATGTGCTTTATTTATTCACATTGCAATGGATTTCTAATTTGACAGTTTGAAAATCTGTTCTTTCTGCAGATCGACCTATTTTTAAATGGCCAGCATGTTGAGATATTTGAGGAGGATCTCACATTTACATCAGATGAAGTGGTTCCATTTGATCCACCGAAGATTAGCAGTGAATTGAAAGGTATGTTCATCTTTGTGACTGTATGATTTATTTTTTTTATCTTTGTCCTGGAAAATCATGTTAGATTTGTCTGTGAAATACATTCTACCTCTGTATGATATATTTTTACGGCCATTGCAAAACGCTTTAACTATTTCTCTTGGAAGGAAGGTGGTTAGCATCATGCAGTATAAAATGTATTTGAAACTATAACATGTATATAAGTAAATTGTTGTTCAAAAAAAATAGGCCTTAAGACACACTTGAAGATGTTGCAAAGATTGCTTGAAATTGAAACATGGTTTCAAAGTATATTATAATCTTACTTTTTGTGAATCCTGGAAATAGTTGGGTTTACCCTACATGAGACTAGTGATGTTCAGAATAGAGGATGGACATACAGAATGACTTAGAGACTTACAGCACTTAGATTATTAAAATTTAGAAGATTAATGTTTGCTCCTGTTCCATATGGCAGCCTTCACAAAACTAACAAGAATGAGATCAACCTAGAACTGGTGACTTTTAAAGAAATCACACTAGTTAAGGATCCAGCATGATAATTCCTGTGTTCCTGCTGGACTTGTCTAACCAAATTCTCTGAGAAAGAAGAACCTTGAGAAGGGCAAGCCATTGAGCTGAATGGAACAGGTCAGGATGTCCACAATGAAAAGGAAGTGTTAAATCAGAGTTGCTCATACAACTGATTATTGAAGGTGCTGGACACTTCAATTTTTTTTTTTTCTTTTTAATGGCAGAATGATATATAGTATTTCTTAACGTATAGAATGCTTCATAATTCCCTTTTGGTTTTCATTACCTTATTTCTGCACACCATAGAACTGAGAGAATTAATTTAAAGCTGTGGATAGGTATTTGCAAATCTAAATCAGGTGACTGTACCTAAAGATTACTTGTTTGAAAAATTTCTAAAAATAATACTGATGTTGAAAGAATAATTCAGGTATTTAAGTCTGTATACTTGAAAAATTAATGCTGTAAAGGCACCTGTGTGTTAAGATTTATTCTGGATTTCAGATATACATGAGTAGTATTTCTCAAAACTGGTAATAGAATAGTATAACAACTAATTATGAGTTAGTAGGGAATGTTCTGTATCACACAGAGAGATTTTGAAATATACGTAGGACTATGTGTTTGATACCATTTGAAAGCCACTGATGGTGGATGCCTGATTGCCATGCATGTGTTCATTTCCCCCATCTGTTCAAACATCTCTTCAATATGATGATTTAGGTGTCAGTCAGAAACAAGTTAAACTCTTTAAGTATGTTTTCAGCTCTTATGTCTGTTGGAACTCTGATGTCACACCAAAATCTCTCTGATCTCTGGGAGTTTTCAGGAGGGCAGTGGTGTATTTACACCATCAAACTGGGCAAGTTAAGAAATAGGAAGTCACTGTTCTGTTTAATAAAGGGCTTATTAGCAAAGGTCCTAGTTTTTTTGGTTTCTTTTTTCAAGGTGACCACAATGCTAAATATTAGAGAAGCAAAAAGCTGTTGGACTCCCTATTCCCTTTTTATCATTTGAGAAAACTTTGAGGTGCCTGACAGCAGAATTTTAAGTACTGAATTCTTCAGGCTTTTATCAGGCAAAACCCCATTTTTGAGAGACAGCAGAGCTCCTCTGGTTGTTTCCCCTGAGAAGGATCTCTAAACTTTTGCCCTTTGTTGTAAATATAAATGTTTTCTGTCTGTGACTAAATACTTACGTACTTCCGTGGCTTAATGCAGGACAGCATGGATGAGAAAGACAAATGGGTTAGACTGTAAAAGGAATAGCTTCTGGTAAAGCATTTTTTGTCAGTATTCAGAAAGAATGGAAGTATTTTTCTCAGTTTCATGGTTATCTCAAGTGTGTGGGACTGTTAGTTGTCTTTGAATAGATAAGAGAAATATGTGAAAATGGATTACAAATAAGCTGCTAGATGTGATTCTGGGAGGGGGGTGGAATTTGAATTTACCATTTTCCCTAGTTTTCATAGATGTTTATTAAATGAAAACAATTTCCTGATAAATGGATCACGAAAAATAAATCAGTGAGGATAATAATAAATGAGAACATACAAGACCAGAACATGGTCTTGAACTGGTTTTGTTTAATGGGAGATTGTCAAAGACTGACTGTAAAATGTCTGATGGAGAAGTGACTTCTACAGCTTATACAGTTCAGACATTGTCAAACTTCAGCCCCTGAAGAAGCACTTCATTTTTTTCTTGAATTGTGTATTGAATGACATTATGAAAATTCATGTGATTTCTATAGTGAATGAAGTGTAGTAGTCTTGTCCAAAATGAGTTTTAGCTGGACTTTTTCAGATTCTCTCTTAATAGAGATGTTTAATCAAAAATAAGATTACCCAGTTAAATAAATACACTCTTAAACACCTTCTGCCAAGTTTCACGGCACATTTCGGCTTGTAAGTGAACATGGACAAGATTGTGAGCAAGTTCAAAACAAACATCTCTTTCATTGTATGCTTTCACCATTTCAAATTTCATGCTACTGTGACTTACTTACCAATGAGGGGCCACTGTGCCAGACTAAACTATAATCACTCCTTCAGATCATCTTTGACAGTGACCCGATATATACTATAAAACCTTAGGTCTTAATTAAGGCAGTTAAACGCTGGTAGGTTGGTGTTTCGGTAGGTTGTGAATAGATTTTTCTGATCCAGGTGTGCCAGTAGAAGAGGCTGCTGTGGTGAGCCCCTAGTTCTTCGTTATTGTTTTCCTCACATGTGCCAGCAAAGCTATTCTTGTGTTGCCTGATCTGCTTCAACCAAATAAGTACCATGAACTAAGATATACTATACAAATTCTGTGTTATGTCATTCTAAGGCATTTCTGTTATCCGCTGTATCACCCACCCCATACCCAAATGAACTTTCAGGATCTGTCCAGCTGCTACTGCCATAGACTTGCAGCCTCCCTTTCCGATAGGGTCAGTGAAAACTGCAGCCAGTAGGATTTGGACATAGTTTCTTTCTTACCAAGGTCAGCCTGGCTCATGTCTGATGAGTCAGCAACTCCCTGTGAGCAGGAAGAAGTTAAAGGTAATGATGATTTGGTTAGGGCTGTGTTTACCTCATCACCTGATGCAGTTCATGGAGTGCATATCTACTCATGCCTTCGTATTAGGTGCGCTGTGCTCTATACACTGCCTTTGGCCAGCATTTAGAGCATAACATCTTTAGTGTTGGGTCTCTTGCTCCCTAAAATTAAAAGAAAGCAAAAAAAAGGCAAAAAAAAAAAAAAGCCCAAAGTAGTTTGGTATCCTAAGCAGAAGCAATAATAGTACAGAACTGACAGACTGCTATATTTTCAAATTGCATTGTATCTGGCAGCGTGAAGTTTGTCCAACATAATTGATTTACAGGAGCCTGACTTCAATTCCTTTAAATGTGGCAGTTTTTAACACATAAGAGTGAAATTTCCTGTGACAGGCATGTGCCCAGGGTTGAATTGCTTGGTGCCTTAAAAAGAAATAGATCATTTTGGGACATTTGTCAGTTACTTCTTGTGGCTGCCACCTGCAGCAGTTGTACCAGAAGCTGTGACAGAAAGCAGGAAGGCTGTCGCTTCCCTGCTCTGCATAGTCCCCCCCTACTGGTGTTCAAGGAGCAGAGAGAAGGGGAGAGCTGCCACTTGTGTGCAGAAGGATGAAAAGCAACAGGAAGGGGATAGAGGAGAGAGCAACTGAGGGATGAGAAGTCTACTCTGAGTCGGGAGTGTAGGTCTATCTATTAGAGATGATGGGACTGAAAAGCCAAGGATGCTGGGAGAGCTGATATGGCTGTAGGCAAGTTGGATCAGGAGCAGAACTGGCTGAAAATTACTAGATTCTCACTGCCTAAAAACTTTGATATAGCCTATGCTTCAAGTTTGTGTTATGCTGAGTTACGAATAACTCAGTAGCAAAGCGAGTGCTTCATCTCTGGCTTTGGAGGACAGAAACTAGATAGTGACAGCCAACTGCACTTAGTCATCAACAGTTGCAAGAGGTCTGTGCTGTGCAACTTAGCCATCAAACCTCAGGTGTATACTGTGTGAATCCCACGATATGGAATTTCTGGATTTGGACAGGAGTGGGTTTGGTTTTTGATATGTAGATGGATAAAATAATCGAGATTGGCTTCCTATAGAGCATGCATTTTCTTATATAATGCTAAGATATTTAAAAAAAACCCAGTAATTAGAAGTCTTAGATTTCTTCTATGCAGCTGGATAAGTAACTGTTACAACAGTGCAAATGCGAGTCGTGCTGTGCTGAAAAGGAATTTTAAATTGTGAGTTTTCTACAGATGTTATCAGAATAAACACACACAGAATTATCAGGACAGTAGCATCCACATGTATTTTCTACCTGCACTGGAAGCAGAGAGATCTGTGTTTTAAGGGGGATAAAAGTTGTCAGCTAGGCAAGAACTGACAAGTATCTGCTATGCCTCCTTCAAAGATACTGCATTGCTAAGATCAAGATGAATATTCACATTCAAGGGTGGTGGAAGAAGGGATGCCTGATACAGCACTTGGCTGTAAAAAAAGGAAAGGGATTTGGGAGATGGAGCAGGAGGGAACAACTTTGTAATTTTGGGACCCAATCTCACCTCTCTTTTTCTAGGTGCTCCTGTGGGAAGAAAAATTGGAAATGTTTTCAGAGTTATTACAAGCAATGCAGAAAGCATACATTTAAAATGACAGTTACATCTTCAAATTATGCTATTATTTGTAGCATCATTAAAATGTATTTATTTTTATATTGTATAGATCTGCCAAGTGGTCCACATACTTATCGCTTAGAAGATCTTGCCTATACGAGAAGTGGAGACAAAGGCAATTCTGCAAACATAGGTATTTTTAGTTTTCTTGTTTTCTGAAGTGATGTAAGATTTTCAAATTAGAGTTACATATCAAGTGCTATTCTTAATTTCTTGAAATCTCTCATATCACTTGATTTTTTTTTTTTTAATTGTGCTGAAACAAAAAAAAGAATACATCTAGAACAAGGATTTTGCTAAAGAAATATCACTAGTTTCCTGATTAGCAGATGTTGTAATCTGAGGCACTAAGAAAAAATCCTAGCATGTCATAATACAAAGAAAGATTTTTGTTTAGGGTTTGAAAGTCGAGCTCTCAGAAGTTAAGAAATGCCTTTCTGAAGTTCTTCTTACAGTTGCTACTCCTTCATGTATATATGTTATGTATTATAATTTCTTGGTTGTCTGATCATGTGTAGTACTTTCATACATGAATTTTGTAACATGTATATGGCTAAAACATTGACAGTGTTAGGAAATACTAAAATTTGTTCTTGTATGTAAGAGAACATTTTTATTATATTGCTAATCCAAATGCTGTATTTCAGTGTGCAGTCTCTTTACATTGATTGTGCTGCTTCTTTGCATTGTTTAATAATTCCTTCTGTTCCTTACTTCTGCATGCAACAATTGGCTCTCTTACTTGTTGGAAGATGAGAGCGTGTGGTGTTCAAAGCTCAGTATGAATTAAAGGTGCGTTTGGGATTTGATTTGCTATTAGCTGTCATGCTAAAACTGATAAATTTTGTTCATTTGTATTTAGGAATATAGTTTTCTTGTCCTTGTTTGTGCAATTCTTTTTTCTGGGTTGAAGAATGAAAAAATATTGATTTTTTTTTTTTTGTCTTTTTTCTAATTTTCCTTTCCCTATGGTTGACCACTGTTGCAGTGTAGCATTGCCAGATCATGAATGATGCATACATAATAGACTTCTTCAGCTATAAAAGACACTACTGCTTTATTAAGGAACAGCAATAACAACAACAAACTTCACCTCTAAGATAAATTAGTCTTTGAAGTCCACAGATAAAAAGGTGCCTATAACACAAATCTGCCTTCCTGATCCTGCTCTGGAACTTCAGCTTCAGCATGAAATTAACTGAAGCTTATGAAAGCGTATTTACAGCAATACAAATGTAACTGTGATTTCTCACACTTATGTCAGAATCTCATTTAAGAGGTGGGGCAAGGACCAAACCTTCAGTCACTGATCATGCCTTGTTATGGTTAATTGTGATTACTTATCGAAGTCTTGCAAACCACTTAGGGGAAGAGAACTGCCTGTGGGTGGTTTGTTGAGATGTTGTTGTTCCTTAGGTGTCTGTCAGTGGCAGGGAATGTTTGCAGCCAGAGAAGGTCCAATAATCACTTTGTGGTCACTTAGCATTCTCTCCTCATGCTCCACCCTACATCTCTACTGACAGAGGGAGAGCTGTCATACTATTGTGTTTTTTATTCAGGAGCTCATTAAAGAGGATCCATATGTACAGTTTCAGTTAAACAGAGGATCTCAATTCAGTTTTGAAAGGATAAATACAAATTGGTTTTAACAGCTCCTATTTCAACTAATGCCAGTTAATACTTAACAGGTGTGATAGCACGGCATCCCCTCTACTATCCATACCTAAAGAAAACTTTAACAGCTCAAGCCCTGGAGAATTACTTTCAACACCTTTTAGAGCGTGAAAAACCAGAACAACAACTAGTAACAAGGTGAGTAGCTTGCTGTTCAGTCTACAGTTGTATGGTAGATACATGATGGTATCAGAAATTATCTTAAAGTATGTTAACATAGATATTGCAAAGCTGTGTGTATTGTCTTTGGTATATTTTTATGTATCTTCTTTTGCCTTTTTAAATAACAACTTAAGTGTAATCACTATGAAAGAACTTGAATTTGGGCCTCTGCTGAAGCTGGACAAAGGCCGTCAATCCGTTTAGTGAAGGCATTTAAATTCCTAGCATTAGCATACTAGTGTTGGGGCTGTTTTTGTTTTGTTCCGTACAGAATGTCTTTACCAACAAGAAATAATGTCCTTCTAATGTCCTTTGAGAAATTTCTCTCTCCATTGGTTTTGAACCATTTGGAAACTGCAGGAGCCTTAGTAACTGAAGCTTCTGAAGCCTTTGAGCCACTGCTGAACTGAGAGTTTGAAATCTGTAGAACACCACCTGAAAGACTTTCACACAGCCACTGTAGTCTGGAGCCCAAACCTACGTGATCATCTGTCAGGAACATGCCTCATACTATCCCTGTTGCTGCAAAACATTTTTAATATTTATGAAGCTCACTCACTTTCCTTCAAATACCCCGATATGACTCACTTTTGTGCCACATACACAAAGCCAGAATTTAAAGAAAAAACAGAGCTGATTTCCCTTCTTATACTCTGAAAGAGAGTACATCCCAAACAGGACACTTTTACCTGACACTCAACTAGAAAAGAATATCCTCTTCCAGCAGACAGTGTACGTAATAGTTTTGTTTTCATGCTATGGTTGATGCTCAGGGTCCTTCCTGGGGACTAGCAAATGAGACGTGTGCTGTTCTTGTAGCATGAGGTATTAGGATTTGTTCCCCTAAGGATGTCCATAAAACAGTCAACAGATTTTAAACCTTTTTCTTGCTTTTCAGACACATAAAAGCTTAAACTGTTCACTCTCCTAAAATGTATTTTGATACAAAGTCAGTTATTTGCAAATATGAAGATTCTGCCAAAATCATTACATATTTCCATGGATAGTAGACAAATTGTTAGGTGTCTTTTCACTTGTTCAAAGAGCTTTAATCAGAATGGTACAGCTCAAAGCTCAGAGAGCTTGGAGTTATTTTCACCCCTGGTCTTTTGTAAGTGCTGATTTTTGTCTTCATAAGCAGCTTGGTGCAGATCTCACCCACTGTTTTGTAAGTGCTAACAAATCTGTGTATCTAATAAATTGTGATGC
The DNA here is from genome assembly GCF_001604755.1 of Lepidothrix coronata. Lineage (NCBI taxonomy): Eukaryota > Metazoa > Chordata > Aves > Passeriformes > Pipridae > Lepidothrix > Lepidothrix coronata. The sequence goes on from NW_016690193.1 coordinate 4,674,007, forward strand.
TAAGAAATGTAATTGAATTTCCTCTGAAACAGAGCAGACAAGGGAAGAAATCAAAAAAGTCACGCCTCCTAATGATACTTCTAGCAATTGATTCATTGCTGTTCTTTAATGCTGTTTATGTTCATAAATAAAAGTTGAATTTTGCTGTGTCTGGATGAAGCCAAATTATTTTGATTAATTAGATTATCTGTTCCTGAGTTTGGCTTCCTTTAATTATGGGATAATGGAGCTCTGTAAGTGAATTGGAAAGCTACTGGGGAAAAAGAATAAAACCTTTTGTGGAAATATTTAGGATTATAAGGATTATGCTCATGTGCTTCAGATTGTGTAGTTTCTTTTCAAATTGTTTACTTTTTAGTTTTAACTGTGATAAAAAAGCTGTCTTACTGTTTAATTTTCCTTCATTTTCTTTATTATATGGTGAGTGGTTAAAAATATGTTCTAGTTTTGTTACTTAAAACACACCAATCATGGCTCTACCTCACTACAGAACGGAGTCTGTTAACCAGTTGCCTTTCATGCTTTTTCAGTAAAGGCATTAAATAGGTATACTAAACAGAGAAAAGGTGGGATTATTGTGATAGAAAACACTAAAAACTCAAACTTCCTGAATTTCCAGGTAAAATAATAACAAAAGATGATCTCTCAACTCCCCCATGCCCTGAAATGCCAAACTTAAGTGATTGTTTTCTGTAATAAAGTGCTAGAGTACATTCTTAACAGATCTGATTATCTTAAGATAGGGAATAAGAAACTTTTTTGGTAGTGGTATTAGGTCAGCCATTTAAGAAGGATAGTAAAGCTATCCTGTGAGATTTTTGTTGGTTTTGTCTTCTGAAATATTGTATATGGAATGTTTTGAGAACATTCCAATGCTCAGAAATAAAAAAAATGACAGCTAATTTTGTCCTGTGGGGTATTTTTCACCAAGAGCAGAAATGTGGATACTGGTGCTTCTAGATTGCTTTTTTTTTTTTTTTTTGGTACATATCTCTATTAGAGGGGGAAAATAAATATTTCTCTACATGCAAACATCTCTTTGAGCCTATGGACTTGTTTCCTGCTTTCCTCTGATGAAAAGAATCCTATCTTTTCTTGGATTTAAATGCAGTAAATAATTTTCTCTCATTATTATTTCTATGCATTTTAACAGGAAATTCAGAGGGAAACCTGATTTCTTTCAATATATATGGACAGCACTTTAAAGGAAGTAGTTAAGCAGGCACCCCATTGTGCATAAGCATAGGAGTTCAGCTAGAACAGTGAATTTTCCTTGTTTTACTGGTTTCTGTCACAGACTTATGATTCTTTGAAGGGTTTATTTGTTTTCTGTGTTTTTTTAAAAAGCAGCTCTTAAAACTTCTGATTGAACTGTACAATTACATAATATCTTTTTCCTTTAGATCTCAGTTAATTAAACTTAAATTGTTTAATTATGCTGAGTGCCTGCCAACATTTTGGTTAATGTATTGTTGCCACTTAAGACTATTACAGTGATTATAGTGGTTTTCTTTTTTTCTTTTATTGTGGGAGTTTATTTTCTATGTGGAAATATTTTGAATGCTGAGGTGCTTCAAACAGGCCTTAAAATATTGAAGATGCTGACCTTGTATATTATTTTGTAGTCCTAGTTTTAGGTAGAGTATATCAGTGTAAGTATTTCCTCAAAGTAGTTAAAATGAATGTGTAATTTAAAAATGTTCCAAATTAAGATCTGTTGCTTGTATTACATAATTCCTCTGCCAGAATTACTGCAGAAAGTAAAATGAAATTCTTCCACTCATTTTGTCATTTGCTTCTACTTTTGTATTCTCTTCAATTTCTCTCCTGGTTTGTTTTTCCTGATTGATTTTCATGAAACTTCTTTTGAGAAAAGAGGTATTAGCTTCTGAAATATATATTCCATCAGTCTAGTTCTTGTGGAGAGATCTGCCAGTAGTGAAATTGTGTGCTGCCTGGAAATCTTTGCCAGTTTTTCAGAGTGAAATTTGTAGTGTAGTGCCTAGCTCTCATGGTATGTGGTGATTGGTAATTTGCATTGAGCTTGTTAGTTGAAAATTTTATGGGGTCCTCTGGTTGTGCTGTGTAGCTGATTATGCTATTTAGTAAATAATGTAGATGACTTATTGTAGAAGTTGCTTTATTTGTCATATTCCTGTTGTCTAGTAGAGCACTGGTGGATTATTCTACTTTCCTGCCTTCCCAGTGGATTTGCATTTAAGCATGATAATGTTGCCTGCCAACTGGTTTTTAAGGAAGGGCAGCAGAATGTTGACACCAATTTTTTTTCATAATGACAACTAATACTAAACTCTACTAAATACAACTATACATTGTTGTATAATACAACTATACTAATACAACTCTACTAAAGTAGAGTGTAGGAACGAAAAAGTAGAAGGAACAGTGAAAACTTTTTGTCTGGGAGACAGACACTCCATGACTAATGCTTGCAAGAACAAGAACTGAAGCAATTGCCAGATGGCTCAGGAGAATCCTCTCCCTCCATGAAAGGTTTGCGTCGTATGCCCAAGATACAAGGGCATACAGAGCTGTGAATTTCAGCAACAGCCATCATTTTCACAATGCTCAAAAGGAGCTGAACCTTAGAATGATAAAATAAGCAGTGTAAGTGCACTGCAAGAAATTCCAGCTGTATCAAGAGAAAGACTGGAAGAATCTGTCCCAAACAGATGAAGACCAGATAGGTGACTCGAGAAAAATAAGTGGTGTTGGAAGAAGTTAAAGTGCAGCAGTCAAACATCTGGAGACAGTGAGAATTAGATATAATTTTTCTCTCTTATTCCTCATGGCTTGGTGATGCTTTGATTAAATACTTTCCTATGGAGTTAAAGGAAAACTGTCTAGTCCTTAGATGAAGAAAATATTGGAGGAAAGCAAAACCAAAGAAAAACAAGAATAGAAGGAAGATGACAAAACACTGAAAAACTGTGCAAGGAGAGGCAAATGGAAATACACTGTAGACCTATTTATGGATTTTGGAACAATAGGAAACCACAGAGCCATTTGCCAAACTGCTACAGGAGTTTCCAAATTGGAACCATAGTAGTCAAAATCAAGAATGGAGAAATTATTACAGTGGCAGTGGAACAGGAAAATAGGTCTGTCACACTAAAATAAAATTTTACCTGAACAAAATACATGGCTCCAAGAAAGCATTGAAATGTAGCTCTACTTTTAATTTGCTACGGAATTATCTCTTGGTCGTAAGTGTTCAGTGTAGTGACTCATAGTTATTTCTCAGTAATAAAGAGGATGCCTTTCCAATTGGCTGGTGCATTTGTTAGCAAAAGTGAGCGCCAGGAATTAAGTGATTGTAATTTTTGGTATCAGAACTAGGAACTAATAAAAATACTTCCTTTTGCCTGCTGTGTTGTCCGAGTTGATATTGGATCTTGAACCTCTGGCCTACAGAGCTTTGTATATGGGCTTTAACTCATAGAAAAAAGAAATCTAGAAACGGCCTTATTTAGAAATGCATGAGTTTTGGAGTTGAATAGAGGAGAATGATTACTTTATGGTTCTACTTTCAAACTATGGGGACTCTTGATTTGGAGTAAGGGGAAGGAACATGAAGGCAGGGAAGGCCTTGTGTTAATCTTAACTTTTTGGTTTGACTTGGCAGTGGGATGCAATCAGAAGCGTGAATTTTTTGCATGCTGGCTTTGCTTGATGTTCTGTACAAATGTTCCTTACAAAATCTCTTGAGAAATAATGTGCAGTTTTTATTTTACAGATATGAGTTGCCGGGAATCCATGGATTAAATTTTGTTCTGAAGAATTCCCTTGGTGGTGGTGGTATAGCATCCCTAAGAAGTGACCCACAGGCATGTATCAAAGCAATGATTTTAATGTAGTTATCTTTCATAAGTCTCTCTATAACTAGTTTTTGGGGTGGAACTGTAAGCTTTGGGGGTTGACTCTAGTTCCTTTTAATTTCCTGTTAAGAGACATTACCTATTTATTTTTTTTAAAGTTTGAAAACAACATAGGGAAGTCAAAAGTTGATTTACAATATGTGGTGAAAAGAATGTGTACGAGAAACTATTGAAATAGTTTTCAAATCATTTATTCTAAGATGTGCTACCTGAGTTTTTAGATGCACCAGCAAAATTAGTTTGTCAAAAAGGCTGTCATGTTTTGAAAAATGCAGATTTACTAGACAACTAGATTATTTCTTAGTATTTATACAGGAACCATGCACTGTACAACAACTCCTAACTTATCCTATGCCTTCTGTAGTTAAAATACTGATAAATAATATAAATATGAAAAACAGACAGATAGAAGTTCTTTTGTGTTGATGACATTATGTGAACCTGAAAGTAACACTTTCTAAGAGTACAGTTTGAGTATTAAATATTTGAAACCTCTAATCCTGAAGATGAGATCCTTTAATGTAGCAGTGCTATGGATACAGCACAGCTGCCATAGGCTCAGAAATGCTTATGTGTACAAATAATCTCAGCATAGTCAAGAAGACTGCTCAAAAAATAAGGTGATGCTATATATGAATTGGATAGTAGAACTGAACCCCAAATAAGTATTTTAGCACTAGGTACCAAATAAACTGAAGAAACTGTTCCATCTGTTCATGTTTAGATGCTTGAAAACTCAACTGTATAGTTTTCCGTACTTAATTGTACTGATTCACAAGTAAGAAAGTCAAATAAATGAAAAAGGTAAATATAACTTGGGATACCGTACATACTTAGGCTTGATAAAACTCACCCAAAATTAAATACATATATATATGTGTGTATGTGTGTGTAGAAAGAAATACTAAAAAAAAACTTCCCAAATGTACTGAATTTTCACCGATTACAGGAAAAATACTGTATTGAACCACTTCTAAAAAACTTAATTTAGAAAGGTGGTATATTTAGATAGTAAAATGACATGTTGGTTTGGTTCTTTTTCTTACAGGGTAAAGCACTTGGACAGATGCTGTTGGATTTCCAGATTAAAAATGTTCCTGATTTAAAATCACTGATAGAGTAACAGGTGTTTAATATACATGCTTTTAACACTGAGTGGTATAAAAACATTATAAACAAGAACTGGCTTCTTGAGTGAGATTTTTTTTAAAGTCAAAGAGTAGAAATTTGTGACAGTTATCTCTCAGAGGCTTAGCTATATGGCACAGATTAGCATATGTTTTGAGTAATACCAGACTAATAGCTTTGTCTGTGACTGATAACATTTCCTATCTAGATAATACATTGGATGAAGAATTAATTTATTTCCTGAAAAATAGAATTAATCAAATTGCAACATAACATTTAATTATAAGACAAGATAATCTTTATCCCAGGATGAAAATTACCTCCTGCTCAGTCCATCTCTCTTTTCCTTTTCTCAGTCTTTATTTGAAAATTTAATGGACTACTGTCCTGTCAGCTGTGTTTGTCCTGTGCACAGAGTGAGGCTGGGTAACCTGCTGTGCATTGCTGTGAAGTCAGCACTGTCTGGTACTGGAGAACAGCTTTCTCTGTTAGGCAATAAAGAAAAGTAATAATTGGTACTGTTATACAGTGACTGGTTGTAAATGCTGACCTTTGGTGGTGATCCACCAAACTTCCAGCACTTTGTCTGATTAATGACAGACTTCATTATTACATTTTCCAATATCTCTTACTAATCAGTCCCTCGGTTGAAAGCACTGACTTTGAAATCACAGATCTTGGCGTGGTAATAAATTTGAACGTGAGGAAAGGGGAGTCTGCCTGCTTGCTCCTCCTTGGGATGGTGCAGTCCTGGTAGGGAGCAAGGGGGGCCAGATGGTGCAGTCCTGGCAGGGTGGAAGGGGGGGCCAGGGGGTGGATGGATACCTGGTTTTGTTTCAGGGCTGTTAAGTCCTCCTTTTGTGCAGCAGTCATGCCTGGATTAAGTTCACTTGACTGTTGTTTGTGTTGCGCTTCCCACAGAAAAGTCTGTTTTCTGCTGTGAAAGGAATACCATGTTGAATGCAGTGTACTCTGTCTCTCTTCTGACTCCCAGTTATCACCTGCCCATCTTCCTGCACAATATGACTAGCATATTCAAATTAGGATACTTCTAAACTTCTTCACCTGATTTAGAAGAGGCTCAAAAATCTGTATTATACTTCTGGGACAATATCAAGGTGGAAGTTCTGATAACTGTATTTTCTCTGCCGAAGCCATAAAAATATTACTCCGCATGTTCAGCCATTTTATAATCAGAAATTAATCTTTCTGGTTTTTGGGGGGAAATTGTATTGTTTAGTGCTAACAAAATGAGACATTACTACTACCAGACAAAACTTATAAAAGTAAGTATTTCTTAATTGTCACCTAAACTATCTGTTAGTTGTTCCTAAAGCTCCGTCTGTGCTATTACTGTTACTGATTTCCTAGCCTCCTGCTTGCTAAGCAGGACTAGGCAATGAGTCATTCCCACCTTTTCTGTAGTTTTGTTCATTTGAGTTGAAGGTATCATAAGTGAATGCTTTATCCATCTAAATACATTATCCTCTGAGCAAGTTATAAGTACTATCCATGTTTACAGCATGGTTCAGTGAGGTTGTAAAAAATGAGTCATTACTTCATTGCAGAAAAATATCCAAGTTAATAACTTCAAAGGGAAAATGGCATGCAGGTTTTATTATGTTTACAGTCACTGTTTGTTAGAAGACTCTTGTTAATAATTTGGAAGCCTATTAAGAGGAAAATAAAACAAAAGTGATAGGCCTCAGTAACAAACCTACAAGGATAAAAACGCTACAGTAATTATTCACTCAATATGCTGCTTAAGTGACTGTGGAAATGTGTATGCAATAAGTTTCTGAATAAAAATGAATATTTATAAAGTATAAATTTGTTTTAGTCATTTATCTTCTACAGGAAGAGAGTGATACTTAGCTCAAAGGTTCTTTGTTTGGGATTGTTTCACTTGCCTGCAATTTCATGCATTGTCTTGCCGGTTTCCTTCTTTGTTCAGATTTTGTCTGTTCTGTCCCTAGTCTTTGTTAAATACAAAAAGTAGAAAGGTAAATGATACTGTTTTCTAGAGACCTGGTTACTTATAACTCTACAATGGAAGCTGTAATTTGCTGAAAAGAATGGTACAGTGTTCAAATGGGTTGGATATGGGAATACAAAGGCGTTATTTTATATCTCTGGAATAGCCCTTTTGGATGCTGTGAAACCATCCTTCACAAACATGTTTTCTGTCCATTCCTTCTTTCAGTACACCAGCTTAAACCAAGTGGCATTGCTTTTCAGATAATTTTCTTGCAAATTATATCTTCCAAAAACCTCTATCCAAAGATTTTATTCTCCTTGAATACCTTAAGGTGGTTTGAATTCATGAAACTATACTTGTTTCAGCTGTCCCAAAAGACATGAAAGCTGCATTTGTTTCTTAATCTACAGTAAAACTTGAGTAATGGAGAAATGGTTGGTAAAATGTCAAATGGTGAGCATGTTTGCAACCAGCATTGGTTTAACTTAAGTCAGCTAAAAAATTCATTTTGCCTGCTTGTTAAACCAGGTCTGTTCCTCATATAAGCAAGAACTTAACCTTTCCAATTGCCTGCCTTTCCTGCTTTTTCCCTACTGTGTTAGCTGTGAGGGCACGATGGAAATAGTAATGCCGAGTGCATAAAATAAGGTTCCTTGTAATGCAGGAGTTTCAGTGTAATGGAAACTGGCTCACACTTCTTACCTAAGAAGTTTTTGTGCCGTGGCTCATCTGCACTACTGAACAAAGGCTGCATTCTCTTACCTCTTGCAGTTTTCTTACTGCATCTCACCCTAACTGTTGAGACTAAAGCATGGGTTTTATCATTAAATTGTTCCATAGCAGTTAACAGTCCAAACAAATACTTTCTCAGTGTTTGCTGATTTATATTTAATATTCCCCAGTGTTTTTTCCACTTAAATTTGTGTATTATAGGTACAAAAGCTATTATTCAAAGGTCACCCAAGAGGATGTGCTAGTGTTTGATGCACAATGTGTGTTTTTAGTTTTGCCATCTCCCATTGAGCCATTTTTCTACTAAAATAAATGGTTTTTTTCCTACTTCAGAGCAGATGAAAAATAATGGTAAGTATACCTTTTAAATTTCAGTTTACATTATGGAAATTTGGCAGTAATAGGAGTGTAGCCCCTTGGGTTTGAAAGGAGAAAATGTTGGATTGCAAGTTGCTTTGCAAGAATCTGGTTTAATTCAGAAATTACTTTGTATTGTATTAAATGCTTTGCACACAGTAATGCTCACAACAGTTACAAGGTAGTGGCAAAGCATTATGTGGATGGATTTCACTTGCTGCAACCCATTCCACAGACCTGTCTGCTCTGTAATGCCTTTTGGGCTTGTTCATTGGGGTTTCCAGGCTTGGGACTGACCGAGGGGTTGGGGGGGTGAGGAAGAGAGGAGACTCGCTAGTGCCTTTAGGTACTAGGAAATTACACTGCATAAATGTAACACCTTTCACCTTAAAACTTTGAAACCCTCCCATGCAGGAAGACTTTGAGTCTTCTTGTGGCAATTCCTCTTCTTCGATTTCATCCTGGTTTCCTTTACGGATTTACCTGAAATGGACCCTGGTGATTTTGGGATTAAAGCTAACTAGCGTGAAGAAAGCAAACAAAGGATGCCTCCAAGAGAAAGATCCCATTGGGAAATGTCTGTATCTGCCAGGGAGTTTAGTTGAATTTCTCTACCTTCTTTGGGCAGGGGAAAGAATTCTGAACTGTAGGACTGAAGCATCTCTAGCGCCTGTTTCAACAAAGACCATCCAGATGCTCCCTAGACAGCTTTGGGGGAGAGGGGGAATCTTGAGATGGCAGCACAGGGCAGGAATAGTGCACATCCTCCCAGGAGGGAGACAGGAACCTTTCTGTGCCCAGACGTTCTATGGAATGTTTGACAACCTTCTGTGGCACACTGCTCCAGCTCTGGACCAGCTGCTGTGACTATCACCAACAGGTGAGACCCTTCATCAGGATGAGGCATTTTTTCTTTTCCCCTGTCCCTTAAAAATAATGCACTAGTTAAAAATTAGTAGTTTCCCCCTCCTCCCCCTGTTTTTATTTACTAGTAGCAAACCTTCCAAATATATTTAAACATCTGAATTTGCAAGTACACTGGTTTAATTTATATAATTGTGTGTGGCTTGTGGCTAATCCACAGGGTTCCTGCCAGCATCGTAAGCCACATCTATAAGGTATTTTCTCTTTTGTAAGTGAAGTCGGGGGCTTGAGAAGGGTAAGCCTCTGTTGCGTAAAAATTTGGCTGAGACTCTCCAGACAAAATCCCAAATGCCTGATCACTCTGTTAAGTAGTGCTGGGGCTCTGGCATGTAATCAGCAATGGAACAAGAGGTTATGGTGGGCCTCCCTCTTTGCAGATGAAGCAAGGTGAGGATTATATTCAGTTTCCCAGGAAGCTGCTCTCTGCTTCAAGCAGGAGGAAATGGGAAAGCACCAGCCATCATTTGGTTGACAAGCAGTGAGGTAACCCACTCCCCTGAAATATTTTCTTCACCAAGGAAGTGAAAAACTTGGGTTGGGTCATTGATAAGTTTCACCTTTCCTGGGCATAAGATCCTGAACCTTGGTTCTGTATCTATGGTGGTAGAAGGCTCTTGCCTGATGAGTACTTTGCATCCCCTTTGCCTTCCTAGTCATACCAGAGCCATTTGCTAATGGAAAGAAAAAGGAATGGTGAACTTTTTTTTTTTTTTTTTTTTTTTTTTTTTTTTTTTTTTTTTTTTTTTTTTTTTTTTTTTTTTTTTTGTGGTGTGACCAAAGGGGTTCTACAGCTCGAGGGTGGTCTAGGGATCTCATTAGTGATCCACAGGCTCTCGGATTTAAAGTGACGGAGGAGAGAAAAATAACCTACTGTTCAAAGGCAGTTTTCCTGTGGAGAGCCGCCAAGCTGTTGCACACCAGCAGATCTCGCTTCCCTGTTTCCCACTTGGCATCTCGTGTTTGCCATGTTTTCCTGAGTTTAAGGGAAGATGCTCCAACAAACTTTTCTAGCATTCTCACACGCATATCCCCTCACTCTTGCGCCCGCTCCGCGTTTCTCACGGAGGCGAAAGCTCCCCCCTGCAGCCGGAGCGGCTGGAGCGGGGCAGGAGCGGCTGCGACACGAACAAAGGTCCCGGCGGCGGGGACTCGGGGAAAGGCTGCAACCACGGCGGCGGGGGGGGGCGGCCCCCTCCTCTGCCACTCTTCGGGCCCTGTCATCTTCCAGGTAAGATGAATGCCTGTCCCATCCATCATCCCGCCGTCCCCGAGGGGGCGGGAACCTGCTGGCTACTGAAAGTTCCGAGCCTCGTCCGGGGCGGCATTGTTGACCTGACAGGGCTGCTCTTTTGTGGGCTCCGTTGCCAGGATTTGGCCATTTGCATAACGGATTAGCATGAAACTGAGCGGACGGGAATGCCGCTCCGCCGATTCCCACTCTTTTTTAGCTGGCGGACCCTTCGGGCAAGTTAATTTATAAATGTGACTTCCCGCTCTCCCTCGGAGACCTGTTTTCTTTCCAGGAAGAAAGACGCTCGGCTCCCTTCTCCCGCCCCCCTGTGAGCACTGTGCCAGCCCGCCCGCCCCGATCCCACTGGGTGCCGCTTGGACCCCGCGGCTGCCGGGGCGGCCCCCGGAGCCCCTGGGGTCCCACGGGAGGGGGAAGGTGAACGAAGCAACTGCGGCCCCGGGCGGGGCTCTCTGTTCCCTGCTCTCCCTAGGGCGGGAGAAGGGCTTCCAACGCACTTTTCCTTGCACTTCTACCTGGGCAGCGCCGAGGGAAGGCGGGGCGGGAGGTGAGGGTGGCTCCCGGCCCCGGAGTGCGGGCTGTGGGCACTGTGGCGTCGCCGCGGACAGGCCGGGGGACAGTGGGTCGGCTCGGGGGCCCGCCGCGCTCCCCAATAAAGCCCAGCCGGTCCGGGGCAGGCGGTCCCCGCACGCCGCTCAGCCGGTGGGCCGGCCCCGGTGCCTGCCCCGCCCCACCGGGAGCCTAGAAAAGCGGAGCCGGGCGCCGAGGGCTTTGCCGGCCGACCATGAAGAACCCGGTGCAGCAGGCAGCCTCGCTGCTGCTGGAGAAGCTTATGATGCTCCTCGTCCACGTCCGGCCCTTCCTCGCGGGCTCCGGCGGGGAGACAACGCCACCGCCCCCCGGCGACTACGACACCAGCTGCTTCAAACGGGGAGACCTTCTGGAGGTGCCTCGCACCCTCTTTATTCACTTCGGCATCTACCTGGGCGAGAACCGCGTCGCCCACTTGATGCCCGACATCCTGCCCTCCTTCACCGACGACCTCCGGCAGATCCAGCAGGTGGTGACCAACAAGCGGCTTATCCTGGGCGTCATCGCCAGGACGGCCAGCGTCCGCGTGGACACGGTGGAGAACTTCGCCTACGGCGGCAGCATCCTGGTCAACCACATGGACCGGCTCTTCGAGGACCAGGTGCTGGGCAGCGAGGAGGCGGCGCGCCGGGCGGAGAAGCTGATGGGCACCACGGCCTACAGCCTGCTCTGGAACAACTGCGAGCACTTCGTCACCTACTGCCGATACGGAGCCCCGGTCAGCTTTCAGACCGACAAGGTACGGCCTGGCCCGCGGGGCGGCCGGGACAGGCGGGGGGCGGTGCTGCCCTTCCTGCCGTTCCCCGAAACTGGGTCAGCCGCGGCCCCGGGGCGGGGGTTCCCCGCCCGGAGCTGACGCCGCTGTGCCCGCGGCCGGCAGTGCCGCCGGCGCGGAGCTGCCCGGGGCGGTGCGGAGCCGGGCCCCGCCGCCTTCGAGCGGCGAGGAGAGCGAAGCTGAATTCGTAGTTCGATTAGTACTCTTTTAAAATGCTCCGAAACTACTGGCTTCAGCCCGAGCCGCAGGCAGCACTGGGGCTGATGCTGGGGGTGATGCGGTGCCAGCCCTCGTGCTGGGCTCTGGAGAGCCCGTGTGAGACTTGGGACAGCAGCCGCTGGTCTGTCCCGAGGGAGTGGGCATCGCCAGCTCTCCAGCCAAAGCTTTCCTCTTCAACTCTCATCTTTTGCCCTTTTTTTTTTTTTTTTTTTTCCAGTTCTGTGAGACTGTGAAGATGATTATTCGGGACCAGAGGAGCGTGCTCGCGTCAGTGCTTGTGGGACTAGCGTCAATAGTCTGCCTAGGTTTGGCACCCTCCACCACGCTCCCCACTATCTTTATTCCCTTCTTCCTGTGGATGGCTGGCTGACAGCCTTCCTGGAGGCGTGCAACTGGCATCTGTATATAGGATGTATACTACTGTATTTATGAAAGCACAGATTACTCATCGATGTCGTGTAAAGTTTCTTAACCTTGTGCACCATTTTAAAATACAACTCTGTCTAGAACACAGTGCACAAGGCATAGCTTACTGTGTAAGCCAAGTAACAGATTTCCTGAAAATCTTGGTATATTTTAACACACCTTTAAATCGTTGAAAAAAGTAGGTTTGCAATGCAGTTCTGTTCCTTGTCTTTAGCAATAAGTGATTCTGACTACATCCTTCAGATTCTTCAATTTCTTAGCTGCATACCTGGGTGCCATAACTATTAACAAAAATGGATGATGGAGTTCCACAAAGTGATGGAAATGGGAAACAAGCTGCTTACCTCTTTCTTTTATAAATATAGTATATATTCAGAAATTACTGTGTCCATTCTTAAAATACTCTTTAGTGGAAATGCAAGTGAGTAAACTGACTCTTTTTGATAGCAAAGAAGGAAAACCAACCTCTGTGCTGCAGGAGCACATCTGGCTAGACTGGCTAAAGTAATTTCCCTTCTGAGAAATGTTCACAAATCTGTCAGTTGTATTAATTGTGTAAATGCTTGCTACAGTATTGAACAACTTTTTAATTGGGTTAGTGGTAAGGAAATATGGCAACTCCTTGCCAATTTCCTTGCTGCTGATAGTGGCTAGTGCGGCTAATATAAATGGCGACAGAGGGATTTAGGAGATACAGGAAGAAACTGTCTTGCCATATGACAGCTAGTGACCTACAGATGTTGGACATTCCCAGTGTTCCAGAAAACATGGCAGTGAGGAGGAGGACAGACACCAATTTAATTCCTGCCTTCCCTCAGCAGTGGAACCTGTGTGAGTGCCATGAAGTATCAGGGATTATCGGAGCAGTTTCTGTGGTGGCTATATTGTGATTTTGTATATTGCCTTAAAACAAGATGCTTCTCAGTAAAAGATAACGTGTCTTTCTATACTAATTTCTTGTGAGTAAGTATTCACTTGCAAGCCAACAGATGGTGCTAAAAATGTTTCATCTTCAGTGTTGTGGCTTTTTGGTTTATCAAGAATGTGTAAAGTTGGATTTGAAATCAAGTTCATGTAGCCAATTGTTTAAATGCCAAAAACCTTTGCTATTTTTTTTTCTCAGTAAGGTCTTTTATGTATGCAGAGAAATTGTTCAGCTCCTGGAATGTCTTGTGTGCATACATGCACTTACTTGTTCACACACTGTGCTTGCCTTCCTTTCTTGTCAAGAGCCAATACGACGGTGTCTTGACCAAGGACTGAACTTCAGATATACTTGTTTCTCTAAGTGGTGTGCAGTGTCCTGTTATCAGCTCTGTTACTGAAATGGCCACTTCCCAAATTTTTACAGAGACTCACTTTAACTGTGCTATAAACCCCTTCCTCCTTCCCCTAGACCTTACAGATGCTTGAAGATTATATTTTTGAACTGTGAGTCTACTTGGCTACTCTCTAATCATTGTCTTCTGGCTGCTTCACTATAAGTGACAAAGAATGTAAAGATTGGGGTGAAATTCCAGCTCGTAGGAAACAGCAGCATGACTGCTGCTGCCATCAAGTGAGAGGGGATTTCAGCCCAGCTTTCAGTACACATTCAATCTGCAGCCCAGCTCCAAGCAGCTGGATATCAATTACTGCTGGATCCTTGTAAACAACTTCTGTTCTGCTTTCAAAGATTACAATGCTCAGTGTAACTGTTTCTGGTAAACTTTTGAAATTGAGGTGTTTTTTAATTAACAGGAATTACTTTTTCATAGTGTGCATTAGTGATATTTACATAAACTCTAGTTTGTTGGGTTTTTTTACTTGCTGTGCATAAGGTATGAACTGTAGTCATTACTGTAATTATATAAATAGATTTTATTCAGTTACAAAGTCTACTAGCCTCTTGATATTTAGTATAGGGCTGTAGCATTACTGTAAGATATCCCAGTAGGGCACTGAACAGGCCATTAACATGCAGTTACATGGTGTCTGATTACAGGTGGGCTTTTCTTTACCCTTTATTTAATTGGGATTTATAAAAATTCCAGTAATTCTTACGATTTACATATACAATAAACAACGGGGTCATGACCAGTAACCAAACTACAAGTGGGACTGTTGGAAGGCAGAGAAATGTTCCTGCTCTAGCTTCAGTATCAAAGGACCAGTGCTCCTCCACTGCTAATGCTGTTGAGCAAAAATCATCCAGAGTGACTAAATTGGGATTTTCATAGGTGTCTATGAAATAAATGAAAGCAGTTCCTTGCAGGCTTACAGCTGTATAATAGAGAATGTTCCTTCAACGTGTAAAGTTTTAAACTTATGAAATGCTATGAAATAGTCTAGAATGTCTCGCGGTATCCTTTCATCAAAGACAAATAATAATGTGGGCATAGGAACAGAAATTCAGCTGCATGTTTAGGCATTTTTCCTACCAACTATAATTCTAGCAAAGATCTGGAAATTTTGTTAAAGTCAGGCATGAGTCAAATCAGTCATATTCTGAGGGGAAAAACAAGACTAGCAGGCATGAATTGTCCTGTCCAGCTCAGTGGGTGGTGGTTGTGCTCTGAAATATTTTGGTAAATGTCAGTATCAACTTTTTTCTGTAATTACTTGAGTAAAAATAAGCACTTGCCCTAGCTGGAGCATTGCATTTCAGACTTGAGCTCAACTGTGATGCAATTGAAATGAAGGGGCCAGTTATAATAAAAACACAGAAAACTGTGAAGTAGTTCAGCTGTTGGGGAAATGTGTGCGATTAGACGTGAAATTGTTCATTGGTAACTGTAAGTGATGACGATGGGAAGTGTAAATCTAGAGCTGCAGCTCATTTTAGTGGTGGGGCTGTTTTGACAAGCTGTGTGGTTAAACCAGAATACGTAATGGAGGAGTATAACCATCACCCTTGTGCCACTGGGAAAGGCAAGTAGCGAAGACATGCAGTTTAAAGGATAGATGTCTCACTTCAGGCTTTCCAAAGAAAACAAAAACAAAGTGAGCATTCACAAGGCTCAAAATGTTTTTACAAAACTTGTTTTTAAAAGAAAAAAAAAAGTAAGTTGCTAAATGAAGGCATTAGAACAGTGTGCTTTCTCTTTTTCTATTTGCATTTATTTTAGCTTGGAACATAAATGATTACTCATATTTTGGTGAACAATCATCTGCTGCTTGATTTCACCTTTCCATCCTCCTGTGCTGAAGGAGAATGCTACATATAAATGCCATTGAGGCTTTTAATGAAAACAAAATCATAGCAATACTTGTTAAAGTCTGAGGGGGTGGGGAACAGGGAATTAAACTGCTGTGTGACTTGACATCATCCAGACAGGTTTTAGAAAGCAAACTGCAGCAAGAAGAAACATCATAACTGTGATCTCTAGAAATGATATGGTGCTGTATTATTTATTGCATGTTCTCACATTAAATAAAGCGTCACACATCACTGAATGATACAGAACTGTGTTAGGCAGTCATTAGTTGGCATCTCCTTTATCCACAGAAATTTAAAAAAAAGTTTTTTAGTCACCTCGGGTGACTCTAGGAGCCATTTGCTCACTATGCTTTTTCGGACCTGATTCATCCGAGTACTTAACTGCCGTGAATGGGCTTACTGATGGGAAGTGAAGATATAAAAGCTAAGTAGTTTTGGGGCTCTTTGCTGTAGTGCATGGCAGTCTTCTGTCAGCCTTACAGAAATCTTTCAGAGCACTGTGCTAGTAGAATAAACAATCTCCTCTGCTATAGAAATAGATCATAAAAAGGATTTGAGGCTATTTTGGCATAATTTCCTAAAAAATTATTCTTATATGTTCTATGATTTAGCTTCACTTCTGAAGTCAAGAGAACATTTAGGATGTGGTCCCGAGTGCTCAGATACTGTGGGAGAAGGGGGGCAAGTGGTGAGATCTTTAGGTAGTTTAAATCAGAATTACATAGATTGCAGTACCACAGTTCTGTCTGTCACAAAACTGGGGATTTAGGTTTACTGTTTCCGTGTCTCACAGGGTAGAAAACTTCCCTTAGATGTTCTGTAGCTTTCCTCATTTACAAGGGAACTTCACTTAGCGCTGTGGCTTTGTTTCAGTAGTTGCTTCTTCTGTATAGTGTATCTGTGAACTGGAAAACAGTCAGTGGATGCTCTGTGGTCATGCGATTTGGAACAAATCAGCTGCATAGTCTCCTACAACTACATCACAACACCTACAAGTAGATGCTTGGTCTGAACAAAGCAGTGGAAGTATGGGAGGCAGACAGCATAGGTTTATTTTACTTGCAAGGGCAGGGTATATTAAGTGTGGTGTAGTGGGTTTCTGTGTCTAGGTTTGGTAGCAGAGGGGCCATAGGGGTGGCTTCTGTTAGAAGCTGCTAGAAGCTTCCCCTGCCTGGTGGAGCCAATACCAGCCAGCTCCAGGATGGACTTCCTGCTGCTGGCCAAGGCCGAGCCAATCAGGAGTGATAGTAACGCCTCTGTGATAACATATTTAAGAACAGACAGTTATTGCTCAGAGAAAATTCCATCCAGGAAAGAGTGGAGTGAGAATAAGTGAACAACTATGTGGACACCAAGGTGAGTGCAGAAGGAGGGGCAGGAGGTGCTCCAGGCGCCAGAGCTGAGGCCCTGCAGCCCGTGGTGCAGACCATGGTGGAGCAGCTGTGCCCCTGCAGCCCATGGAGGACCATCGGGGTGCAGAGACCCCCTACAGCCCATGGAGGAGCCCATGCTGAAGCAGGTGGATATCTGAAGGAGGCTGTGACCCCATGGGAGGTCCATGATGGAGCAGGGTCCTGCTGGGAACCTGCAGCCTGTGGAGAGGGAAGCCCACGCTGGAGCAGGTTTTTCCCAGGTAGGACTCGTGGCCCCTGTGGGGGACCCATGTCGGTACAGCTCACTTGTGAAGGACTGCACCCCATGGAGGAGTGACCCACGGGACAGCAGTTTGGGAAGAGCTGCTGCCCAAGGGATGGACTCACGCAGGAGGGACCCCAGAGGAGCAGGGAAAGGACTCCTCTCCCTGATCAGCGGTAGAAACAAAAACTGACCATAACCCCCATTCCCTGTCTCCCTGCACCGCTGTGGGGGAGGAGGTAGAGTTTGGAAGGAAGGAGAGGTGGGGGGAAGGTGTTTTTAAGATTATTTTACTTCTCGCTCTTTTGCTCTGATCCCATTTGTAATAAATCCAGTTAATATCCCCACTTTGAGTCTCTTTTACCCTTGATGGTGATCAGTAAGTGACCTCTCCCAGCTCTTAACTTGTGAATCCTTCACTTTTTTGCTCTCCTCTGTCCAGTTGCAGAGGGGAGGGAGAGAGTGGCTTTAGTGGGTACCTGGTGTCCAGCCAGAGTCAACCCAGTACATGTGGTGAAGGACCAGTCAGTGAATGCAGAGGTGTGTGACTGAAGACCCAAATGCTACTTAGTTGGATATGCAGGGCACAGGGATGTGTCTGCTCTCCTGTCCCCATTTGGATTTAGGAGGCTTGCATGTTACCACAGACATAAAAGGATTAACTTGTCTTCTCATAAATTGAGAAGTGTGCCACAGGCTGTAATCTAACCTAGTAAATAGAATGGGCTGTGGTCCATCTTCTGACTCTGTGGTGGTGCCCTGTGACTCATGTCTGTATAGCTGAACTACCTCACTGCTGCAGGGTAGCTTTACCTCTGGTGGTTATTAGTAGCACTCCCTGCCCTGCCTTGACTCAAGGCATGTGCCAAGAGAGCACTAGTTACCAGAGGCTGCAACTGGCATCATGCAAACAGCATCCCTGCAAACATGGATGCACAGGTACAAATGTTCAAACCTATTCTGTGACCTCGTTTAGCTGATTAGGCTGGTCAGAATTTTAAGGTAGATGTCCCCATTTGTTACCCAAAAACTCGAGCCCCTTCCTGACTGAGCAGCACTTCAAATGGAAACAGCAGTGCCATTTTATAAAGAGTGCAAAAATGTGGTGGTTAGAGCATTTCTGGGGATTTGGGAGACCTCTTCATAGGACCTTCTCAGTCCATCCTGCAGGAGTTTACTAGACTTTGGACAAGGCTATGATGTGGCTACTCTTCACCTTTTCTATTTTTAATCTCATAGTTAGGACAGTGATTATTGAATTTATTTTTTTTTAATCAAGTCAGGCAACACCCATGACTTTGAGTTAGAAGAAAATAGCTCTCTGGCCATTTAGAGAACAGGCTTTGTTTGGGCTCTGTGTATTTGCTCCCTCCAAGAAGGGTGTCACTTCTCATGGCCTA
Organism: Lepidothrix coronata; assembly: GCF_001604755.1. Taxonomy (NCBI): domain Eukaryota; kingdom Metazoa; phylum Chordata; class Aves; order Passeriformes; family Pipridae; genus Lepidothrix; species Lepidothrix coronata. The sequence continues at coordinate 4,692,519 of NW_016690193.1, forward strand.
CGGGCCCCAGTGAGGTTCCGAATGCGAACCAGATCCATAGACGTAGTCAGGAACTGTTAAGATCGGGCCATTTCTGACTTTGAGACAACACAAACTGCAGTCATTCAGAAAACTTTCAGGCAGAAATAAAGGAGAGACTATCAGGTTAGATCAAATGTCTGCTGCTTTGCTGCACTGTTGTTTTCGTTAGAACAAACACTTAGATAAAGTAGATACCTGATGTACCTTCCAAACTATTGCCTGAAGCCTCTCCTTTTTAATTCTTTCCCTTTTCTATAATCAGAACAATAATCATCTCTTTGATTTCTGGCCAGCTCCAAGACTTGGTTAATATTTGCATAGGGTTGTGGGTTTCTTGCACTGGACATACCAAATAAATAAAATACATGGTTCCTCCACAGAAGGCATCTTCTCTGCCTGTGAAACCAGAGTTTTCTGTGAGGCTAAGGAGGCATACTATATTATATAGTTAAGAATACATGCAAATGAAGAGTCATGCTCTCCTAAACTTGCCAAGCCACTTTATCTTCTGCTTCTGCATAATCTGAGACCTAACTCAAATTTGCATCCATTTTCCTTGCAGTTTTGCAGAAACTACCTGCACATTTCCATTGAGTACTGTAGGAAAACAGAGGGAGTAGTAGGTCTGCTACTGCTAAACAGTAGATAAAAAGTTAGTGATTACTTCTAATCAAAAGTGAAGAAATGTGAATATGAACATAATGAGGGCTCTCCCCCACTCCTACTGGAAAGATTATAGTTAGATATTAAGGAGAGTAACTTTTGCTACTTCTGTGTGCAGACTAGATTACAGGTAGCTCCAAGTGAATGTTCAAGGGAAGGGAGACACCTGGTTTCAACCACTTCTTTTAGTGTAATTTGCACTACAGCCTGGAGCCAAGGATGACTTGGTTGCCTCCGGAACCAGAAACAGCATAGCTGTGAAAAACGTAGCAGAGCATTTAGCCCAAGGGGAAGGCGGCTGTTTGGTTCAGCATCGTGCTATCCCAGCTGTGTCTCTTTTGGAGCCTGAACAGACTGAACCTCAGCACCCTGTCTTGTATTGCAGTCCTGTCAAATCACCTGAAGCAAGAGATCTGAATCATGCAGATACACTCCAGACTGTTCAAATTCCATCCCAAGCTTCGTTTTATTCATGGTTGACTTTTCACAGGTTCCAGCTCTGACAGTATCTCAGGAGTCCCTTCCACAGTATCTGACTCTTCCCAGACTTTGAAAGAGGAGCCTGAAGGTCTCATTTAGAGCTGAGAATCACCTCAGACTGTCAAGTGTGTAAGGCTGCAAATCCTGAAGTATACATGAAGATAAAGCTGGTGATATCCACAGTCATGTTACCACATCCCATTCCTCAGTTTTTCATCAAGCTCAGGATGTACACAAACCTCAGCTCCTCTGGAAATCCAAATGTGTAATAAGCTAGGACATGGCCTTAACAAATAGGTAAAAATAACATTTCTTCATCCAGTACATCAGCCATTTAGCACAGATGACTGCATGGTAAAGACAGCTTCTTGTATTCTTTTAGTTATTACTCCCAATTTCTGACAGCATATATGTTTGATCACACTGTAGTTAAGAAAGAATCACTCCATTGTAACCACTCCACAAGTAACTATTTTAGAAAGACAATTTTATCATGTATTGACAGACAGGGTGTAGGCTGGGAATAATGTCTTTTCAAAAACTTGCCCGGAGAAAGCAGTAATTCTGCTTGGCCAATTAACTGAAATTCCAGTAGGAACAGAGCGTTTCTATTTCTGATGTCTTTGAGCAATTCCAGTAACTAGTACTGTTAAAGCATTGAGAATTGCACAGGCAGTAGAGCTGATGCATAGTCATGAAACATTTTTCAAAATTATAGTGAGGCTTTTATGACTTGCAAATAGGTTTTTACAAGCAAACTGAAAATATCTACCCAAACCAGTTACAGAAGTTACTTTCCCTCAGTAAATTTCTAGTTTGCATTTTTCATTCTGCATTAAAAGCTCTCTAACAGACAGGACTCAATCCTGCAATTAAATACAAAATTGTGCTTGCAACAATAGTCTGTTCTTATGGGAAAGAGAGTGGCTTTGTGACATTAATTGTGAGCTCACAGTATAATTGAGTAGGAAGGGAACATGGGAAGTGAGCAAAATGTCTATTTATACAAGAAACATTTGATCCTAATTTAAAAAAATAGTAAGAGAAGTTACTTAAAAAAACTCAGCTTATCCCATTTGATCTATCATTGAATAAGTAGTACTCCAGGCTTCTTAATTACAACAGCATCACTGGGTTATGTGTCTTTCAGCTGAAAGCAACAGGAGCTTTGTTTCTGTCTTCATAGAGAGCAAGAGAAAGTATGAAGTATTCCCACCAATTCCCTGACCTCCCCAAAAACTTGTACCTATGAAAATTTAATAACGATGTTCAGAAATGAGCCCCCGATGACTGAACTCAGAATTACACAGAATTATGATTTGAAGAATCCTACAGGTCATAAACTGTGCAGCTTTTTTTTTTTAATGTAGATTTTCAAATCTATTCAGGCAGCTGCCAACAGATGGTTGCTTTTGCGCTGCCACTTTTGTTTCTGCCACCTTTTTGCTCGTCTAGGCAATGCACTGTTCAGCTGGCTTCTGAGATCTTTTTCTGTGAACAAAACTACTCCCATTAATCTTTAGGAAAACTGGACTCTCAGTCCAGAGCTGCAGAAAGACAAGCAGACACTGTTAATAACTTTACTACCTTTGAGCACCCTGAGCTTATAGATGAGGGCCAAATTTTTCACCATCACAGGAAATCAGTAATGAATTTGGCAATATCCAAGGAGTTTAGCCCCGTATCATTCTCCACCAACAAGCAACAGTGAGCACTCTGGGACAGGGTACGGGTACAGATGGAGTATTGATATGTTCTCAAAAGTTTATGTAAGCAACAATTCACAAACTTCCAGCTTTAAAGCTTGCATTCATTTAATCTTGTTTAATATTCTTACCCTACGTGAACTTGTAGTACTCCTTTTTTAGTTGCAGAGCTCCTTCAAAATAACCACTGCCGGGGCTGACCAAGCGTCTTTTAAGATAACATACTCCCACCTAGTGGCTCTCTTACAGTCAGGAAAACGCACCATCTCCAGCAAATAGAGAAGTTCACTGTGGAACTCACATTTAAAGAACAAGCCAGATATTTACAAAGTCGATGTAACTGCTCAGTAGGTTTACAAATGTTGATTTTGAATTCCTGTTTCACTGTTGTAACATCTAACCAGAAATCAGGAAGGAATAGTTAAGCTGCATAACACTGATTTTGTATATATATATAGTTGCCCACAATGTAGTTTAGTTTTTCACCATAGTTTTGGTTGTGTCACTAGACTTTGTAGGAAAGACAACAGCTAGATACAGAAAAGCATTTAAAAACCATTCTGTTAGGTGTGGTAATGAACACCATAAGAAACCTCAAAGAGAAGTCATGGGATTCTGTGTGTGTATAAGACACAAATATATAAAAATATGGGTGTATGTGTATAAATGAAACACACAAAACAACAGGTAACATTGCTTCAGACTTTCTTAATTGTGTCTCCAAGCAAATCACTATATCCTTAAAGCCTCAGGAAAAATTTAAAGAAAATTACATTGAAGCATTGTAAATTGTTTAGCTATAATTGGCATTGAGAGTCCAGAGTTTCCTAATTTAAAAGCTAGTTAGCAGCTTACAGGGGCCCCTGGTGGTCTAGTGGTTAGGGTGCAGGACTCTCACCGATGCACCCTGGGTTCGATTCCCAGCCCCCTGGGCAGATGGAGCTCGTTAGCCCTGTAAGGCAATCCATCTAAGAGAAGGTCACTCTAAACAAACCTACGTTCTGAGACCCTCACTGCCACTGTCCGAGTTTCGCTCGGCCCCGGCAGATGAACCTCAGGATTAAAGGGTGGGCTCAGTTCAGCGCACGCTGTGTCTCACCTAAAAAATCCACTACACAGGCTCGAAGGGTTAATGACCTTTCCCAAATCTTCGCTCGCGAAGACTGGTCATTATATATATATATATTATAGCAGCTTACAGCAGCTGGATTAAAAATTAATAGGATGTGATCCTGATACATTGATGACTTTTGGGATTCTCAGAATCAGGAGGAATTCAAAGCCAAGTATGAGCAACCTAAAGAAAGAGTGGACACTCTCCATTTTTCAAACTTCTCAAAAGGTTAATTTAGATATTTAAATCTAGGAAAAGTAAAATGAAATCTTGTTCTCTACTGTTTCACTCAATTTAATTTATTTCCAGAATTATAAAATATTCAAAAGCTAACGTGATATCAAAGTATTTAGCCTCCCTGATAAACTTCCATTTAATATCTAGGTCAGGTCAGGTATAACCAAAGACTTTACAGTCTGACATCTGATGTCTGTTTGGTTCCAATACTGAGACATGCTCTAAGACTTCCACAGAAACTACCACAAATTCAAATATTTTTTGGCAATATTTGTACAGAAATAAAAAACTGAGCAGTGACTGAGTGAAGACTGTCTCTGATCTTTCCAAACCTCCCAGTTGAGGACTGAGACACCAGTGGTGTGACAAAGGAAGCCTGGTCTGTAGTTTTTTGTGCTTCACATACTTGTGTAAAGAAAACTCTGGTTTCAAGGTTGTTGGGGCAGTAGCCATTTTCTCACCAATCCTCTTTAATTCCTGTTGCACAGAGGTGAGGAGGATATGCCTCTGTTTCAGAATGCATTTAAAACATCTGCCTAAAAAGCAGACTGGAAAGCATTCTGCAATGGTGGAGCATCAAAAGACTGCAGCACTATAGAACAAGATTCTCAGTCTTCCTTGGCCCTTCCCTCTTTCCTGTCCTTTCATCTCTTCTGTTTCCTGACATCCACCTCTTCTTCCACCAGCCCTTGGTGGTGTTACTTTTTCCAGCACTTTCTACCTGCTCCTTCCCTTTGGGAGTTAGCTGTATTGCCAGAAAACTGCCATTTCACTCAGTGGTAAAAGGTATGGCTTTGTCGTGAAGGGCCCAGGTTTTTAGAGGGAACAGAAAGCAATAGTTCTGGAGATAATGGGGGAAAAAACATTAAAAGAGATTTTCATCATCATCATCATCATGGCTAGGCTTCGCGAACGAAGATTTGGGAAGGCTCTATCCACATTTGCTACAGGCACGCTGGTGGCTTATGAGGCCAATATGTGACAGACATATCCGATTGCAAAAGGCACAGCAGAAAGACTCCTTAGATGGTAAAAGGTATGGCTTTGTTGTGAAGGGCCCAGGTTTTTAGAGGGAACAGAAAGCAATAGTTCTGGAAATAATGGGGGAAAAAACATTAAAAGAGATTTTATACACTTTCTTAATGCACATTTTGCACTTGGCAATATTGGCTTAAAGTTGATTTGATTCAATTTACACCAGTGCAATTGTTGCTATTCATACTCATCAAACCGAAGACAGAACATGCTTCAGGATCCATTTTTCCATATTCATTGCATATGTGCGTGTTAAAATCGTGTGGCATGTCTCTTAAAGTGGTTTACAAAATAATGGAATTCTGTATGATGTTTTCTCTACAAGTAATATTCTGTTCCCCCAAATGCTTATTCCAGCAATATCAGATCTTGTAATTTTATAATTAAAAAAGATTTCAACTCTTTAAGGCAGAAAACTGAACAAGAGCAAACTGCACCTTTCAAGAAAAAAGTCCCTTTAGGCACTACATGCTAGGATCCTCCTAACAAACAAGCATTGCAGTATTTGATAAAATGAAATCCAAAATAAAATGGACTGATTGACTGAAACGAAGTCTTTCCAGACAGCTTACTATAATTAGATTTACAATCATATTATGTCTAGGTTTTCTACAGAGACCTTTGTCTAAACTTCAAAGGATGTCTGCTTCCTTTTAAAGTATTTCTACTACCTACATATCAGACCTGTCAGAGTGCAGAGAAATACTACATGCCCTCTTTTCCTGCTCCAGGCCACAGTAAAATTTACACTGACAAAAAAAAAGCTAATGCTTCTATTAAAGTATATTACAACTGCAGTAATAGCCCACTCCAGGAATATATATGCTGGGGCTTGCTAGCATTCCAATAAAACAGAAGTTAAACATCAAGGACTTCTATGTTACAGCTACCTAAAATAACTTAGAAGGAAAAGCACTGTCTGGTGCAGGGCTATAAAATAAAATGTGTAAGAAAAAGACCTCTTTCACATTTTCAAATCTAGCCAAAGGAATATGTGCATAATTTTGGCAAGACTCTGCCCGCATTCCTCATCCATTAGATTTGTGAGAGTTTCAACTAGGCATTAGTGAGGAAACTAACTCAGTGTTAATAGTTTAAAGCTTTAGGGCAAACAGTATATTATTTGCAGTTTTAAGAAATTTTCTAACCAGAACTGGTGCCAAATGCTTTTTGGTAAATCATGCTGTAATTCTCGTAAAATAATCCTAAAAAAGTTTCTGTTTATCAGGTTTGAAAGCTGAACAGCTATGTACTAAGGTACTAATTCAATAAAGCAATAAAAACCTAAATACCATGATAAATACCAAAACATTGTTTGGGGCCTGGTCTTCTTTCCCTTTCTTTAGCAAAAGTTCATTATAAACAAGTGAATTAAAGCTTTCATGTGTGTAAAATCTCTTCTGAAAATATGAAAATTATCTACTATACTGCTTGATTTAATAAAAAATATTGCATCCTCCTGTAAATCTTGTCTTATCAGAAAAAAAAAATACAAATATTCAGCTCAGACTTTATTACGGGTCACAGCAAAATCCAAGAAAAATACAGGATGGAAACAGTTGTTCTTAGTAAAACCTAATTATACTGAACAGAGACTGTGAGAGAAGAAAAGCAGCTAGCACCTGTGGGCGAGGGTGTACTGAGAACTCCAATACCCAATTACCACATGGGGAGCAGAGGAAGAAACGGATCATTAATTTCTTCTAGAAAGGCAGGGGTCACCAAGAAAACCAAATGTGTTTGGTCCCTGTAGTTCCTATGTCTGTCTTTGATGCTTAATAAGAGTTAGTAAACATTGAATACTTTTTGGTTGTTTTGATATTCTCTTTTATTCATGCCAAAAAGTGAAAAATCTGATTGCAAATCTGTGTTTTCCTTAAGACTGTCTGCTAGAGCAACACAGTCATTGTACTCCAGAAATGGCTGTACATGCAAAATATCCAGCAAGATGTCCCTTACATGACATACAAAGAAAATGCTGAGGAGTTGTGGGTTTGGGTGTTTTTTCTTTTTTGATGTAAAAGAGATTGCCTGCATTCTTTCAGTATTTCCCACCAGCAATAACAACTGAGACACGTGGAGTTTTCTGCCAGGGAGTGAGCAGTCTCCAAGGTAACAGGGACAAAGCTGCAGTCAAAATGTCACAAACTTAATTTGATGTAATATACCCAAAATTAATTCCTGTGAAAGGCTTTGTGGCTGATTTGTACAGGGGTGAGGGGGAGAGAAGGTGGGGGAGAAGAAGGCACCTGAAATGAAAAGGTGGTGAAATTTAATCTTATTTTGATAAAAACAACTTGAAGTACTCACTAACTAATCCCACACTCCTTATTAGCCCTGGTACGCTTGATGTGTGTCTATTCACATGAGCCCTAAGGAGTTGTGATGGGAGTTCAGGAGCAGTGCCAGAACTGCAGGGCCTCCGACCCAACTGGCTTTATAAGCGTCTGTAGTTGTTGTGAAGTTCACGGGGTTCATTTCCAAAAGCCTGAAGTATTAACTAAGCCAGCAGAGATTGAAAACAGACATATCTTCTCCCAGGCAACCAGTGATAGCACAAGAGGACACGCAATCATAGAATGTGCTCAGTTGGAAGGGACCCACAAGGATCGAGTCCACCCCTCAGCCCTGCACAGGACCATCCCCTAGAATCACACCATGTCCCTGAGAGCATTGTCCAAATGCTTCTTGAACTCTGTCAGGCTCGGTGCTGTGACCACTTCCCTGGGGAGCCTGTTCCAGTGCCCAATCACCCTCTGGGTGAAGAACCTTTTCATAGCATCCAACCTAAACCCCCCTGACACAACTTCAGGCCATTTCCTAAGTTGCATTAGGGAAGGTTTAAGTTGGACACTGGGAGGAATTTCTTCATGGAAAGGGTGATTAGACACTGAAGTGGGCTGCCCAGGGAGGTGGTAGAGTCACCGTCCCAGGGGGTGCTTAAGGGAAGACTGGACATAGTTGACAAGGTGGTGTTTGGTCATCATCATCATGGCTGGGCTTCATGAATGAAGATTTAGGAAGGCTCTATCCACATTTGTTACAAGCACGCTGGTGGCTAACGAGGCCAATACGAGATAGACATATCTGATCGCAGAAGGCACAGCAGAAAGACTCCTTAGGTGGTGTATTCTGCAAGGCACGATTCTTTCTGCATTGTCTTTCCTCCTCGAGAGTGATCCTGCGTGCTTTCTCAAAGCCATCAGCAGTGTTATAGATGGTGTGTCTCCAGGCCTCCTGATTTGAGGCCAGAGTAGACCAGTTATGTTGGTCAATATGGCCAAGGCTGAGATGTTGTTTCAGGAAGTCCTTGTATCTCCTCTTTGGGGTTCCTCTCTTGCAGCAGCAGGTGGCAAGTTCACCGTAAAGCAAGATCTTAGGGAGGCGGTGGTCCTTCATCCTTGAGATGTGCCCTGCCCAAGGCAGCTGTGTTCTCAGCAACATGGCCTCAATGCTTGTGACTGCTGCTTGTTCTAGAACAGATGTGTTAGTCACATAATCTGACCAGTGGATGTTTAGGATTGTACGAAGACAGCATTGATGGAAGCGTTTTAGGAGACACAGGTGGTGGTTTGGTCATAAGTTGGACTCAATGATCTGAGAGGTCTTTTCCAACATAACTGATTCTGTGATATTTCACTTAGATATTACTGGTCAACATGGACCTGCACAACACTAAATGCTCCCTAGGGCACAGATGTGCACCAGACAACATCCTAAAGGCCCAAACACACCTTTTCAGAGCAGATACAAGCAAAAGGACACAAAAAAATTACCAGCCAAATTCTGAAAAAGCGAACGGTGCCCTTAACAGCTGACACTCCTTTTGGAATGGAGGGGAAGATCGAGAATGGGGAGCGGCATGGGAGGTGCTGAGGCAACGCCGCGTGCGCGCCTCGAGGGCGGGCGGGGGCAGCGCGCGTCGTCCCAACTGCCACAGCGGCCGGCGCGCACGCGGCGATTGGACCCCTTCGCCCAACCGTCGCCGCTTTTAAGAAGCGCTCGCGTGCCGGGCACGTTTACCTCGTCGCGATTGGCTGACGCTGCCTGTCGATCGCGCCTGTGCCCGCCCCCCGCGCCCGCAGATTGGCCGGGCGGGCCCGAGCGAGGGAAAGCTGTGCCTGCGGGCCGGGCGCGTGAGGCGTTGGGTGGAGGGGCCGCCGCTGCCGCTGCCCGGGGAAGGGGAGGGGACGCGGAGTTTGCTGCGGTGTGTCCGCCGTCCCGGGCAGCGCTGTGTGGTGTACGGCTCCCGACGGGACAACGGGCAGTCATGCCGTGGCCTCGTCTCCCTGGGGATAGCGGTGGGTTCGGGTCCTTGTCATGCCGTGGGGAGAGGCGGAGGTAGCGCGGTGAGGGACGAGGCGCAGTGGAGAAGGGGTCTTGACATGCGAGTCGCGGGAGGAGCGCAGGGTGTTTCCGGGGATGTTGGGCTTCTCTTCCCTCCCTGCCCCACATGCTGCCGTGCCTCCTGGCGTGACGCTGGTGCCCTCGGGCCCGCCCGAGGTTGGCTCGCTTCCTCCTCAGGGCTTCTTCGCCCCTGTGGGCGTCAGCTCCCTCCATTCCAATCTGGTGTCCCCTTGCTGTGCGTACTGAAAACGGCGTTCTTTCACGTGTGTTTGAGCTACATGAGACAGAGGGAAAAGCAGTTTGCCTCTCCCTTGCTTCAACTCTGTTGTTATTTCCGTACCTTGTTAGGCCTGAAGCTGCCAAAAGATTTCCTAATTATGGAATTATGTTTGACAAGGTATCTCTTCCGTGCAGCTGTGAAAAAAGTCTAATTCACTTGCTGAAAGGAGATGGGACATTTTCTGCAGCAGAAAGGAGTAGTGCTGTTACAGCTGTTTCCTGCTGGGGAATTTTTTGTGCTCTTCCCTGCTTCTTTTCTGGAATCTCATTTTGATGTAGCCATGAGTTGTTGGGGGTTTGGTTTTTTTAGTGTCCGGTGACAGATGTCATATAAAGTTCTCCAGAGTGGTTGTTTGCATGGATTCCTGTCCCAAAATGAATACCAGCTTTATAGAAAAGACAAAATAGATCTATTCCCACCAAAAGTTGTTTTTTTCTAGGATGGGAAAAATCACAGTTCTCTTTATTGCCTTTCTGATGAAGAGATTTGTGGAGTCTGTTGTAATGTCATTAGAAGGCTGTCGTGAAAAGAATACGCTGAAGAACAGTTATTACTTTCATTCAAAGCACATTTGAAATGACAAAGCTGGGTCATGATGGGGGGAGGCCACTTCTGGACAGTATCGTTGCATAACGTGCGTAAATGCGGCAGGGGAGCAGTCACTTCATCACTGCGTAAACCTGGTGTATAATATTTTGAAAACTTCAGCTTATGCAAAATCATTTTAATTTGAGTTACTGGGGTAGTTTTCAGTGGAATGTGTAAGTGAAGAATAAAAGCAGTAGTAAGCATAGGTGTGGTTACTGTTTTGTGTCTGGAGGCAAAAGCTTGCTTAGGGTGACCAGCAATCATCTGACAACATATTATATATAAGGATGGGTGTGATAACATTTGGTATATTAGCTACTAATACTTATTTTTGCTGGTTTATTTGGCTTTATTTTTACTAGGTCTTCTTTCTGCTAGTGGTAAGGGGTTCAATAGTTAGCTATCAGGTAAAATAAATAATCTGCGTAGATAATTTTTTTCATTTGGATAATTGAGCTCAAAGTAGTAACTTGAAAGTTAATTTCTTAGGGGCTTGACTAGTAAAGTTGGTAATTACCAAATGGTGTGATTGTTTCCCATCACCTGGATGATAGAAACCTAAAGCTGTTGTGCGAGATCTTGGCATGCCAGAGGAATAATGGATAGAGCAGCAGCAATCATATTGATAAACTTGTTTAGTTTTTGAAATTGTGAAAATGGACAAAGCCATGAAAATAGGGACTCCAGAGGTGGGATTATTTCAAACCCATAGTTTTGCAAGAGAGTTCTGCTAAATTTTATTACATATTAGTATTAATTAATTTACTTTTGTTCATTAATTCTTTGAGTTCTTTAAATTAATAAGGCATGTGTTTCTTTGATATTTTTGTACTAAAATACAGTTGTGAAATAATTGATATTTTTATGGAATGTATTAATAAGAAAATGTCTGAGTA